>NC_092879.1:441466-781466 GCF_028372415.1 Notamacropus eugenii | reverse complement strand
CCACTCTCACTCGCGGAGAGCCCGCCGACTCGCCTCGGCCGGAGCCTCTCCCCGGTCCCCGGTCCCCACGCCCCCAACCCCATCCCCTCGGTTCCGTGGTCCAGGACGATCCGTGGGGGGGGGGGGGGGGGAGGGGGGAGCGGATGATCGACGGATCCTTTGGCCACGGATCCGAGTATCCACTTCTTCGGATGAGCCCCGTCCGAGTGTCACCCAACTTCCCGGAAGCGCTCCTCCCTCTTCCCGGAGAGAAGAGCTGAGTTGCAACTAAGTGGGTATTCACGTTTCTCCTTCTTCTTCCATCAAGTCCCACTTCTCAGAGAGTCGAAAGGACAAAAACTAAAAGCAACCGGATGAGTTTCTCTGCTCTGCAGACCATGTCCTCAGTTGGAAGGAAAAGGTACAGGAACGGGGGCAGGACGCGTCGGTCAGCTCATACGGGCTCATCCGTGCCACCAGGAGAAACCTTCAGAGAACAAAAAGACGACGCCTTTATCCGTTCCCTGCTTTGCCAGGGTAACCCGGTTGCCGTCACCCTCGGAAACAACCGGAACGCTGGAGCTTTCCTACATCATCCAGAATCAAACGTTTTGCAAAAGCTTCAAGATGACAGCAGCAGCAGCAGCAGCAGCAGCAGCAGCAGCAGCAGCAGCAGCAGCAGCAGCAACAAGACCGCTTGAGGCAGGAGGCCCGGGCGGCAGGAGAAGACTGCAGTCTCCGCAGACAAACTAGGAAAACGGAAGATACGGTCCGAAAGCAGAGTGAGGATGGAAACTCCCAGAAGGACCTCCAACACCGAGGTCGGCGGCTAAAATGAATCGGAGCGAGGTGCATCGTTCCAGCGGAACGGTAGGTGTCACCACCACGGTGTTAGCCAAATGGCAGAACGGTTAGAGCATTCAAGTCCTCCTTCAAGAGGTCAGGCAGGTAAGGATGTCCAAAGAAAGGAGAAAGCTTCCACAACCTCCAGGAGGACAAACCCACGGTAGGCCAATTCCTTGGAAGAAATCTCAAACCTATCCAAACCCACAACCTTCCGCTCACATTCGCGTCCGGATGCCATCTCACAAGGCAGAACCCACGCGTTGAAAGAATTCCAGGCGGTACGCGCAACGGGGACATTTGTGAAGAATACATCTAATACGTCTACACCTGTTACGTTTTCGGGCCCAACGGGAAGAAAAATGCAGCAGGATTCCCTCCGCCTCCCCCCCCCCTCCCCCCTCCCCCCACCTCATCAAGGCACTTTCGTCCAAGCACACAGCTGGAGGCACTCCAAAGGCAAGTCGGGTTTTACAAGATGAGAGCATGACAAGAAGCGTCGGATGGCTGGGCAGGAACGTGTGTTTCAGAAGTCTAGTTTCCCAAGACGGGAAATGGTCCATGGCAAGCTCGATCCATCTCACTTAGCGAAAGAGGCCCAACTTAAACCGTTTGAAGCTGCAGGGACGAGAAACGCTGTCGCCCGTTTATGAATGGGGCGGGGGGGGGTGGGGTGGGGTGGAGGGGGACGCATATCAAAACGGAGGGAGGTGGATTTCCGTTTCAAGCAGCTCCCGTGCGGTACACGTAACAGACACTTAGATGCCGGTTTACGGTCTCTCTTCTGACAAGCCACGAGTTTCATTGGCAGGTGAAAAACTACAGCAAGTGGGTGGACGGAGAGGCGACGCTGAGAGTTCGTTCTGAAACGTAAATAAAATGTGAAAAGTCTGCAGAAGGAGAAGGAGAAGGAAGAAGAAGAAGTAGAAGAAGGAGAAGGAGGAGAAGAAGAAGAAGAAGAAGAAGAAGAAGAAGAAGAAGAAGAAGAAGGAAGGAGAAGAAGAAGGAGAAGGAGAAGAAGAAGGAAGGAGAAGAAGAAGGAAGGAGAAGAAGGAAGGAGGAGAAGAAGAAGGAAGGAGAAGAAGAAGAAGAAGGAAGGAGAAGCAGAAGGAGAAGGAAGGAGAAGAAGAAGAAGGAAGGAGAAGGAGAAGAAGGAAGGAGATGAAGAAGAAGAAGGAAGGAGAAGAAGAAGGAAGGAGAAGAAGAAGAAGGAGAAGAAGAAGAAGAAGGAAGGAGAAGAAGAAGAAGGAGAAGGAGAAGAAGAAGGAAAAAGAAGAAGGAAGGAGAAGGAGAAGGAGAAGAAGGAAGGAGAAGAAGAAGAAGAAGGAAGGAGAAGGAGAAGGAGAAGGAGAAGAAGGAAGGAGAAGAAGAAGAAGGAAGGAGAAGAAGAAGAAGAAGGAAGGAGAAGAAGAAGGAGAAGGAGAAGGAGAAGAAGGAAGGAGATGAAGAAGAAGAAGGAAGGAGAAGAAGAAGAAGAAGGAGAAGAAGAAGAAGAAGCAAGGAGAAGAAGAAGGAAGGAGAAGAAGAAGAAGCAAGGAGAAGAAGAAGAAGGAGAAGAAGAAGAAGAAGGAAGGAGAAGAAGAAGAAGGAAGGAGAAGAAGAAGAAGGAAGAAGAAGAAGGAAGGAGAAGAAGAAGAAGCAAGGAGAAGAAGAAGAAGAAGGAGAAGAAGAAGAAGAAGCAAGGAGAAGAAGAAGGAAGGAGAAGAAGAAGAAGAAGGAAGGAGAAGAAGGAGAAGGAAGGAGAAGAAGAAGAAGAAGGAAGGAGAAGAAGAAGAAGGAAGGAGAAGAAGAAGAAGGAAGGAGAAGAAGAAGAAGAAGGAAGGAGAAGAAGAAGAAGGAAGGAGAAGAAGAAGAAGGAGAAGAAGAAGAAGAAGGAAGGAGAAGAAGAAGAAGCAAGGAGAAGAAGAAGAAGGAGAAGAAGAAGAAGCAAGGAGAAGAAGAAGGAAGGAGAAGAAGAAGAAGAAGGAAGGAGAAGAAGGAGAAGGAAGGAGAAGAAGAAGAAGGAAGGAGAAGAAGAAGAAGAAGGAAGGAGAAGAAGAAGAAGGAGAAGGAGAAGAAGAAGGAAAAAGAAGAAGGAAGGAGAAGAAGAAGAAGAAGAAGGAAGGAGAAGAAGAAGAAGGAGAAGGAGAAGAAGAAGGAAAAAGAAGAAGGAAGGAGAAGAAGAAGAAGAAGGAAGGAAGGAGAAGAAGAAGAAGGAAGGAGAAGAAGAAGAAGAAGGAAGGAGAAGGAGAAGGAGAAGAAGGAAGGAGAAGAAGAAGGAGAAGAAGGAAGGAGAAGAAGAGGAAGGAAGGAGAAGAAGAAGAAGGAAGGACAAGGAGAAGAAGGAAGGAGAAGAAGAAGAAGAAGAAGAAGAAGAAGAAGAAGTAGAAGAAGAAGAAGAAGAAGACGACGACGACGAAGAAGAAGACGACGACGAAGAAGAAGACGACGAAGTAGTGACCGGTGGATTCATTGCAGAAGAACACCTCCCTCCCCCCTCCCCCGCCCGCCGTGTTCTTCAGTCTTTGAGGGGTCCCTGTACCCCTCAAACCGCATCACAGCGACGGTCCATGTGTGGCTTTCCCTGACAACAAGCAGCTCTCAAGCCCCCAAGGCACTTTCAGAAACCTTCCCCCTCTTAGGCCTTCTAGAAGAAAAAGTCATCTGGGTAATGCTCCGCCGGGACCGCTAGGTGGAAGGAGTGCACAGGGAATGCCGGGCCTGGAGTCCAGGAGACTCAGCCTGGGTGCCAATCTGGCCTCAGTCCCTGCGCCCGGAGCCACGTCCACTTTCCTCACCCTCTTGGCCTGAATTTGGCTAGCTGCAAAAAGAGCAGGAGAACCTCGACCTAGCATCGTCATCGTTTCGTATCAATTCAATGGAACCTTCGCAAGGGCCAGAGCCTGAAATGAGCCAACCCGAACAAGAGCCTAGACCTCACAGTTTCCTCGTTCTCTGAGTCAATTCAGGGAATAACAACTCCCTCCCCCCATACCCCTCCCCCCCACCCCCCCCACCCCGCTTCCTAGCTCAACAAAGCCAGGTGGGGTTGACTGAGTGTTTTTGAGGAGGCCACTCGTAACCCGAGGCACTGTCTTGAAGAATGGGACTTCTACGGTGTCTTAATATTTTGTAGAAGTACACATTCTTCTGAAACATATTTTGGCATCAGTCATGTCGTAAAAAGAATTAGCACGAAAGGGAGACCCCCTGAAAAGGAAAGCAGCAGCAGCAGCAGCAGCAGCCGCCGCCGCCGCCGCCGCCGCTGCCGCCGCCGCCGCCGCCGCCGCCGCAACGGCAAACAGAACAGTGTGCTGCGCACAGCAACGACCACAGTGTGTGAGTTGTTTCCAGTAGACTTGGAACTTCGTCATAACGCAAGAACTGAAAAAGAAAAAAAATCCCAATGGTTTGCTAAGGTAAAATGCCTTCCACGCTCGGAGAAAGAGCTATGGAATTCATGCGCAGAATGTAGCAGATCATGTTTGTGTGTTGTGCATTTGCGTCCCATGTTTTGAGCTGTTCTAGGATTTCCTCCATTTCTTTCACTTCGTCTCCATGGCATGACTCTAGTGAAAACGTATTCAATAGGAAAGTACGTGTAGATCCCACACAGAATTGCATGCCGTCTTGGGGAGGGAGTGATGGGGTTCAGACTCTGGGAACTTCCTTGAGCTCCCCTGGAATTGCCTCACTTCACCTGGCTTCTCCTACTCACATGGAGCTCTCTTTGCTTCTCCTCCCAGAATCTGACCTTTCCTACTCAAATGGAGCTCTCTTTGCTTCTCCTCGCAGAATCTGACTTCACACTCAAATGGAGCTCTCTTTGCTTCTCCTCCCAGAATCTGGCCTTTCATACGCAAATCCGTGATCATCCTCTGTTATCCCTTGATTGCCCTCCCTGCTTCCCACCTAGGCGCCCCCGGTCTGGTCTGATGTTTGTGGATTCTCCTCAAGACCCTTCCTCAACCCCTCCTCCCATCATCACCCTGGACTACCAGACCGCCCCCCACCCCCAGATCCCTCCTAGACTCTTTTCCGTGTTTAAGTCCCACCTGGCCTCCATGTAGGCGCTCAGACGCCATCCAGCTCAGACTCCGTCTAGCTGGGATTGTGTCCGGCCCGCTTGCGAATACAAGCGTTACAAATACTTAGGCTCCTGAAGAGGCAACCCAATGAGGCGAGTCCTTCATCAACTTTGTTTTCTTTGGCTTTCGGAAGGCTTGAGTCGAATTCGTTCCAGCACGACCCGGATCGTCGGTATTTTGGGGTCCCCTTCACCATAAACCTCTTCAGGAGGGGGGTAGGAGGGGTGGGGTGGGGTGGGGGGGTTAAAATCTAAATTTTATGGTAGCGATGGTAGAACGTAAAAAAAGAAAAAAAAAAACCATAAAGAGATAAAGAAATAAAATTGAACTGTAAAAGAAAAGAAAAGAGTGTGCTTCATTCCGCATTCTGACTCCGTGGGCCTCGGATTCAGAAAGCACAGGCCAGCTCTCTGACTCTAGAAAAATCTTCATGGAGTGAATAGTGCTTTCGTGACTCACTCGGTGGATGGCTAGTCTTCCGCTTTACGCTCCGCGACACCCCCCTCCCCCCCGCCCCCACCACCACCCTGAAACAGGGAGACAACCTGGCGCGCGTACTGAGAACTTAGGCTTTGGGGGAGGGACGGAGAGACGAACGCATTCTAACCCTAAGTGCCTCCGAGTCGCTCCCCTCCGAACCCCCGGGCCCTTGCTCGGGCCAGGGTGGTCCCCGAGGCCTCTTCCTCCGCTCCCCTACCCGCAACCCCTTGCCCCATCTCAGCCCGGAGATCCTCCGGGGGGGGGGGGGGGGCCAGTCGCCTTGCCACCAGAGGCTGAGTAACTCCCCTCCCCCCCACCCCTCCTCCACCTCTGTCTTTGCCCTCTGGCCCGCCAGGTCCGGGGTGTGGCCTCTCCGCCCAGGCGAAAGCTGAGCACCCTCTTGGACTCCGGACCTGGAAACAATAGGGGTGGATGGGGGAGGTTGTAAGGGTCCCTCCCATCGTCTTTTCGTAGAGAAAATTGGGGGCGGTGGGTCAATGAAATGGAGGAAAGCATCCAAGAGAAAAACAAAAAGAACGCTTGAGGGCCTGGCGAATTCATCGCAGAAGAGCCTCACCCCTTAAACCTCGTCACAGCCACCGTGGGAGGTGCCGCTTTTCCTGAGAACAAGCCACTGTCAGCCCCCGAGGCACTTTCAGAAACCCTCCGCCCAGCAGAAAAAGTCAGCGCCCTCTTCCTATCGGAATTGTCAGTTCTATCGTCAGTTCTAAATCCCGTCCCCCACCTAGATTCCACCCACCCCCACCCGTACACGCCTATTTTGAAGATCTGAGAGAAGCAAGATACTCGTTCCACAGAGGGAGCCCTGCAAAACACATCTCCACCTGATCCGTGTTCTCTTGGGGGACGGGGCGGGGAGGAGAGGAGATTGGAGAACCGAGAACCAGGAAGACGCAAGATGTCTTGCTTCTGTTCTCATTCTGGCCACCTTGCCAGCTCCGTGTGCAAAACGAAGCAAAACGGAACGCACCTCTCCCAAAACCACCCGTTCTAGGCCTAGTTCCTGCCAGAGACCGCTTTCCTCCACTTTCCCAGCGTTCCGTTTCCCCGTGGTGCATTCTGGCCCCCACCCAAAGCTTTCGCAGAAATGGACTCCTTTCCCACGGCTTTCCTAAACCGTGATCAACCGCTGTCCTTCTTAGCCAGGGTCAGATCGTTTGGAAGATTCCTGCTGTTTAAAAAAGTGGAATGGAATTTGAGACGAGGCCTGCCAGGCCCGCTTCCTTCACATTTCTCCCCCCTGGGTTCGTGCCCTTGACGTTCTCCGCCGGTTGCTCTCACGGTGAAATTTCCTTCGGTATTCGGATCGGCGACGACACCGAGTACGGAAAGACATTTTGGAAGAGCTTTCGTTTCTCTTAGCTTAAGTCGACCCAAGGTCACCCTGGATAACGTTGGCTCTCGTCTTCCTAGCGATGCCGTTTCAGATACGTCGTAGACTTTCATAAGGGCCAAAGTTGGAACGAGGAAGAGTCCGGACCCGAGAGTCTCCTCTGCTCGGAGGATGCCTGCACCTTGGGTGGCGAATAAACCACTCAAAGGCCTGTTCGGGACAGGATGGTCTGGATGTCTGCCGTCCGGGTGACGGGACTTTTCCTTCCCTTGAATCACCAAGGCAGGCTACGGAAGGAAGATGCCCACAGCCTGGGGTCCCGAAACCCCATCACGATGCGTTGACCATGTGAGAACTCCTTTCTCGTGGCAAAATGTACCTCAGACGGTCCCTCTCTGCACTGAGTCGGCCACTTCCGATCCTGGCTCCGTCGCGCTACGTCACCGTTCTCCTCACGGGGAATGGATTCACTCGTGAAATCGTAAAAGGTGCGCGTTTAGCCTGTGGCCTTTTCTCTCACCGAGTTTTCGGGTCAACACTTTCTTGGTCTATATTCTGAACCTTACCCAGGAAGAACCTCTGATCCCTTGGGACTGTGACAGGTGATGTCTGAGGATGTCTCAGGAGTGAAGCCTCCTCAAAGAGTTAATTGTCTCTTGTCCTGTTGAAACATTTGCAGTAGGTTGACCTTGTAGAGAAATATTTTTCAACATATTCTGTACTTTCCCAGAGTTCCCGCCTCCTATCCCCTTGTTTTTAGGCAGATAGCAGGAGAGGAATAACACCTCCCCTCCTTTCTTTTCTTTTTTTGTAAAACTGTTTACTTTTGCAAAAACCCCTGAAAACTGTCTTTGTTCTCTGTTGCTGGTGTACATTGCTGGGAATATATTTTACCCTTAGGGCTTGCACCAATGAGCCCTGAGGAAAAGGGTTGAGGAGGAGGGTATTCCCGTTAGGATCTGTATAATGTGCTATAGCGAACACACCTCCACTGTCTTCAGTCCATGCCACCTTTTCTCAGGAAAGTCAATAAACGAACTATTCTTTCTGGTAATACCTCTGAGTCTGCGATTTATTGGTAAAAGTCTCTGTGCCCCACGTACGACTGCACTCGATACTGCTCCATGGGGTCCCCTCTCCCTTTTGACCAGAACTGCACTTACCCCTGTGCCTTTGGGATTGCAGTGACAATGTTCCTCAGGGTCCCTGCTCGCTCTTGCCAGAATGTGCTCCTCTCCGCTCTTGAACTGTGAACCAGAAGTCTCTATAGGCAATCCAGTGGCCAGACAGCTTCCAAACTTTCCCAAGAGATAGTTGAAGCTTCTCTTGCTGTATACATTAAAGGTAGTTTACATTGTCTGTGGGGTGATAGGTCCTGCTCCCAGGTCTTTGTATCCACTGCACATAAAGCTACTTGGGGAGTTGCTGACCCAGGTAGGACAGGGTGAGTGATGAATTTCGAAGGGACTGAGCACTTGTAGAACTTCCCTGTACTGAGAATGACTTCTTTTCTGATCCTTCTCTGGCGTCAAGGCAGCCTCCTGGACAAAGGATTGACAATAGCCTTCTAGGCTTTCTGAATCCTTCCATCTAGGTGGTTCAGTGGTTAGAGCACTGGACCTGGAGTTAGGAAGATCTGAGTTCAAATCTAGCTTCAGACGTGTACTAGTTATGTAATCTTGGGCAAGAGCAAGTCAGAGTGCACCCAGCCAAGCACTCTCATCTTCCTGCCTGCTCAGTAAGATTTACAGCCTATCTGAAAGTCTGTTATCTTGCACTAAGAGGTTAGGTGACTTGACTGTGGTCATGCTGCTAGCATGGATCTGAGGCAGGACTTGAACTCTGAGCCCTTCTGACTCTGAAGCAGAGATCCTTGGGCCTCAGAGAATCCCTGTCTTCCATCCAGACACAGTACAAGCATCACCTGTTCCATGAAGCGTTTCTTGATTCCAGCTGGTAGTGGTGTGCCTCCAAGTCTGCCTTGTACTTTGTCTTTATTTGTCTTTATTTTCCATATACTTTTATGTATTTTCTGTCTCATTGGAACATAAGCTTCTAATGGTTAGGGACTGTGTCTTTAATAGTGTTTACATCTCCAAAACCTAGCACTGCTCCTGTTATGAAGAAGGTAATTAAGAAATACTTCTTGATTGCTTAATTAGGCCATCTAATGGACATCATATGGGAGGAGCTTATTCTTAAGCTACAGAAAGAGCAAATTAGTGAGTGAGTGAAGTATGGCCCCAGGGAAGACTTCACACAATAAGGATATAGGAATTCTATTGGTGCTATTTCAGCACTAAAACTTCATATAATGGAATTGTAATAGTGGCTCCCTGGAAATTATTCAGTCTATGTAATGTTACTGCTATGTCTGCACTAAGTTTGCCAAGTAAGGAATCGTTTGTTCCCCACTCCAAGAATCCCCTCCCCTTCCCCTCTTTCCTCCTCGCCTTAGCTATAGTTCATATAGGTATATGTCTGGATTCGTTGTACTTGACTTCCTGGTTTTTTGTCTAGTTTTTCTCTCTCAAATTGTAAACCCACCTCCCAGCCAATGGAAAGGAGGGATAGTGGAGGGCGGGAATCTCTGCATTACGGTATATAACCCTTCCTATTCTTACCTTGATGCCTCTTTATTTTATAAATTTATAAATTTTTGGATAGGGGTCTAGTACCCCACACACGAGTTATAGGTCTAAGAGAATAATTACTAATGATTGTATTTATATCTCTTATTTACAATTTTCATCAATTACTACGTTATTATTTTATATATCATATCTAATTCATCTTAGTCTCCTAACAAATTTCTGCCAAACAGCTGTCCTCTTATGGCATCTGTCTTCTTTTCTTTTCTTTTCTTTTGTTCTCAACTACAGAAAGTTCTGGTTTGCATAAGTGGACTACTGGGCAGACCTGTAAAGAGAATGATTTTGAAGTTATTGTTCCCACAGACCAGGCTATAAGAGAGGGAGGGTAGGTGGAAGGCAGTCACATGCCTCTGAAAGGAAGGGTCCAGGAGGTGGTTCAAGGAGGCAGGGGACGGGGGGACCGAGAGGCAAGAGCAGGAAGAAGATCAGGCGGGTCTCAGGGCTAGCCACATGATTTTCTGACCAGAACTGACAGGAAGAGCATGTGGAGGCTGGACATGGCCATCCACAGAAGAGGACAGGCAACACATGGAGTGAAGAAAGGCACATAGTACCCTTGAGTGGATGGACCGACAAAAGATATGTGGATGCCAGACATGGGGATAAATGGGCAGAGGAGCCAAAACTGTGCTCTCAGCACTGGAGGTCTCATGCCAAGCCCTAATCCTGAGACTGCAGAGGGGGAAGGAGTCACTCTGCTAGTCCAAAACCCCTTTGTTTTCCCTTTCCACCTCTCCATGAATATAATTGGGATCCCTGATGTCATTTAAAAACTTTTTATTGGTGTTTTCTGTATCTTATGTCATGGTATCCCATATATCCCTCTCTCTCCCTCCTCTCCTTTCTGCGAACCATGCCATGTGACATGCTATTTTTTAGTTTGTTTTAGGAAAGTAAAGCAGTCAACATTAGTACAAAGAGGAAAAGATTCTTGTGGCAGGAGACACTCTCTCTGCAAACATTCCAGTTACTACAGGCTTACTCTCTAGGGAATCACAACAATGGAAAAAATGGATATTTACTCAAATAGAAGCCTTTGAAACATTCCTGAAGTAAAGACCAGAGCTGAAGAGAAAATGTGACTTTCAAATACAAGACTCAAAACAAGCATTAAAATGCAAATATGAAAGAGCCATCATAAGCAACTCAATAAGGTTCAACTGTATTTTTTAATAAGGGAAGATGATACTCGTCTTTTAAGAATTTTATCATTATTAGAGCAGGTAGAAGGATTCTACATTTAAAGAGGGTTAGGAACTGAATCAGTTAGTTTGGGATGATGTAAAATAAATGGATAAGGGAGAAATATGGATGCCCTTAGAGAAGGCAGAAAGGAGAGAAAGACTGGAGGAGGGGAGTGTTTTCACATAAAACTGGTGTGCAAGGAAGAGCTTTTACCCTGGAGTGAAAATGTTAGGGTGCTTGAACCTTAGGCACATGTAACTTATTTCGAAAAGGGAAAATCTCTACATCTTTGTTTATATCTGTATATATGTATACTTACTCAATTGGTCATAAAAATCTTATTTTACCATAGAGGTAAGTAACAGAAAGGGGAAAGAGAAAGAAAAAGTGGTGATAAAAGGGAGGGCTGATAAAAGAATACAGTGTTTATCTGCAAAACAGAAATTACTGTAGGGAAAGAATAAAAAGAGAGAGTGTAGGAGAAAAAGAAGAAAATAAGGAGGGAAATTCATAGTCAGTAATCCTAACTGTGTAAATGGGAAGAATTCACTCATAAAATGGAAGCAGATAGTGAAATGGATTAGAAACTAGTATCCAATTATACATATTTTTAAACAAGAAACACAGTTGACACCAAGAGATAACCAAAGAGTTAAAATAGGGGGCTGGAGTCAAACTCTTATACCTCAGTCGAAGTAAAAGTTGGAGGGGTAGCAACCATGATATCAGAAAAAGCAAAAGCAAAAATAGCCCCATTAAAGGGGCAAGCCGGGAAACTACCTCTTGTTCAAAGGAACAACAGTCAATGAAGTAAGATCAATAGTAAACATATATTTGGGAAATGGCATAATATTCAGATTGTTATAGGAAAAGTTAAATAAATTATAGGAAGAAATAGTAAAATTGCAGTAGGAGTTCACCTTTTCCCTCTGAGAGCTAGATAAACCTAACCATAAAATGACTAAGAAAGAAGTTAAGGGCTCTTTTTTCCCAGTGCACTTGGGGCCAACCAGGGGCGTGGTGGGGCAGGGGGGTGGGTGGGCTTCTGGGTGCAGACTCTGCCCCCCATGCCAGCGCCCCCAGAGCCCTGATCCCGGCCTGACTCAGGAGGTTCTGGGAGGAAAGCCCCTGGGGTGGGCCGGCTCCCGGTGCCAGAGGGCATCCTCTAGGTCTTCTCTCGGGGTAGCGCCAGCCCAGCCCTTGTCCTGGACCCAGAGCCATGGAGAGGAGGCTCCGAGAGGTGCAGCAGTACAAAGAGGAGGGGAACCAGAGCTACTGGGAAGGGCGCTACTGCAAGGCCATGAGCAGAAAACTCGGTGCATTGCTTCAGCTTCGGGGCCTCAACCCAAGCCTGCCGTCCCTGCCGCCACCCCTGGGAGCACGAGGCCTGGTGCTCAGCATGGAGCAGCAGAAGGTGCTAGAGGGCACGCAGACCACTTGCTACAACAGCCTGGCGACTTCTCTCCTTCAGATGGAGCCAGTGAACTATGCCTTCCTGCACAAACCCCTCCTCCTACACCATCCACCTCTTCCTAGCATCTCCATATTTCTGTCCAGTGTCATTGTTGTAACCTTGTGATCCCTTACCATGGGAAATACCAGAACAAGTCCCCTAAATGGGAGTGGAATAAATTATCAAGGTGAACTGTAGACTACAAGAAATTGGCCGGCCAAGTTGGCTGCTGGCAGAAAGGGCTGGTGAGGGGCAGGCAGGAACAAGGATTCCCCTAGCCTTCCCTAGAGATCCCAAAGTCAGTGGAACACACTTGGAGATTGTGGGTGTTTGAGGGGCATTGAAGGACAGCCTGGGAAACTGGAAATGCCCTTTCTGGGCCACATTCTTACTCTTTTTTAAAATGATAATCAAAATCAGAGATTAGATCAAAATATCTTAAAACTTAAAGTTAGAAGGATCATTTTCCTCCCTTGAGTTAAACTGACACAATTGTTCTGAGGCCCCGGGGACCAATGATTATTTACCCGACAGTGACATCACTCCTGGTTTCTGCTGCTTCCTTCTACATAATTAGCATTTATTTCTGAAGCATCCATGAGCATCAAGAATGAACCAAATTCGTTCAGCTACAGTAGCAAAGTGACCATATAATGCTGGCCTCTACACAAGATGTATGAAAGCAGCCTCGGACTGTCCCCTTAGAAACCACTGTGCCATGCAAGGAGTATTAAAATCATCCTTCTCTGTCTAAAAAAAGAAAAAGAAGAAAAAGTTAAGAAGAGGAATAGAATTGTAGAAAGCTTAGATATGAAAGACCTCTGGAGAAAACTGAATGGGAGTAGAAAACAGTACAGATACATATTGCTTTCTGTAAATTTACATTATACAAGTTGGACTTTATGTAAGGAATTCTATAAGAAATCAGGATTTCCCAAAAAACACCCATGTATACTTTATCCTAACGTATTGGGATATCTTTCTGTTTCTGCCCCTCAACTTGGTGCTCTGTGGCCATCTACCACCCACCCCACTCCCAAAAGAAAAGCTGAAAAACAATCCTCCAAGTGAAAGCAGAAGAACAGACCTGCAAAGAGACGGCCACCACCACTGCAGAATTGGGACTTGGCTTGAGATCACCAGTGCTGAGAGAGGAGACCTTATTTGCAGTCTGCCCACCCTCCCGAGAGTTTGGTCCCTGCATTTTAGTATTTTTTGTTTATGTGCATTCCCATTGGGATATTGTGTGTCTGTCCCTGGTCCCCACCACATGTGGCCTCTCCTCTCCTGACTGTATCTATCTCTGGCCCCCCTGGCGGGGAGGGTGTTCTTTTCAGTTCAGCCAGGCCCTCACATGGCTGGTCCCACCAGCCTTGTGTTCCTCCTCATGCTCTTGCTTCTTTGAACCCAACCCCCCATGTGTCGTTGAACCATGTACAGATCCCCTCTCCACAGGAGTGCAGTCCCCTCCTGCCTCTCTCCTGTCCTTTTCCACATCCCTGAGTAAATTCACATTATGTAAAGGGTCTGCGGAATGGTCCACTTATGCTCTTGGTGTTGTTTTAATATTTATTTAGTAATTTATATTTCACCAATTACATGTAAAGACACTTTTAACATTCATTTTTAAAACTTTGAGTTCCAAATTCTCTGCTTTCATCCCTCTCAACCCCCACCCCACAACTGAGTAGGCAAGTGATTGGATATAGGTGATACATGTTTAGTCATGCAAAACATATTTCTATAGTGGTCATACTGTAAATAATACATAGACGAAAAAAATCCTTCAAGATAAATAAAGTTAAGAAAGTATACTTTAATCTATATTCAGACACCATCACTTCTTTCTCTGGGGATGGATAGCATTTTTCATCATAAGTCCGCTAGAGTCTTCTTGAATTTTTATGTTACTAAGAATAGCTACATCGTTCATAACTGATCATCTTATAACATAGCTGTTACTGTGTACCTTGTCCCTCTGGTATTACTCATTTTAATTTTCATTAGTTCAAGTAAATCTTTCTAGGTTTTGCTGAGACCATCTTGATCAACATTTCTTATTACAGTATTCTATCACAATCACACACCAGAAGTTAATCAGCCATTTCCCAATTGATGCTCATCCCCTCCACTTCCAATATTTTGTTATCAAAAAAGAGGTGCTATAAATATCTGATATGTATAGGTTCTTTTCCTTTTTTTAAAATGCGTTTTGGGATATAGAGTAGGGGTGTTGCTAGGTCAATGGTTATGCTTGGTTTTATTGGGCATAGTTCCAAATTGCTCTACAGAATGTTTGAATCCATTCACAACTCCATCAACAGTGCATTCATGTCTCAGTTTTCCCACAATCCCTCCAGAAAGTGGTTTTTTTTCAGTTTCTGACTTCATAGCCAATCTAATACATGTGAGGTAGTACCCCGCAATTTTTTACTTTTCATTTCTTCAGTCAACAGTGATTGAGAGCATTTTTTTCACATGGCTATAGATAACCTTGATTATTTCATCTGAAAACTGACTGGTCATATCTTTTCATCATTTATCTGGTGGGAAATGATTCTTATTTGTACAAATTTGAATCTCACTTCTCTATACATTTGAGAAAGGACATCTTTATAAAAGGAACTTGACTTCAAGAATTTTTTTTTTTACCACTTATGTTTGCTGACTGGATTTCTCTCCATTCTGTTTCCCCCCTTGTTTATTCTATTCGCTGTCTTCCACCCTGTCCCTCTTCAAAAGGGTTTTGCTTCTGACTACCCTCTTCCCCCATCTGCCCTCCCTTCTATCTCCGCCCCCCTCCTTCTCTCATGTCCTTCCCCACCTACTTTTCTGTAGGGTAAAAAAGATTTCTAAATCCATTGTGTGTGTATGTTATTCTCTTTTTAAGGCAATTTTGAAGACAGTAAGGTACAAGTGTCCCTCACCCCTTAACCCTTTATCATCCACTCCACTGTAAAAACTCTTTCTTGCCTCTTTTATGTGAGATAATTTACCCCATTCTGCCTCTTCTGTTCTTTGTCTTCCAGTGCACTCCTCTTTCTCACCCCTTAATTTCATTTTTTAGATGTCATTCTTTCATATCGAGCTAACACCTCTTCCTGTGTACACTCCTTCTAAGTGCCCTAATGGTGAGAAATTTTTTATGACTTACAAGTAGCATCTTCTGAGGCCAGAAGGTAAATAGTTTAATTTTATTAAGTCCCTTATGATTATCCTTTCCTGTTTACCTTTTTATGCTTCTCTCCAGTCGTATCTGAAAGTTAAATTTTTTATTCAACTCTGGTCTTTTTTAAATTAAATTTTTCATTGATAATCTAATATTGAAAAATAATAAAATCCCCAAAACAAATTTAACTGCTTTTGACAGTTTAATAATTTCACAGGATAAAATGCCATAACTTTTTTTCTTTTTCTTTGTTCAGTATTTTATTTTCCCTCAGTTACATGTAAAAACAACATTCATTTGTAAATGGAACCAAGATGGTGGAGTAGAAAGACCTGTAGAAGCTTCCCCACATAGCCCACAAAATACCTGTAAAAATGGCTCTAAACAAATTCTAGAGCAGCAGAAGCCACAAAAAGACAGAATGAAATAGATTTCCAGTCCAAGACAGCCTGGAAGGCTCATGGGAAAGGTCTATCACACAAGACACAAAGCGGTGCGCAGTCCAGTATGGGCCATGCAGCACGGCAGGGACAGTAGCTGGAACAGGCTTCAGGGAGCCACTGGTAACAGCAGTTTCCAGATTGCCCAACCCACAAATGCCAAAGACAGCTTCAAAGGTCAGTGAGAAAGTTCCTTCACCCAAGAGAAGGGAATGTGGTCTGGACCATCAGCAGCAATCACTGTAGCAGCACCGTCCATCTTTGGAGCCCTCTGTGTAAAGCCCCTGGGGGAAATGAGCAGCTGATCTGCCTTAAGCATGGCCCTGGGGTAAAGAGGAGCACTGGTGTGGTGGAGCTAGAGACGGTTGCGGAGAGGAAGTTCTACTACTTGTAGATTCTCGCAGAAAAGTTTTTGGTTGCTCCCAGACTAGTGTGCAGGGCAGGAGAGGAATAAACTCTTCTCCCTTGATTGTGCCACCTTGGAGGAACTAAGAACTTACAGATCCCCAGAGTATACCCTCCTCTTGAAAAAGGACTCAAAAGTCAAGTAACTGGCTGGGAAAATGCCCAAAAAAGGGAAAAAATAAGACTACAGAAGGTTACTTTCTTAGTGAACAGGTATTTTCTTCCATCCATTTGGTTAAGGAAGAACAATGTATATCATCACAGGAAGTCAAGGCTTCCAAAATCTCAAAAACATATATGCAATGGTCTCAGGCCATGGAAGAGCTCAAAAAGGATTTTGAAAATCAAGTAAGAGAGAGGGAGGAAAAATAGGGAAGAGAAATGAGGGCAATGCAAGAAAATCATGCAAAGTGAGTCAACAGCTTGCTAAAGGAGACTCAAAAAAAATGCTGAAGAAAATAACACCTTTAAAAATAGGTTAACTCAAATGGCAAAGAGGTCAAAAAAGCCAATAAGAAGAAGAATGCTTTAAAAAGCTGAATTAGTCAAATGAAAACGTGGTTCAAAAACTCCCTGAAGAAAGCAGTCCTTTAAAAATTAGAATGGAGCAGATGGAAGCTAATGATTTTTTGAGAAACCAAGAAATTACAAAACAAAACCGAAACAATAGAAGATAATGTGAAATATCTCATTGGAAAAGCAACTGACCTGGAAAATAGATCTAGGAGAGACAATTTAAAAATTATGGGACTCGCTCAAATCCATGATCAGAAAAAGAGCCTAGACATCATCTTTCATGAAATTAACAAGGAAAACTGCCCTGATATTCTAGAACCATGGGCAAAATAGATATTGAAAGTATCCACAGATCACCTTCTAAAAGAGATGCGAAAAGAGACACTCCTAGGAATATTGTAGCCAAATTCCAGAGTTCTCAGGTCAAGGAAAAAATATTGCAAGCAACTGGAAAGAAAGAATTTGAGTATTGTGGAAATACAATCAGGATAACACAAGATCTAGCATCTTCTACATTAAGGGATCGAAGGGCTTAGAATATGATATTCCATAAGACAAATGAATTAGGATTAAAACCAAGAATCACCTACCCAGCAAACCTGAGTATACTACTTCAAGGAAAAATGGTCATTCAATGAAACAGAGGACTTTCAAGAATTCCTGATGAAAAGAGCAGAACTGAACAGAAAATTTGACTTTCAAACACAGGAATCAAGAGAAGCATGAAAAGGTAAACAAAAAAGAGAAATTATAAGGGACTTTCTAAAGTTGAATTGTTTATGTTCCTACATGGAAAGACAATGTTTGTAACTCGAGACTTTTCTCAGTATTTGGGTAGTTGGAGGGATTACACACACACACACACACACACACACACACACACACACACACAGACAGAGAGCACAGGGTGAGCTGAATAAGAAGGGATGATATCCAAACAATAAAATTAAGGGATGAGAGAGGAATACATTGGGAGGAGAAAAGGAGAAATGGAATGGGGCAAATTATCTCCCATAAAAGAGGCAAGAGAAAGCCTTTTCAATGAAGGTTAAAAGGGAGGAGATGAGAAGGAAAAAGTGAAGCTTACTCTCCTCACATTTCCTTTAAGGAGAGAATAACATGCTCACTCAATTTGGTATGAAAATCTATCTTACACTACAGGAAAGTAGGGGTGAAGGGGACCAGTGGGGTGAAGGGGAATGATAGAAGGGAGGGAAAATGGGCAAAGGGAATAACTAGAAGTAATCACTTTTGGGAAGGGACAAGGTGAAATGAGAGAATAAAAAGGGGGAACAGGGTAGGATAGAGGGCAATATAGTTAGTCTTACTCAACATGATTATTATGGAAGTCTTTTGCAAAACGACACATATATAGCCTATATTGAATTGCCTGCTTTCTCAGTGGGGCTGGGTGGAGAGGAAGGGGGAGGGAGAGAGGGAGAGAAGTTAGAATTCAAAGTATTAGAAACGAATGTTGAGAATTATTATTCCATACAACTGAGAAATAATAAACACAGGTAAGGGGTTATAGAAATTTATCCTGCCCTAGAAGAAAAGAGAGAAGATGGGGATAAGGGAAGGGTGGGGTGTGACAGAAGGGAGGGTATGTTGAGGGAAGGGGTAATCAGAATGGAGGGTATTGGGGGGTGGGGGAAGGGGAGAGATGGGGAGAGAAATTGGAACTCAAAATGTGTGGATCCAGAAACAGACTAGATCTTTTATTACATGCTTATGACCAGAGCATTGGCTATCAGATGTTGAATGTTTCATTCTAGAAACTTATAAAAACTATTTTCTGAGGTGTTAATGCTATTGTGATTTGTATCTGTGGAGGATGCACTCACATCAGCAAAATTGTGGATCCTTGAAATATCAAAATAATGTACTTGAACTCTAAGGATCCTTAACCCTTGGAAAATCTCCAGATAAAATGCTAGAAATTGGTCAGAGTCAAAATGGCAGGGACTTCCTTGAGCTCTCCGCTAGAGCCCTCCAAATACCTACAAAAAGTGACTCTAAACAAATTCTAGAGCTGTAGAACTCACAAAATGGCAGAGTAAAATAAATCTCCAGCCCAATAAAATCTGGAAAGTTGACAGGAAGGATCTTTCACACGGAGCAGGGAGTGGAGCACAGTCCGGCGTGGGCCACACTGGCACAGACTAGTCAGAGCAGGCCTCAAGCAACTGAATCATTGGCAGCTGTGGCAGTTTTCAGACATCTCAACCCACAAATGGCCAAAAAGTCAATGGGAAAACCCTGTGTGACCTGGGTGAAAGAGGATCACGAGGTCTGGCCAGATCCCACCCAGTCGCACCACAGCCCGAGGGTGGTGGTGGTGGTAGTGGTGGCAGCAGTAGCAAGAGCAGTAGTGGAAACTTTTTCTGGAGCTCAGGGCCCACAGATGGTACCAGCTGATACAAAATTCATGAAGCCTGGCACAGGACATCCACCCCCATCCCCACTGGAAGCAGAGTTCTACCTTGACAAGGAGTCAAAAAATCAAGTGTTTGGCTGGGAAGATGAGTAAACATCATAAAAAAACTCAGACTATAGAATCTTACTTTGGTGACAAGGAAGACCAGGGCATACAACCAGAGGAGAACAGCAGAGTCAAAGGTCTTACATCAAAAGCCTCTAAGAAGAGTATGAATTGGTCACAGGCCATGGAGGAACTCAAAACGGATTTTGAATATCAAGTAAGAAAAGTCAAGGAAAAATTGGGAAGACAAATGCCAGTGATGCAAGAAAATCATGAAAAATCAACTGCTTGCTAAAGGAGACATGCAAAAAAATACTGAAGAAAATTAATGCCTTAAGAAATAGACTAACTCAAATGGCAAAAGAGGTCCAAAAAACCAATGAGGAGAAGAATGACTTAAAAAGCAGAATTGTCCAAATGGAATAGGAGGGCCAAAAGCTCACTGAAGAAAATAATTCCTTCAACATTAGAATGGAGCTAATGGAAGCTAATGACTTCATAAGAAATCAAGAAATTATAAGACGTAACCAAAAAAATGAAAAAAATAGAAGTCAGTTCGAAATCTCACTGGAAAAACCACTGACTTGGAAGTTAGTTCCAGGAGAGATAATTTGAAAACTATTGGGCTACCTGAAAGCCATGATCAAAAAAAAGAGCCTAGACATCATCTTTCAAGAAGTTAGCAAGGAAAACTGCCCTGATATACTAGGATCAGGGGGTAAAAGAGATATTGAAAAAATTCAATGATCCCTTCCTGAAAGAGATCCCCAAAAGAAAATGCCTAGGAATACTATAACCAAATTCCAGATTTTCCAGGTCAAGGAGAAAATATTGCAAGCAGCCAGAAAGAAACAATTCAAGTACTGTGGAAACCCAAAGTTTTTAAAACAAATGTTAAAAAATTGTTAGTGCATGCAACTGGGAAATAAGACATACAGGCAATGGGGTATAGAAATATGTCTACCCTTCAAGAAAATAAAGGGGAAGGGGATAATCTAGAGGAGGGGATGATAAAAGAGAGCAGACTGGGGAAAGGGGTAATCAGAATGCATGCCATTTTGGAGTGGGGAAAAATTTGGAGTGAAAATTTGGAACTCAAAATCTTGTGGAAATGGATGTTGAGTATGTGGTCAGGAGTAGAGTGTAAGAAGAAAGGACTAGGTTGTGAAGGGCTTTAAAAATCAAACAGGATTTCATATTTTATCTTGGACGTTAAGAAGAGCCACAGGAGTTTATTGAATATGGGAGTGATATGGTCAGACCCACACTTTCAAAAGATAAATTTGATAGCTGAGTGGAAGATGAACTGGAGTAGAAAGAGACTTGAGTCAAGGAGACTCACCACAAGACTATTATAAAAATCCAAGCTTGGGGGATTTTGAAGACTTGTACTGTACCAGCACTCTGCCTGGTTCCACCAGGTGGTAGTGTCAGAGAAAGAAGAGTATATGAGAAATATTACATATGTAAAATGTACAAGTCTTGGCAGCTAATTTGGGGGTTGAGAGCTTGAGGAGTAGAGGTTGTGAGCCTGGGTGATTGGGAAGATGGTGGTACAACCAACAATAACAGAAAAGTTAGGAAGAGGGAAGACTTTGGCAGGGATAGAGAATAAATTCAGTTTTGGATATTGTGTTTGAAATGTCTAAGGGACATCCAGTTTGAGATGTCCAACAGGTAATTGGAGAAAAGAGACTAGAGGTTGGAAGAGAGGTTAGGGATAGACAAATAGATTTGAATGATTTGAATCATTTGCATGGAAGTGATAATTGAATCCATGAGAGGAAACAAGATCATCAAGAAAAATCATGTAGAAGAGAAGACAGGACAGAGCTTTGGGCACCCTTGTGGTTAAAGAACATGATCTGGATGAAGATTCAGCAAAGAAGACTTAGAAGTTCAGAGAAGTAGGAAGAAGACAGTGTCACAAAAACTTAGAAGAGATTATCAAGAAGAACAGAGGCTTCTTAAAGGTTACTTAGAGGTCAAGAAGGACAGAAGAGGAGGGCAGAGGTGAGAGAGACAGAGAGAGAGAGAGAGAGAGAGAGAGAGAGAGAGAGAGAGAGAGAGAGAGAGTTAATGAGGAAAGGGAATATATGCATACATACATACATACATACATATATACACACACATACAGACAGATATAGATATAAATAGATGAAAGCTAGCAAAGATATCTGGATCAAGTGAGAATTTTTTGAGGATGGGGGAGATAAGGACATATTTGTAGGCAATATTGAAGTAACCATTATACAGAGAGATTGAGCATTAGTGATAGAGTAAGGATTATAAGAGGTCAGCATACTGGAGAGTTTGGGATAGAATGGGATCACCTGTGCACGTAGAGGGGTTTGGTTTGCCTTAGCAAGGAGAAGGGCTGTTTCTTCAAGTGAAATAGAAGTGAAGGAGAAGATAGTAGTGGAAGACATTTGAGTGATGCGAGATGAAGAGGATACAGACCTTTTGTTGAATGATCTTGATTTTTCCAGTAAAACGTGAGACAAAATTATTATCTAGGGGTTAAGAGGAAACTATTATAGATTTGAGGAGGGGTGAGAAAGTTTGGAAAAACTGCTGTGGTAAGTAGGATTATTAATTGACTGGGGACTCCAATGGGCCCCTGCAGAGGGCTCCTGGACCCCCTTGGCTTTAGAGTGATTATCAGTAGTAACTGTTGCTGTTTCCCACCCAGCCTAATGTCTTTGCTTTCCTTGGCCTCATTAAAGGGGCCATGCTTTGTTTACTTCTTAAACAGGCCTATTCCAAGAATGGGCATTGCCTCACCCTAAGTGAGTGCCTGCAAAGATCTTGACCTAAAGGACCCAAGGTCTCCCAGTGCATCCTGGGCCATCTCCAGTCATCCTGATGAATATCTGGTCACTGGATTCAGATGGCTCTGGAGGAGAAGTGAGGCTGGTGACCTGCACAGCCCTCCCTCACTCAAAACAAAGTCATGTGCAAGTCATGTCATCGTTTCTCTGATGGAATGGTCTTCTTTGGCAACAAAGGACGAACACGAACTTGTGAATAGATGCAGCTGGCTATATGCTAGTTGTTTACCTCACCTCCTCCTCTCCTGTCTGCCTCTCCCTCCCCTTCCTTCTTGTCTCCAAAGGAAGGTAAATTTGGATGGCCAAAAGTTGCCCAGTTGACTTGGGTTTTACTCTTCCCTTCCCTTCCCTTTCCCCTGTCCTGTCCTCTGTCTTCTCCCAAAACCTTAAACCTACTACACTCTGAAACTGGGCCTCCAATGGGCCCCTGCCAAAGCCTCCTGGACACCCCTAGTTTTAGAGTGATTATCAGTAGTAACTGTTGCTGTTTCCCACCCAGCCTGATGTCTTTGTTTTTCTTGACTTCATTAAAGGTGCCAAGCACTGGCTACTTCTTAAACAGGCCTGTTCAATGAGTGGGCATTGCGTCACCCTAAGTGAGTGCCTGCAAAGACCTTGGTCTAAAGGGCCCAAGGGCTCCCAGTGCATCCTGGGCCATCTCCAGTAATCCTAAGTAATATCTAGTCACTGGATTCAGATGGCTCTGGAGGACAAGTGAGGCTGGTGACCTGCACAGCCCTCCCTCACTCAAAACAAAGTCAAATGCAAGTCACGTCATCATTTCTCTGATGGCAAATTATTCCACATGTTTGTCTTTTTACACATCTATTCTTCAAGGATCACTACCTTCCAATAGCGCCATATGGATTAATTTAAACTCTTGGAGGAATCCAAGAGCACACACACACACACACACACACACACACACACACACAAACACAGAGATTTGTACTTAAAAATTCTGCAAGACACAGGGTGCTTTATTGGAGAGATTCACAAAATAGGTTTTATTCATGGTGTGATGGCTTATTGAATTGCTTAACTTCATTGTGCCTGATTTTGCCTTCTATGTAATAAGATCTGTTTCTCTGTACTGCTGAAGTGGTTTTTAAGTTTTGTAGTGTTGGTGATGAATGGGATAGATTTAGTGAAGACTCCTCAGATTGTAATTCTTCTCCCAGGGGTGAGGTAAGACCAAGAGGCTCAAGGTTACAATATTTTTAGAATAGAGTAGTTCCATATAAGGATATAAAACTGTATAGTATATTAGGGTCTCAGTGATTGGATAAAACTTACATAATTCCTCAATGTCTTCATTTCAAAAGGGATTGGTTAGATTTTGTGTCTAGAATGTAAGATCATATTCTCAGCTAATGAGGATAATGGTCAGTGGGGGGAGGAGGGACTTGCGTTAGGGTCTACATAAATCACTGCCTTTTCTTTGTCTTTGTCTTTCCTACTCCAGGTGAACTGGTGTAGGATTGTCCCACTTCTCCAGAATCGAATAAATAAGCTTTCTGTCATCACTTTGAGAGGCCTCTGAGTAATTGATTTAAGTAGGGACCTAAGCCATCCCACACAGTGGTAAGTTCTAGCTGGTATAAGAACAAAACGCTTTGATATTACTGGTTATTAAAAAAATAAACCCATAATAGTCTTTCATTTCCAGCATGGACGAGTAATTTGGCTTATGATATTAAAGAAAAACCAGATATCACTCCATTAGTATTTCCTTAAAAGCGGTTTCAATCTTCACATTGTTTCAAGATGTTTGCTTTTATTTTGTGCTGTCTCTCCCTTCCCTTTTCAGAGACAAGGGGGAGATGTATTGGTAATGTCATAAAATCCTAGGTCTTAAAACTGGGTTTGTGTTTAGGGGTTGGGTCCTCTTTCACTTTGAGAGAAATGTTTACAAACCAAAAAGTCTCAAAGATCAGTGCTCCATGAGAAGTGATGAGGATTTTTAGGATCACCTTTTGTAAGGCAGGGGCACCCAAAAGAGAGGGATGTTTTTTGGGGGGAGGGGAATTTTCTCCCTTCTAGAATGACCAATACATTTCCTTCAGGAAATAAATGGTGGATAGGAGTAGCTGCTACTTCATGATTGAGCAGACTAGATTGAACATAGCAACAACTTGGAGAACTTTGGTGTAAATATCTGAAATCTCAGGAAAAGAGTCTGTAGTAGATTTGGTAATGTACAGTCAATCTTCAACTTTTGAGGGGGCAATTTTCCTAGAAAACGTCATGAAAGTCAAAAATGTGAATTTTTACATTGAACCTATAAGGGGTTAATAATAATAGGGGGTTAGGTTCCATGACCACCTAAAACTGTAATCTTTTACTAGAGAGTGCTGGAAATATATTTTTTGCATGCAGTTTTATAACAGAATAATCATTCTGATGATATGCGTTTTCCTTCACACTGTAGCCATGAAATAACCCCTCAAATACAGTATACAAAATAAAGTTGATAATGAGCAGAAAACATTTTTTCTTGCTAATATTTCCCTTGAATTCTATGGCCTTTTGTGTTAATTTCTCAGTTAAATATAAACCAAACCATTGATTTCGGACAATATTCACTTTTTATAACACATGAAATCTATAGTACCATAAATGTTATACAGGAAATAAAATTCTTAAAACTGAAACTTTTTAAAACCTGAATCTTACCTTGCACTGTGTCAGATGGTGGTGTGAGGGCATTATACTTTGTATTGTATTTCTGTAAAACCCTGTACCTTGGCTGCCATCTGAAAAACAAGGGAGAGATTTCTGGGCCTTTTGTCACTGCTGTTTGAGGACACCAAGACTGGTGAGGTCTTTGACACTGTCCTTCTGGGTGGCTTGGTAGCATTAGAGATCATGTAGGATGCACCAAGTTGAGGGGCAGGAACAGAAAGATATCCCAATATGTTAGGATAAAGTATACATGGGTGTTTTTTGGGAAATCCTGATTTCTTATAGAATTCCTTACATAAATTCCAATTTGTATAATGTGAATTTAGGATGCACCACCATGAAATTTATCTATCACCTTTAGTTTCTTAATAAGCCACATCACTGACCTTGCACACTTGAACCTTGAACTTAGAACCCAAAGGACTTGTACTGTACTTTGAGGGCATAATTGCAACACAAAATTTCTCTTAAAGGAAAACAATGAAAATATGCAACAAATGCATGGGGAGCTGTCTGCAGGAGTGGTGAAGAATCTACCAAATTCTAGGAAATTAGCAACAGACCTCATGGAGACAGTAAATAGCTACAGTAATACAGCCTTCAAAATAAATTTAAAAATCAACATGTAGGAAGAGGAGTAGTAATAAATAATAGTAGTAATAATAATAATAAAATCCAAGATTGAGTAGTAAAAAGAGAAATTGAATTCCATATAACTAAAACTGAATAAAACATGAGGGGATCTATACACCAAAAGAAACAAAGTATTTATTGCACAGATTCAATTACAGAATGTTCTTTAAAGAAATTATGTACAACTTTAATTGCTGTAAGAATTGTCAGTGGTCATGTTTGGGCTGTACTAATATGATAAAAATGACAATAATATAAAAATTCATACATTTAACGCTAAACAAAGGGATATCAAAGGGATACTTTACAAAACTTGATAATAACAAAATTTATTTAAAAAGTAGAAAAGATTTAGAATATCAAGGGACATAATAAAAAGGTGCAGAAGACATTGAGGTAATTGCACTTCTAGACCTCAGACAGTATTAAAAAGCAACTATCATTAAAACTATCTAGTATTGGTTTAAGTATTCTCTATTTGCTTTAATTTCATCCTCTGTGAAACTATGGATAATAATACTACCTTTGCTTCCCACAGTTGTTTTTAGGATAAAATGATCTAATATTTGTACTGTGGTTTTCAAACTTCAACACATATAAATATTAGCTGATGATAATTATTATAAAATAATTAGATCAGTGGAATAGACCAGACTTGGTGGAAAGTGTTCATGCTAAAAATTAATGGCACCTTAAGCAGTAAATTATTTCCCAGTTATGTTACAAAGATATTTTTCCTCTGTAACATGAAGCTTACCTATGTTGGAAATATTGAAAACTGTTTTTACATGTAACTGGGGAAAAATAAAATACTTTAGAAAACAACCTCAAAGTATAATTTTAATATACAAGAAAATTAGGATGTGATGTGGACTGTGGGTTCACAAGATTGTGTTGATTTATATAACTACATGCTGATCAGAATATTACCTCTTAAGTAGCTAAATTTGAGAAATTTGTTTGTTGTTTTTCTCTCCTGGTATTTTTAGAGCCTACTATATATTAGAGAGAGCAGATGAGCCTATAGAATTTTTTTGGAAACAGAAGGGGTTATATAAAAAACTAAAAATAAATAAATAATAATAAATAATAATTAATTTATTGCTTGTTTAAGAAGTCCTGTAAACTCTCCACTTGCAACCCCTTCAGCAAGTCTTAAAGTGTAGATCGTGATCCCTTATAGAATTTAAGAAGTGCTGAGGCCAGCTTCTTAGGAGTTATCCTCAAACTAGGACTCATCCTGGATTCCTCACTATCTCTCACACTTCAAATACAAGCTGTCACCAAGGCCTGCTGATTTCACATCTCTCAAATATGCTCCCACTTTTCTATTGTGACACTGCCACCGTTACGGTGCAGACCTTCATCACCCCACACCTGTACTATTGCAAAAACCTGCAGATAGATCTGCCTGTCTCGAGTCTCCCACCTCTCCAGTTCATTGTCCATTCAGCCAGTAACGTGAATTTCTTAAAATACAGGTCTTATCATCACACACACATGCACACACACACACACTCTCTCTCTCTCTCTCTCTCTCTCTCTCTCTCTCCCTCTCTCTCTCTCTCTCTCTCTCGCTCTCTCTCTCTCTCTCATACACACACACACACACACACACACACACACACACACACACACACATACACACACACCTCATTAATTTCTAGTGACTTCCTATCACCTCCAGAAGCAATAACAAACCCCTCTATTTGGTATTCAAAGCTCTTCATAACCTAGTTCCCTCCTACCTTTGTAGTCTTTTTAATACTCTACTTTACTCTGTTACATGTACTCTTAGATCCAGTGACATTGGCTTCCTGGTTATTCCATAAACAAGACACTCTATCTCTCGTCTCTGGGCATTTTTTCTGGCTGTCCCTCATACCTGGAATACTCTCTCTTTTTTCTGACTATTGACATCCCTGGAATCTTTTAAATCCCATATGAAATCTCACTGAGCAACTAGGTGTCATAGTGGGTAGTGCTGACCCTGGAATCAAGAAGACCTGGTTCTAATCTAGTCTTAGAAACTTACTATCTCTGTGACCCTGGGCAAGTCACTTAACCCTCAGTTTGCCTCAGTTTCCTCATCTTAAAATGGCCTGACAAAGGAAATGGCAAACTATTGCACTATCTTTGCTAAGAAACTCCATATGGGGGTTTTAAGGAGTCAGACATGACAGAAACAACTGTGAAAAATCAAAATCTCGCCTCCTACAGGAAACATCTCCCACCTTTTCTTATTCTCAGTGCCTTCATCCGTTTAGGTATTTCTATCCTATATGTAACTTCATATACGCATTTGTTTGCTTATTGTCTCCCTTACTAGATTGTAAGTTCCTTAGGGGAAGGGACTGTCTTTGACTTCTTTTTGTATCCCAGGCACTCAACATGATGCTTGGCACATAGTGCTGATTGATTTACAGATACAACTGTTTCAATAGCATTCTTGGAGAAGGACATTAATCAAGGCTATGTTATGCATGGTATGCCTGTAACATGGGGTGCCTGAAACATATTCACATTCAGGTTTGAGTGGGATAGACTTAGTGAAGACTCCTCAGATTGTAATTTTTCTCCCAGGGGTGAGGTAAGGCCTAAAGGCTCAAGGTTACAATATTTTTAGAATAGAATAGTTCTATACAAGGATATAAAACTGTGTAGTGTATTAGGGTCTCAATGATTGGACAAAACTTACATAATTCCTCGATGTCTTCATTTCAAAAGGGATTGGTTAGATTTCGTGTCTAGAATGTAAGACCATATTCTCAGCTAATGAGGATAACGGTCGGAGGGGGGAGGAGGGACTTGTGTTAGGGTCTATATAAATCACTGTCCTGTTCTTTGTCTTTGGCTTTCCTACTCCTACAGGTAAGCCCCGCTTCTCGAGAATCAAATAAATCATTTTTCTGTCATCACTTTGAGAGGCCTCTGAGTAATTAATTTATGTAGGGACCTGAGCCATCCCACACAGGTTCTATGACTGGGGTATCCTACATGCTTCTATAGGCTGCTTATTCATTCTTGGGCTAGTCTTCTTGTTTTTCAGCTTAAAAACTAGCATCATCTTTAGACCTTCATCTCATGTCAATTCTGTCATCATGAAACGTCTAAACTATTTCAACAACCTGACTGGTTTTGCTGCCACCAGGCTATCCATTCTTTATTCTGTCTTTCCTAAATGTTTCTTTCATAAAGCCATGCATGGGCCTATAGTTGCCTCCTTTATCCTATCTCAGCTCCTGGATTTGACTTTCTAGTCCTGTGGAATCTGATGGTATTTACCTGCCTGCTCTTTTGATCTGTTTGTTTTTAGACTCCTAGCCTCTGCTCTAATTAAACTTCTTAGTTTAATTAGTCTCAACTGTTAATTCCTTACTGCTTTATTATTCTTTGCTTATATTCTATATCCCTTTCTATTCACTCTTGCCAAATACACTTTCTTCCTTCTTTTCCTCTAGTAAATCTTTATCCGTCTTGAAAGGTCCAGAGTAAGCCTTGCCTCCTCTGTGAAACCATAGTGTCATACACAATCTTGTGATTTTAGAGCTGGAAAGGACCTTAAATACCATCAAGTGCAATTCCTTCATATTATAAGCAGGAAACCAAAGCCTTGACAGATTAAGTGACCTATATAATTTCACATAGCCAGATGTGTGGCGCAGACAGTAAGAGAATCCAGGTCCCTAGACTGATAACTCAAGATAGTGAGTGGGATAGGTTTAGTGAAGACTTCTCAGATTGTAATTCTTCTCCCAGGGGTGAGGTAAGGCCTAAAGGCTCAAGGTTACAATATTTTTAGAATATTTTTAGAATAGAATAGTTCCATATAAGGATATAAAACTATGTAGCGTATTAGGGTCTCAGTGATTGGATAAAACTTACATAATTCCTCGATGTCTTCATTTCAAAAGGGATTGGTTAGGTTTCGTGTCTAGAATGTAAGATCATATTCTCAGCTAATGAGGATAATGGTCAGTAGGGGGAGGAGGGACTTGCATTAGGGTCTATATAAATCACTGCCTTTTCTTAGTCTTTGGCTTTTCCTGCTCCACGTGAACTGAATAAATAAACTTTTTGTCATCACTTTGAGAGGCCTCTTAGTAATTAGTTAAGTAGGGATCTGAGCCATTCCGAACAAGTATATCCCCAGGTCTTTTGGATTATGAACCTTCATTCTCTGAGCTAATACAGAAAAGCATAATTGAAGTGACTGTCAAAAATTTTTACTTGAATAACAAAATTGCCGGATCTGATAAGTTTCTTTGCTTATTTTTAAATTAACAAATGATTTGAAGGATAGAAAAAAATGAATTTGTTGTTAATGGTAAGTGAGGTAGTTCATAATAATTCATTGAACTCATTTTGAGTTTCTTATCCTGTGCATTGGAACTTTTTAAAATATAATCTTGGGATGAAAATTTCTTATGGCTTTTAACTTTATAACATTTTGAAATGATGAAAAGAATGCTTCAATCAATGCTGACTGCTGAAACCTCTAAGTTTTAGAATTTTCTTAACTTTTTAAGGAATTGATTTTGCATCTTTGGTTAAATTTGCACAATGAGCAAAAGAATTATTTTGCATGCAGTGTAAAGCTGCCTAATTCCGAGGATTTTCAAGGTATTCTTTTTTCTTTAATTTATTGGGAAGGCAATGGATGTTTATGTATATTGACATATGAGTGTGTTTTAGGAAGTCAGTATGGGAGTTAAAAATACATTTTATATTACCTTCACTTCTATGGGATATTTCTTGAGAATTTTCATCTATTTTATATAAAATATTATTTACTGAAGCTTCATGATTCTGTAGATTCAGAGACTTAGAAAATTTAGAGCCAGAAAATAACTTTAGTGATCAGGTACTTTTTTTTCATTTTGCAAATGAGTAAGCTAAGGCTCAAAGAGTTTTTTGTTACTTGCCCAATGTCATACCTGTAGTAAGGAACAGAGATTTTAAGCTACATCCTCTGGCTCCAAATCCAGTGCTTTCCCCATATACCACTTTCAGATCGTGTGAAGCAGTCCCCAAAGGGCTCACTCTACCTCAAAGTAGGGAAAGGGAACAAGTGACCTAGATAACAATTTATTCAGTATCCATTTAATGAATATTTATTAACTACATTTTGCATGCACAGTATTGTCCATGGGGACTGAGCAGGAGGAAAAGTTTGAAGAAAAGTTATGCTCCAGCCAATAGTGTTTGAATAAAGCAATGTAATAATTTAAAGTTTACCAACCACTTCCCTCATAATAATCCTCATAATAAGCTAAATAATGGTTTTAGAAGTATAAGCAAGATCACTCCCATCTTACAGGTCAAGAAAGTCAGGCTCCTTGAGAGTAAAACTGTCACACTTTTATCCTGGGACACAAGAGATGCTTAATCTATTTTGGTGCTTAATGTAGTAAATTAATTGCTCAGGACCACATAGCTAGTAAATGCCAGATGCAGAATTAAGTACAGGTTTTCTGATTCCAGATAAGTGAACTTTCCACTTGGCTCTGCTGGCAGTTGAAAAAGTAGTTTCCTGATCTGAGGCTTGGAAGACTTTGTTTTCTATGAAGGAATCTGTCTTATACAATCTTCCTAAATTTCTATAATTCTAAGACTTGTTGTATCCCATATGGGGTAGCAAGTATATGTAGAACCATAATAGATTATTGCCTAGTCATTAAAAAAAAAATTAACCCTTAGGTCTAGGCTTAAAATAAAAATTAGAGGATAGTAGACTCCATTTTATTGGTGAATTAACCTTTTCAAATTGCAAGAATGTTTCATTTCTTTTACTTCTTGCTAGTTTTTGATGACTTGCACCTTTAAGGCATTTGAGTTGTAATGCAACTCTGTGTTTATGGATAATGGAAGTTTGGATGATTAAATTGATCAAATAAATGGTATTAAGCAATAATACTCTTGTTTTCAAAGTGATAGAAAAATTTTTTTTATTATCTTTGTGCTTTCTCTTTTAGAAAATTTAATTTTTTTATACTTAAATGTCCATAGCTGACCTCCCATCTACAGATTCCTTTCCTTGGAATTAAGGAGTCTCCACAATCTGGTACCATCCTGCTTTTCCAGCCATGTGTCACATTATTCTTTTCCTTTGTAGCCAAATGGCCACTCCTTCCCTTCTCCAAAACCAACTTGCCAAACCCCACCAAACAAACAAGCAAACTAAACCAGTACTGTGCCATGCATTTCCGCCTGTACTCAGATAATTTCAGTGCTTGGAATATGTTCTCTTCTCCTCTTCTTTTTTTTTCCAGTTTCTATTCATTTTTTTAAGACTTATGCTACTTTCCTGAAGTGTGTTTTAGTGATTTAGCCATTAACAGTCTTGTTTTTTGGGACTTCACATAAGATTTTACAAAAATACTCTTCAGGCTTCAGTATTCCTCTAAATATTGATTCCTTTCCAGCTTCCTTTAAAGCTACTTGACTCCACCATCCCCTCAAACTGTGGTCATATACCACTCCTACTTTTTATCACCAAACTCCCAGGCAAAGCTGTCAGTACTCCTTGCCTCCACTTTGTTTTTTCCTCACTTACTTTTCAGTCCTTCTTTTTTTCTCATTCATTCTTTAACCCTTTGCAATCTGTTTTACAACTTTATCACTCAACTGAAAACTACTCCCTCCAAGTTACCAATCTCTTTTAAAAAATAAAAAAATGATATTTTTGGTTCTAAATAACTTATAATTCTTACTATGTCTTCCCTACCTCTCTCCCTACCAATTCTCCATTTCTCCCAGAGCTATCCATTCTAACAAAAAATAAGAAGGAAATTAGTTCAGCAAAATTAAGCAACATATCCAAAAGCCTGATAAGATATAGTTTTCCACACCAATACTTATTCTTTGCTCCTGCTCCCTCTCAGTTCTATAAAGGAAAAGGGAGAAGGTACAAAAATTCCATTTTCTTATCTTTTTTGGGCGGCCAAACTTAATCATTATAACTTCACACAATTTAGTTTTGATTATTTTCTTGTTCTTTTTTGTGTTATTGTAGTTATTGCATACATTGTTCTCCTCATTCTGCTTACTTTACTTTGAACCAATTCACGTTAAGTCTTCCCAAATTTCTCTGCATTCATCATATTAATTGTTTTTAAACAATACAGTAATGTTCCATTATATACATGTACCACAGCTTGTTTAGCCTTTCCCTAACTGATGGGAATTTAGTTTGTTTCAAGTTCTTTGCTACTACAGAAAATACTTTTATCAATATTTCGTTGTAATGGGGCTTTGGTTTTTGCTGTTGGTCTTCTTGATGTATGTGCCTAGCAGCTGAGTCTCAGGGTCAAAGGTTATGGTCATTTTAATCAAGTTCCTGATATAATTCCAAGTTTTTCCATAGTAATTAAGCAAATTCACAGCTTAACTAACAATGTCCCGCTGTGCCCATCTTTCCACTATTCTCATCATTTGTCATCCTTGCTAATTTGCTGGGTATTAGGTGAACTCTCAGAGTTATTTGTATTTCTCTTTTTATTATTGATTTGGAACATTATCTCATGCAGTTGTAACTCTTTTAAAACTTCATTTTCTTTATATTGAGAAACTCGATGATGTCTTAATTGCTAATTCTGATGTTTTTTTCCTATACCTACTTGACTTCTTTGTAGCATGTGACATCTCTTTCCCACCCTCCTCTCCTGAATATTCTTTCCTCTGTGGGTTTTCATGAGACTTTTGTCTTTTGGCTTGTACAATGTGGGTGACTGCTTCTCATTCTCCTCTTCTCATTATCCAGCATGCGCTTAACTTTAGGTATATCTCCACGTAATTTCCTAGGCTCTTTCTTTCTACATTCTCTCTTAGTGGCCTTATCAGCTCTGATGGGTGTAATTATAACGTCAGTACATTTGATTCCTAGATGTGTATATATAGCCTTAGTCTCTCCTCACCTCTATTCTCATGTCATCAACTGACCTTTGGACTTTTTGAACAGGATATGCCAAAGGCACCTCAAACTAGATAATTCTGAAACCAAACTCTTCACCCTTTACCCCAGACCAGCACATCTTCTGAACTTTCCTGTTTCTGTAAAGGGCGCCACTAGGTACTATCTAAGTTCACAATCTTGATGTTATTCATAATTTTCCATATCTAATCCTTTTTCTACAAAGCTAATTATTTGCCAAATGTTTCTACCTTTCAGACCTTTCGTATTCATTCCTTGGGTTCTACTCATGTAAGGATCACCTTAGTTAAGGCCTTTATCACCTATTAGGATATTATAGTATTCTTTTAATTGGTCTCCCTTTCTAAAGGCTCTCCACTTTCCAGTCCATCTTTCATCAGCTGTCAGAATGATTTCCCTAATACACAAGTATGAAACCATGTCAATCCCTGACTCAGTAGTGAATGCCAGTGGCTCCTTATTACCTCCAGGGACAAATACAAGCTACTTTGTAGCTTCATTCCCACTCCCCATCAGTCAGTCATTTATAAAGTATTTCTGGTGTGTCAGGCACTCTGTTAAGCCTTGGAGAATATAAAGACAAAAATAAAACAGGCCCCCACTCTCCAGGAACTTTCCATCAGTTGGGGAGACAACCATTATATATACACAAGATAAGTCAGAACCTCAAATCCCAGTTTAATCTCATTCTAATACACTGCTTTTCATTTTTCTGTTTTTAGTTCAGGAAGCTTTTGTAGAGAAGCATTTAGTGGCACACACTGGGATGCTATGTGGGATAGGCCAATTCTTCATTCCAGACTAGACCCTAGAACCTAGATGGGATTAAAGTGTTTCATGTTCTGGATTGGGCTTTCCTAGTCATAAACTTGAACTCTCCAGTTTTCATAGCCTGCCTCCAGTGAAACATTCTGCATTGATGTCCCTGATGGGCTATGGGAAAGATACATGTCTGTCCAAGTGACTCTTTCTTTTGGTTGTATTTGCATATGATAATAAGATGTTTCCACTAATTTGATCAAAGTCCTTATGGCCACAGGTTTGGGTAGCAGGGAATTTCTCCAAATAAGTATTTGAGTAGAATACTTGGTCCCTAAATAAAATCTTGAACATTTTCTTAGTAAACATCAAGAGTTTACTTAAAGGGCTTTTAGTGTCCTTCACTGTGGTGATATGAGACAAGGCAAAAAGGACTTTGATCTTCTGAGTCAGAGCTTGTTCAATGGAAAATACTAAGAAAGCTATTAGTAGAACCCTGAGTATGGCCTACATAGTACACAGTTTCTTCTGGCAGGTCACCTCCAAAATAAAGTTGGTTGTGGCAGGAACGTCATATTTAGTCATTTCATTAAAACCGAAAGCCCAAAATTGTGATGAATCTGGGGAAAAGTGAACATTTTTTTTTTTGGACCAGTCATTCCCCAAACTCTTCCCTATCCACACATCATATCCTGCTTCAGCCAGCAAGAAGGCCAGGCTGTTGTTGGGCAGGTTTGAAATCCAATTAATGGCAGAAGTGAGCACACCATGCTGAAGATATGTGACAGATTGTGGACCTTTCCTTGAACTGTTTTTCTCATAAGGAATTCTATTGGACATTAGTAAGTGATGATTTGACGAATATTCCTGTCAACCTCTGAGTCATCAGGTTTTCCTTTCCCAAAGAAATCATGTGTTGTTCAAGCAAATTGAGCAGACTTAGAGCCCCCACATTTTGAGTCTACCTAGAGTCACACAGATGGTATCTGAGGAAGGATTTGGAACCAGGTCCTCCTGACTCCAAGTCCAGCACCTGACCTTAGACACCCAATGAGGCAGCTCCTTAAAGGGATAGAAGACACATTCCTTCCTTAGGGCTCATGGAATAAGGAAGGTTCTGTCAATGACCATCAGTCCACCTTCGATACAGGACCCTTAGAGGGACATTCTTGTACTGGGTGGTGCTGGGTGGAGCAGAGCTAGGTTAGTCTACTTGCCTTCTGTAGCTTTTTAAACCCTTGCCAAACTGATTGTAATCTGTCTTTCTACTCTTATTATTCATTACTCTCCATCCCACATTCTACTTTAACTAAGCTGACCTTTTGGCTAGTACTTTTACTGAACTCTCCACTTCCATTTACCAAGCCTTTGCACTGGCTGTTCCATGCCTAAAATGGTCTCCTCACTCTCCTCTGCTTCTTAGAATGAATGCCTGCTTTTGTTTAAACCTCATCTCAAGTTCTGCCTTTACATGAATCTTCTCCTGATCCCCCTAGCTCCTAGCTCCTCTCCTTTTCTTGAAATTACCTGCATTTATTTTTACAGGTTTATAGTGTGTGTGTATGTTTTTCTATATACATGCTGTCTTCCCCATTGTAAAGTGTGTTTCTTAGGGGCAAAGTACTGTTTCATTTTTATTTTTGCATCCCCAGTGCCTACCACTGTCTTATATTTGCTAGATGCTTGTTTTCTGATTGATTAGTTCTCTAAGTTAGCCAATTGTCTCATTTTCTCCTACTAGACTTTGAACTTCCTAAGGATATACCTCTTTGAGCTGTAACGGCCCCCTCCCAATCTAAATATTTTGTCTTCCTCAAAACCTAACACTGTGTCCTCTGGCATTTAAATGTTGAATGAATGAATTCTCTTCCTATGTAAAACGAATGAGTTGGACTATATGATTTCTAAGGCATCTTCTAGCTTTCTATCTCTCTCTGACTTTCCTCTCTCAAGAGCCTAGATGTTGTCCTTACGAGGAGTGTTGATTAACCACAGTGATCTTGACTTTGGGTACTTAAACTATGTATTAGCTGTAAGTACCAAATTTCTATTCTGTAACTTGTGGAAAACAAGCTCTGTACTGATTTTTGGCCTTAATGCTCCTTGGAGGGTATTTCCCATAAATCTGTGCTCAGTGACAAGTGGAAACCCTCAATTTAACTTTTTGACTCTGAAAACTCAAAAGCATTCAAGAAGGCCTACATGGAATGGTACTAAATAAATATTCCAAGTCATATTCTATCACTGTCATTCTCACTCTTGCTGTCAGCCTTCTGCAAGAATTTTACTTTTCTAATCCTGAAGAACTCCTCACTTCAGTCTGCTCTGTGAAATTTTTGTGATTCCCATTTGGTTTTCCTTTGGAGTGTCCATTTACCTAGCTTGGCTCAAACTCTTGGAGACAGCAGTGCTATAGTTCTTACCTAATGACTACATATTTTTATGTATTTCTTCCTAGAGGAATTAGTCTAGCTCTTAAAGTATTTGATAAAAAATAAAAATGTGCTGAAAAGATGAAATATTCCATTATGCTTAAGGAGTTTTATTTTCTCCCGTTCAAGTTAACTCCCATGAAGCATAGGCATAGTTTAAAAAAAAAAAAGCTCTTTCTGAATTGAACTGAATTACATTTTTGAAAGCAATAATAGCTTGGTTTGTTTCTTGATGGTTGATATCTTGATTACCCTTTCAAGCAGATTTTAAATGCTACCCTTTCCTAGAAGCATTATAAACTCCTTGAATATAGGACTAGACACAATTAGAGAATTTTGAGAATAGTCCCCTCATTTTTTAGATGAGGAAACTGAAGCCCAGAGAGATATTTATGCTTTGCCCAAAGTCACCCAATAAGTGAATAGTTACCATAATAATAGCCCAGTATGAGAATCTAAGCCTGCCATGTTTTTTATTCTTCTAGGATGCCTTTCTTGATCCTTTCCTTATCTGATCTCATAACACTGTGTGTTCATCTTATTTATTTTTCATGTTCTAATATATAGTTGAATAGTTTCTGTACATGCTGTATCCCCACTACTTGATGATAATTTCCTTGCAAGACATCGTGCTATCTTTGTATTTTCCTCAATATGCATCAGTGTGTATTGCACATGACAGTGAATAAATGATTGTAGTGTGCAGCAACACACTGTAGTAATTTTCTGTATATGCTTCTGGTACATCTTTTTTTCCTAGCTTTCTTCTTTTCAATGTCACATACCTATTTTTCAGTTTTATGGTACTAATTTCAATTTCCCTGGGTACCTCCTAGTGTACCCAGGAAACCACTTTAGGGGCACAAAGTATTGCTTTCCAAAGTTCTTAGTGGTAGGAAAAATACTAGACTAGGAAGTCAAGAGGAATTTAAATAGTAGTCCTGTGTGATTATGGGTAAGCTGCTAATCTTCCCTGTGCCTCAGTTTCCTCATCTATAAAACGTGAATACTACCCTGACTTACAGATTTGTTCTGGAAGAAATAGTTTATAAACCCTGAGGAGCTATTAAAATGTGTTAACGGTTTTTAGCATCATTTGCAGAAAAATAAAAAAAATCTGTTTTTAATAGATAATAAAACTTTAAACCAAACAGAAGAACATTCTAAATGATAAACAGAGATTTAAAGAATTAATGGAGGGAAATGACGGTCTTTTTTCCTGTCAGAGTTAAGGTTCATTTTTGTTCACCTTTCCCCTCCCTCAGCATAGCTATTGTTGACCTGAAATCTTGGTTAAAGAAAAAGCAACAGGCTTAATGCACACATTTTATGATTTAATTAATTAATTAATTAATTAATCAATTTCCTGTTAAAGAAAACAGTAACATAATGCATTATGGAGCCAGAAAAATGTTCTGGCTACCGATACAAAGATTTGGGCAGCCTTAAATCTGTTTTAGGACAAAGAAGTGTTCTGTGTCCTTCAGATGTGTGATCTCCATAAGTGAATAACTAGACCGTTAGAAAGGAATTTCTTAATTGCATAGGTTGTAAATACAATAAGATAAAATTTGACAAAGTTTCACATAGAAATTATGACCCAAGATGTCTGTGTTTTCTTTACCATTAACATGCCATAACATAGTATATGTCTACAAATATTAAGATATGGAAAACGTGCCATTATTCAAGATAATGTCTTAGGTTAAAGGTCTCTTAAGGAATGTTAAGTCAGCCCTGGCTGGCTTTTGTTGACATAAGAAGAGGCATTCTCCGAGTTTGTTTCAGAGAGAACAAAGAGATTATTGCAAAATTTTATATTAAACATTTTCAGTATCTAGAACCTTACTAGCTCCCTGGAGTAGCATAAGGAAGAAAAATCCTTGCCCTGCTTTAGGTGTTAGGGACGTCATCAGGTCTTACTGGAAAAGCAGACCTCAGAGAACCTGAACTCAGACTTTGGCAGATAAGAAGGCCTGTCAGACCTGGAAACTTGGAAGCCAGTTCCTTTTTGGTGTAAGGGAGGAAAGTACTTGGCAACACTTTGCCCAAGGCTGCCCAAAGGTCCAGAGCCAGGAATAGCCCCTTACTACCCACTGGAGCTCAAGTTTTCCCATCAGTGGCTCATGACTGTGGCACTCTTTGGGTTTTGAGCTAACGGGGTAACCCTCTATGGAAGCAGCTTCCCTATCAGAAGGTGGTTTTCCTTCTGAGGCTGTGGAAACGCCCTGGGCCCTGTAGGGCTTCACCTATGGTCCCTTTAACATTCTTTGTAATATAAATCCACAGAACTAGAAAGCTAACACCATTCTGTTTAATAGCAAGGCTGTGGCTAAAGACCTGTTACAAAATGTATCTCTTAATTAGAAGTGATTCAGTTGGGTTTTCTGTATTGCTCTGGTTTATTGTTTTGATAGACAGAGGAAGGTGTTCTGTGGTGACAGCAGTAAATATATTCCTTTTTGAATTTAGGTTTCCACTTTTGGGGATTTCTTTCAAATACGCATATATTTGTAGCTTTCAGTTTAAACAAAATCATTTTAATCATTAAAGTACCACATTCATACTTTAAGATGAATTGAAGCTGTGGCCTGTTCCCATATGACACAAATGCAAGGTCCTGCTGTTTGGGACCCCTTTGGAAACGAAAATAAATGAATAAAATTAATGAAAAAATAGCAGAGCCCTTGGCATTGCACATTTAACTTGTTTGGAGACTAATTGAGAAGCCACCCACTGCTGCCCATGTCTCAGGTCCCCCCACCCCCACTCCAGCCTCCTGAAGGTTTTCAAATTTTGTCTCTGTCAGATCGAATCAAAAAGAAAATTTGCATGATAGGGTTTAGAGTCAAAAAGCATCTTAGAGGTCCTAGGACTAGAGCAGGAAAGACTCTGAATAGGTAACTAAAGGACTTGTATTTAAATGTTGCCTCTCTACTATTTACAAGCCTTGTGATCTTGGACAAAGGACTTAGCCTCTCAGAGCCCCTGTTTCTTCCTGTATAAAAATGAGGCATTTGGACTAGATATTTTATAAGCCCCCTTCCAGTTCTGAAATCTGTCTCATGAATGATACTTTAAAACAGATAGGAAAATTTACTGGCAGAGCTAAGAGCTAAGAATCTAAGACTTTTGGCTCTAGATTTAGTATCTCTTACCCTGTGTTGAATACTTCTAAATAAATTCTCATGATAGGTCCATTTCATCACCACTGAACTGCTATGGAACTGTGTAAAGGTCATTTGAGTTCCAAAATAGAAGTGAATAAAGTTCATAAAATAAAGATATTTTTTGAGAGCATTATGCTTGGTCCTGGGAACAAACAAGAATGACTCTTTATTACCTGCAGGATCAAAGCCCTCTGTTTGACCTTTAAAGCCTTTTCTATCTGGCCTTTTCTTACTTTTCCATCTTTTTAGACCTTACTCTTTGCCACATACTGTACCATAAGGTAATACTGACCTTTCTATTGCTCCTTCAACAAGACATTCCTGCTCCCAACTTCGTCTCGTCACTGTTTCTCCTCCATCCCTGTAATTTTCTCCCTCTTCATTTCCTCCTAGCTTCCTTGGTGTCCTTAAAGTTGAGTGGAATAGGTTTAGTGAAGACTTCTCAGATTGTAATTCTTCTCCCAGGGGTGAGGTAAGGCCTAAAGGCTCAAGGTTACAATATTTTTAGAATAGAATAGTTCCATATAAGGATATAAAACTATGTAGTGCATTAGGGTCTCAATGATTGGATAAAACTTACATAATTCCTCAATGTCTTCATTTCAAAAAGGATTGGTTAGATTTCGTGTCTAGAATGTTAAGACCATACTCTCAGCTAATGAGGATAATGGTCAGTGGGGAGGGAGGGACTTGCGTTAGAGTCTATATATATCATTGCTTCTCCTTTGTTTTCAACTTTTCCTGGTAAAGAAATTGCCCCGCTTCTTGAGAATGGAATAAATAGACTTTCTGTCATCACTTTGAGAGGCCTTTCAGTAATTAATTTAAGTAGGGAATCTTGTCATCCCACACAAAGTCTCAGGTTTTTTTTTTTTTTAATTTTATAAGAAGCTTTTTTCATTCCTGGTTTATCTTAATCTTCCCTCTGAGGCTGCCCCAGTATAGTTGTTTCCCATAAGACTGTGAGCTCCTGAAACGCAGAGTTATTTCCCTCCCCTGTTTTTGTATTCTCAGTTCTTAGCATAGTTCCTGACTCACCTGACTGAGTCCCAAATTGAGCATTAATTCCACTCTACACTAATATTACTTATCATCACGGGTGGCTGATTGTAATAGGATCCCTTTCGTCACAAGTTACAATGCCAGAGATAAAGCAACAGTATAAGAAGGTAATGAGTGGCAGTGAAGTCGGAAAATATATGAGGAGAGCTTATCGTCGCCTTTATATTTTTTATGAATTCTGTGTTGCTCACCTGGAATTTCTCAGATTATGCATTTAAATCTTTTAGGTGATTTGATTGGGTTTTTTTTTTTTTTTTGAACCTTGGGGACACATTGGTCAATTACTTTTGTCCTCTCTGGGGAATGGAGAAAGCTTTTTATGTTGCATTACTTACTATCAGTTGAGTGCCTGAATGATCATTTATCACTTTGTAGGCAGCGGCAGAAAACTGGATAGTGAGTTAAAAATCTAATTATCCATAGCTTCTTAAAAATTAGATGACTACATCTATGTATAGGATAATATATACATCTTTTCAAAAGTGCTTCTACCTAAAATGCATGGATTAGATGATATACAGACTATAATATCCATAACCTTTTGCATTGACTATTTCAAAACTGTGAATCATTTCTTTGTGCTGGCTGTTCCAACTTTGGATAATACCATTTTTCCAAAATTATTTCTGCATCACTTTTATTAATGGCATGAAGCCAATGGGCATGTAACTTCATAACATGCTTTACAAGTTTATGGTTTTAACCTCAGAATTAACCTTTTTTGTCTACTGCTTAGAGAATTGTTCATAATAGAATCTAATATTTCTGTAGTGCTGTGTATTTAATTACTCCAAACTAATTCTCATAGTATCTAATAAACTGTGGTGACTATGGTCCTCCTTTTCATAAGCCAGGGAGGAAGGGCACAGAAATTAGAATAGTCTTTGATTTCACTGTTAACTACAGGGATGCCTTGCCTAGCCTCATTAATTGATTTTATGAAAATACAACATAACCAAAATGTTATGGGATGGGTGGGGAGAAGGACATTAGTCAAGGCTATGTTGTGCATGGTATGCCTGTAACATGGGATGCCTGAAACATATCCAATATAATTCTTATAACCTTCCTTAATAGGGATCAACTTTTAAAGGAATAGGGTAAAGCAACAGGCTTTTTAAGAACAGATTTAAATTTTTTTAAAAAAAATCATATTTAGATTAATTTTTAGCATCCTGCTATTTCATTGTTTAAAAATTATTTTCTTTTGGAAAACAGAACCCTAATGTTTGCAAAGGTAATTTCTATAGATCAATAAGAATTTCTTGTCTTTGTTTTTGAATTGGAAGCAAAAGATGATGGAAGCATTGCTGTTGCTCTTGGTTACATGGCACATTTGTTCTCTATGGTTTCCTTCTTTCACATCCCCCTCAAATATCCCATTATTCACAAGGGATCCAGATCAATAATCAAAGACAATATCAATGACAAGTTGACTAAAAAGGAGAGAAAGTGTCTCTTCTTGTATGCTTTTTTGCTGCACACCATAGAGAATATGTTGTGATAAAAATCATTGATCCAATCATTACCTGTATACATACATACATACATACATACATATATATATATGTTGATTTTTCATGAATATTACAAATAGTCTTCTAGGATTTATAAGGTGCTTTCCTTATAGCCTTTTCCCATAAGTAGAAAATACATGACTTGCTTACAGTTATAGAGTTAGTAAGTGTTGGATTTGCATCCAGATCTCTTTTGATTCCTGAATGCTTCCTCCACTGTACCAATGCTGGCTCTCCTAGTGTGATAGGGGCAAAGCCAGAATTTGAGTTTGGTTTTTCATACTCCCAAGTTATTTTTGGTGTTCCTATAGTAGTTGGGAAATAGGAATTGAGTGACTTATTGGTCATACCATTCTAAAATAATTGTCTTAGGAATTCTGCATTTCAATATTGTCTGAATCTTCTGGCTGTTGGTGTGCATAGTATGGGAGTCCTGAGTCTAAGATGTCTTAGCTCTCCAGTTTTTATGGTAATCCCTATTTCTTATCCCCCATCTGGCCTTTGTGAAGTGCCTGTCTGGAACACTGACCTGCCTGAAGGATGCCTGCACATTGTCAAGGGAAACTCTGTGGAATCTTTTAGATATTTCAGTTTGAGGCTTAATGGCTGTACCACATGAAGAAATGTCACCAGAGCCCAACTGCTAGAGACTCTTCCTCTCCCCCTGCCCTTGCCAGTTGATTTTAATAAAATTTAAACAATGAGTTTTCAAAGAATTTTGGGGAGTGAGAGGGAGCAGTAATAATTTGTTTGTTAGGTTTTATTAATGGTCTTTAAATTGATGACAGTTTTCTGTTTTGTGCCACATAAGTAGCAAATAATTAAATATGTTCAGTATATGTCAATGAAAGAAGCACTAGAGTAGGAGTCACTCATTTATATTGGTTACATAGAACTTTATCTGATCATTATTTGAGCATTACAACATCCCCTTAGATGAGTTATGTAAGAATTATCCCCTTTTTGTAAATAATAATGTTATATTCTTATAGTGCTTTGTGTGCCTTCTGTGAAGTAAGTATTGCAATTCTGTGAAATAAGTATTGAAAATATTATTAGCTTCATTTTACAGGTAGAGAAGCTGGGTTTTAGATACAGTTATTGACTGAGAAACTAGAGCAGGGGTTCTTAAGCTGGGGTCCAAGAACTTAAAAATGTTTTCAGTAACTCTATTTCAGAGGAATAGGTTTTGTTTGCAATCTTTTTATTTTAATGCATTTAAGAACATTATTCTGAGAAAAGGGTCCAGAGACCTCCCCAGTCTGTCAAATAGGTGCATGACACAAAAAAGGCTAAGAACTCCCAAATTACAGAGTCATTCATCACACATTTATTGAGCTTCTATTCTGTCCACTCTCATAAATAAAAATTAAAATGTACCTGAATGATCATCTAGTCTGTCCCCCTTGATTTATAGAAAAAGGCCTCACTATAGACACTGCTTGGTAGGGTGGGGGACAGGATACTGAAATGAATTAGTCTTAGACTGTCACCAAAGCATTTGACACTCGATAGACAAAACAAGTTTTACCATATATGTGAATAATAAAAAAGTAGCACAGATATAATACACAGCAGAAGGAGAAGTGCAAGAAAAGTAGTAAGGGAAAGTTCATAAATGGGACGAGTCTTTTCTGATTTGGGAGGTCAAAGAAAAGTTCATAAAAGAGTCAGTCCTTGACAGATGTCAGAAATGTTGAAGGGATGATATTAAGAAATGATGTGAACAAAGCCATAGAATTGAGAATGTACAGGATATGTTCAGTGGATTGTACATCCTACAGTTGCTTGAAAGCTATGATCTATGAAGGACAATGGTGTAAGATGAGACTGGAAGCTTGTTTTGCAGTTCAAAGAGTTCCTTTGGGTCCTCTGACCCACAATGCCTGAAGAGAGTGTAATTTACTCAAAAGGGAGCTAGGGTTGGAGTTCGAAACTCAGTGCTGCCACTTACAGCCTATGTGACCTTGGGCAGTAACAGAAGCAGTGAATGACATTTATAGAGGCTTTGAGGTTTGTGAAATGCTTTAAGTCTGTGAGTTGTGTACCACAGATATTGTTCTCATTGTCCAAGAGAGGAAACTGAATCTCAGAGAAGTTTAGTAATTTACCCATGATTACATAATTAGTGTCAGAGGGGAAAACTGAACCTGAGTCTTTCTTATTTCAAATTTGATCCCTCTATTGTACCAGGAAACCACTTTACCTTTGTGGGACTCAGGGTCTTCATATGGAAAATGAAGGAATTGGATTGGATGTCTTTTCAGGTTCTCCCAGATCTAAATCTATGATCCTATGATGCCATTTTCTTAGTCCTCCTTTGTGAATGAGGAATGCATGTGCTCTCAGACCTTTCACTGAACTACTGTAAAGAATAATGCTTAAGGCTCTTCAGAAACAGAAGCATTGTAAATCACCTTTCCTTGTATTTAGAGTTAACAGAAATCAAGACTTAAAAAAAAGACTATAACATTATACACGAATAATAATGTACCTTCCTTCTAGTATTTCTTATTGGGGAACTGAGTGAAGACTTTGGTCTTTGATCCAGACCTTGAAGGATGACAGAATTTCACCTTTGATTTCTGGCTGAGTTGTACACATATTAACAATGACTTTCTTTTAGAAATTCACATGTGCTGAAGTTCTTATCACTTTTGCAGTGTTGCTCTCACCTCTAGCATGCAGTCCTAGTAGATGCATTGCTGATCCTTTCAAAAGACCAGAGCTCTGGCTTTTAGGAAGTGTAGGGCATGTTTCCCAGTCTTAGTTTTTATATCATACAGTCCAACCAGGTCTCTTCATGTCCAGCTGATTATAAAATAAGCAGGCAGCTCCAGTGCAACTCTGTCACGTTTTTGTCTCTTTGAGCTTACAAAAATGACGTCATTGCCACAACCTGTCAGAGAAGAACCTGAGGAAAGCTGATATTCAGCTGTCTGAAAGCTTTGTTGAGCCTAAAAATAAAATTATCCTCTGTGCTATTAAGATCAGGCAGTTGTGATACTGGGAAGCTCCAAACAAAACTTAACATAGAGAGAGAGGATCTGACTGACCCGTCTTTTTTAGTATTCAAAAATACAGAAGAAAAGACTGGTGTTTTTCATAAACCTTTGCCTTTCCAGTAATAATGTAATAAAATGAAGGTGGGACCTTTGTAAACCCAATGCTGTGGTAGGTTAATTGATATAACTAAGATAGACTTCCAGCATCTCGTGGGGTGTTGAGAGCAGCTGCTGTTCTCAGCCTTTCAAACATTTAGTCTACAAAATATATGAAGGGGAATGGGTGTAAATAAATTTCAGTAAACTCTTAAAAGAAGAAGTGAGGTTAAAGGCCAAATTAGTATGATTTCTTTAAAGCACTTGGCACTTCCTGACCATCAGAACAGAGGTTAACTTTTTTCACCAAGGTGTCATGGTAATTCCCAAGCAGAAGGTTCACTCAAAGGGGAACGTAATTTGTTACTTTTCTGAATCTAATAGGCCTATGTCCAGAAATAGCTAATTCGCTTGTCCTAAGAATAATCCTTTTCCTACCCAGTTGTTTTTATAAAAACAGTGGCTCGTTTAGACACAGACCCATATGCTTTTGCCAGCTAAGCGCAAAACTGATTGGTGCTAAGGATACAAAAATATTATAAGATGATTCCTGTGTTAGAGGCATAATTTTATAGAGGAAGTGAAACATGTTCTCAGATAAATAAGTAAATAAAATCCAAATTAGCTTACAAATGGGAAAGAGAGGGTCAAAGTGCTGTGGAAGAGTACTTTCTTGTCTTGTCCAATTCCTGTCTTGGAAAGATCATGGCTAGCTTCCTTTAAGAGGTACCACCTGAACTGAACCTTGAACAAAAGGGTTTCAACAGGGTTCAGAGGAGAGCAGACAGTCAGTAAGCAGGCATTTATTAAGCACTGGGGATGCAAAAACAAAGAACTGAAGCAATCTCTGTTATCAAGAAACTTACATTTGAATGGGGGAGACAATAAATACTTATGAATATATACTGAATAAATTTAAAGAGTGTCAATACAAAGTAGTCAAATGAAAGAGGGGATCAGAAAATGTTTTATTTAGAACAGTGAGATTCTTTGAGACTGAGTTTGGCAGAGAGTTCATTTCAGGTGTGGAGAATAGTCAGGACACAGAGATAAGAGACGGAGTGCAATGTGAGAAAAAGAGAAGGCTAATTTAGCTGGATTTCAGAAGAATAGGATGGGGAGTAATGTCAGTTGACGCTGGGAAGAGATTAGCTGGGCTCAGGTTGTGGAGGATTTTGAAAACTGAACAGAAAAGTTCCTATTTTTTCCTGAAGGGAATAGGAAGGCACTGAATTTGACTGAGTTGGGTAGTAATGTAGTCAGACCTTAATTGAAGGAAAATCACTTTGGATGTTAGTGTGAGTGATGAACCTGGAGTAGAGAAAAAGCATAAAAAAACATAAAAAAGCTGAGAAACAATTAAGAGTCCATTTTCACTGTGAGTGGGATAGACTTAGTGAAGACTCCTCAGATTGTAATTCTTCTCCCAGGGGTGAGGTAAAACCTAGAGGCTCAAGGTTACAATATTTTTAGAATAGAATAGTTCCATATAAGGATATAAATCTGTGTAGTGTATTAGGGCCTCAATGATTGGACAAAACTTACATAATTCCTTGATGTCTTCATTTCAAAAAGGATTGGTTAGATTTCGTGTGTAGAATGTAAGACCATACTCTCAGCTAATGAGGATAATGGTCAGTGGGGGGAGGAGGGACTTGCGTTAGGGTCTATATAAATCGCTGCCCTTTTCTTTGTCTTCGGCTTTCCTACTCCTACAGGTGGGCCCCGCTTCTCGAGAATCGAATAAATCTTTTTTCTGTCATCACTTTGAGAAGCCTCTAAGTAATTGATTTATGTAGGGACCTGAGCCATCCCACACAACTGTGTATGGGATGGCAAGACCCCCTACTCAAATTGACTACTCAGAAGCATCTCAAAGTGTTAACAGAAAGTTCCTTTATTCGATTCTGGAGTCTGGAGCAGGGAAGCCAAAGACAAAGGCAGAGCAGTGATTTTATATATAAGTATATATCTATATATATATGCATATATATATATATATATATATATATATATATATAGATAGATAGATAGATAGATAGATATAGATATAGATATAGATATAGACCCTAATGCCAATCCCTTTGAAATCTAGTCCAAATTCCTCACCACCCCCCCCCAGTCCATTACAAAGCCCATGAAAATATGCATCAGCATATGCAAATGAAGCATTGAGAGTACATGCAAATGAGGCGGACCTGTTTGAGGACTGCCAACTACTCAGGCACATGCAAATTAGGCATTGAAGAGTTAGCGAATTTTATTCAATCACTGAGATCCTAATACACTACATAGCCTATATCCTTATATGGGAATTACTCAACTCTGAAGGCGTTGTAACCTGAGCCTCTCAGTCTCCTTTACCCCCTAGGAGAAGAATTCACATTCTGAGAAGTCTTCACTGAATCTATTCCATTCAACTGGAATAGAGAACTTTTGGATAATAGTGAGAGGTAGGCCATACTACAAAGAGATCAGAGGGAAGAAAAGTGCTCAAGTACACAAGTAGAAAGCTCTTTAATGGCAAAGATTTGGAAACTAACTGGGGGAGGGCTGCTCATCAATTGGAGAAAGGCTGAGCAAATTATAGTATGTAATGTATATAGTCAATACTATTGTGCTCTAAGAAATGACAGGTTCATAGAAACCTGAGATCTGGAGGAACTAATGCAGAGTGAAGTAAGAACAAGAGAACAATTTATACGATAACAGCAACTTTATAAAGACAATTTCTGAAAATTTAACTTGGATGAATGCAGCGATCAGCAGTGATTCCAGAAGACTAGTGAAAAATTATGGAACTATGGTTCTCTTTTCTTTCCTAACCCCCCAGCAGAGAGGTAATGGATTCAACTTTCATAATGAGACATACATTTTTGGACTTGGATGGTGTGGGGATTTGTTTTGCTTTATTACGCATATTTATTACATGGGTTTCCTTTTTCTTTTCCTTTGAATGGGCGGGGTAGAGAAAATAAATTTTTGTTAATTCAAAAATATAAAGACATGAAAGTTCTTTTTTTTTGAAGTGAACTAAATCCAGATTACAGTTGGTTTGCAGTTGCCAAAGCTTCTCCTAGTATTTGTCACTATGATTGGCATTTATGGGGTGTGACATTAATGTGGAGTATGACAATAGAGTTTCCTGTAGAAGGAAATTGAAATTATTGAAAGATGACCAATTTTTTGCATAGTGATTGATTGATGTTTGAACATGGAGAAATGTTGATAGTGATACTTCTTGTGTTCCCTGATTATATCTATATGTAGGTTTGATTATCTGGAGAATAAAGCCAAAAATGTTCTACATTCTTGCCAGTAACTTGCATTTTGGTCTGTTTAACACACAAAGCAGCTAGTTTACTGAAGATGGTGAAAATAATAAGCAGCTTTTTGCAGTTTAGAAAATACTTTTCTCAGTAGTCCTATGAGATAGGTAGAGACAGTACTTTTATTTTCTTTTTTGACTGTGAAAAGACTTTCCCAAGATCACACAAGTAGTAAATTGTAGCACTGGAGAATAGAATTTACATATAAGTTTAAAGTTTTTTTTTTTTCCCCCAGAAATCATTATTATTCCCATATGTCATTGATCAAAAACCCAACAGGAATAGTAAGTAAAGAAGTTTCATTTACAATAACTACAGAAGCTATAAAATATTTAGGAGTGTATCTTTCAGGATATACTCAGGAACTTTTTGATTCTGTCTTTAAAACACTCTTCAGAAATACAGAATAAATTAAGTAATTGAAGAAACATTATTTGCTCATGAGTAGTTGAACCAATATAATAAAATGGCAATGCTAACTAAATTAATTTACCTATTCAGTAAACTATCTAAGCAATATTTCACCAGTAGAACAGATTATTATCAAATATACAAAAACAAACGTAATAGAGTTTGATAAACTCAGTGACCCCAGCTACTTGACAAAAATCCTTTGGAAAACTGAATAACAGTGTGGTAGAAATTAGATTTAAGGCAACACTTTATACCACATGCCAGGAAAAAGTGCAAATGGATATATGACCTGAACATAAAAGGTCATTTCACAAACAAATTAGAGGAACAAGAAAGAAATTACCTTTTAGATCTATGGATAGTAGAAGTGCTCATGATTAAACAAGTAATAGAGAAAATCACTCAAAATAGAATGTACAGTTTTCATGATGAAGTTTTTTGCACAAATGAATCGTAATGAAAATTAGAAGGAAAACAGATAGTTGGGGGGGGGGAATCTTTGTAGCAAATTTCTCTGATAAAAGTCTCATACCTAACATATATAAAGAATTAATTCAAGTTTATAAAGCTGAGTCCTTTTCCAATAGATAAAGATAAAGCATCAAATATATAAATAGGAAATTTTCAAAAGAAGAAATATGTTATCAGTGAAAAAAATGCTCTAAATCAGTAATAATTAGGGCTTTGCTAGGCCTATTACACCCTACCACCATCACTTTCCACCCTACAAGAAGGAGGAAAAGGACTTATTTGTACACATATTTGTAGCAGCTCCTTTTGTTGAAGCCAAAAATTCAAAGTAAAGGGAATGTACTGTTGGGGAATGATTAATCATTTATGTACTGAAATATTGTTGTGTCTTAAGAAGTGATGAAATGGACAATTTTAGAAGTATCTGGAAAGATCTATATGAGCTGATGTAGATTAAAAAAAGGTAGAAAAAATTACACGACAGCAATATGATAAAGGAAAACAGCTTTGAAAGACATCAAAACTTGGACCATGATTAAACCAGCATTCCAGAAGAGAGAAGGTAAAACATGATGTTCATCTCCTGAACGTGATTTAGTGGGGGCCGTTCACCCTGAGCCGACAGGTTTACCTGACCAGCAGGGCCTGTCGACCCTGAAGGAGCTCGCTGTGAGTAACGATGAGGCAGGAGGCAAAGATGTAAGGGAACTCCATTTATTCAAACTAGCTCAGGCACTTATACAGTATCTTGCACGCCTTAGTTAGTAAGCAGCACAAGCAAGATTAAACTGGTTTTGCTACTGTTTTCCAGCCACATTTCAGGAAGTATCTGGTGGTGAACAGGGGTGGAACCCTTCCTCCCAGTGCCATCTTGTGCATGCCTTGCCAATCTCCCCTCAGATTACTTGAGCCGTGATTGGTGTACGCCTTCCAAGAGAGCTGAGGGTTGGCAATTCCCCTACAATCTTCTACCAGAGAAGTGATCATCTTAAATGCAGATAAACATACTCTTTAGACATAGCAAATATATAGATTTGTTTTGACTATGGGTGTTTAACAATGATGGTTTTAAATTTAGGGTGGTTTTTTTTTTTTTTGGTTTGTTTCTTTAGTGGGTGGGGAGAATAAGAAGGGGCAGATTATATGTGCATTTAAAAGTAATTTAAGAAAAATTTAAAGACAAATGGGGAGATGAAGAGGGACTTTGAGTGATGAATATAGGGATTTTTATTTTTTAAAAGAACAAAGAATTGACCTCAGAATCAGACAGGAGGAAAAAGCATGTGTTGTATTGCCTTTTAGAAATTGCAAAGCTTTTTCAGCTGCCCCCAAACTTTTAAAAACAAAGGCCCATCTTTTTAATATCAATATTCTCAATTGTGAAATACAGTACACATTTCAGTTCTCTCAAGGTTGATCTCTGTGAAAGCTAAGTTTGAAAGTTTGAGAAAGGTCAGATCTGTCATGTTGGTTGTGGTTTGTGAGAAATAAAGTAATTTGAGACAGAGAGAGAATGAGAGAGAGAGAGAGAGAGAGAGAGAGAGAGAGAGAGAGAGAGAGAGAGAGAGAGAGAGAGAGAGTTTTTTTACAATAATAAAAGTTAATAAGAGTTTTGGGCAGAGTTGTGATTAAAATGGAGAATTTTTTTTCCACAAGGAAACTATTCAAATCAGTGAGTTAATAGATTAATTTCAATATTTGAGTGAGGTGTTGAAATGATGGGTTTTATTATTAAGGAAGAATATCCTTGCCTTAGTAAAAAGGGTGGATTTGGAGAAACAAAATGGTAGAGGCTGATGACATATTAACTCTGTTTTAGTATAAAAAGGATGATCCCAAGGTATTGAACTAGAGTAGAATTAGTGGGAAGGAGAGGAGGAAATTCTTTTGAGAAATTTTTCAGACCGGGAATTGATAGCACTTGCGAACTAATTGGATTTAAGAATTGATGGAAAAGAGAAGACTTAAAGACAACCCTAACCTTAAGCATATGTAGACAAATGCAGAAGTCAGTTTTCGTGACATGGCGCTGACACTCCTGGGTTTTCCATAAACAAGGAAGGAACTGGGGAGGAGAACTTCCCCGAATGGGAGGGAGAAACCTAAGGTATATATTCGCTGACCAGGAGGGGCTCGGGGGGATTTCTTGCTGACCGTCATGTAATAAAGCTGCTCTTACCCACCTCCGGTGTTCTGTCTAGTGATTCTCCCCCTCGACCCCCCGAGGGGAGCCAGAGACGGGGCAGGGGTGAGTTGATGCGGTAATTAGGGCTCCTCCCCTAACATCATAAATTTTTTTGAAGGGGGAATAAGTCAACACAACAACGAGTTGAAAAGTTTAAGAAGTCTGAAAACATGTGAAATATGTAACACCTGTGGACCTTCCACCTCCACAAAAAAGTGGGTTCAATCAATCAATAAACATTTACTAACCATCTTCTGTGTGCTAAGTTGTTGTGATACAAAGAATCAGAAGATAATCCCTGAATGCAAAAAACAAGTTACGTACAGAGGGAGACCACTAGACTTGAGAGATTGGGGAAAGCTATATTATAAATTAGAATACTGTCTCAATCTTCAGGAAGCATCAAAAGGGTTTAGGGAAGAGAGAGCCCTTCATATCATTTTTCTTTTTATACCTCTTAGGAACTGCTTCCTTATAGATCTTTTTTTAGCATTAACCAGGTTGTCCACAAACACACATTCAGAGGAAGCATTATCAACCAAATAAGTGGTGCTATGAAGGACAGGTGGAGTCCTGAAGGGGTAGTCTGAAGTGAGAATACAATGGATGGTGAACGGTAGGAATTCTGAAGAGGCTTCAAGATTGGAAACTGGGAGTGGAGAAGATTGAGACTAAAACAGGAGAGTAAAGTCATATTTGGATAGTAATTCATGGGAAGGGACATTGCATCATTAAGTGATCCAAATTAGTAAATGGGAGAAAGACATAATCTCTAGTCCAATAATAGCTCCTGATCCTAGAGTATACTGTCTTCATAGTTTGCTGACACCTCTCCCTCTACCCCTACCCCCAAGATTCCAAAAAGGGGCTTATGGGTGAAACTGAAACTTGTTCTTGTAGGGTAAATGTGAGAAATAGAATATTAGAATGTTACAGCTGGACCATTAGGTAGTGCCTAGACTCTAAGGCAACCCACATATTTTACAGGTCAAGAGACTGAGCTTTGGAAAGCTGATGTGACTTGGCCAAAGTCTTATAGGTAGTACATAATGTGGCCAGAAAAAGAACCCTCATTTCTTGACTCAAGTCAAGTGCTCTTTTCACGGTATATTACAAATTCCCTGTACATCACACTGTAGGGTGGATAACTTCTAAATAACTAAGCCTTTCCACAACGGAATTTCCTTTAATAGAGAGTATTTTCTTTGACTTGGGCTACTATAGGGTATAAAGAGTTCTGAACTTGGGAGTTGGAAGACCTGGACTTGAATTTTGTTTCTGACTCTTGAGGCAGGTAGGTAGTACAGTGGATAGGATTCTGGGCCTAATTTGACTTCAAATACAACCTCAGATGGTCACTAGCTGTGTGACCCTGGGCAAGTCACTTTAAAGTCTGCCTTAATTTCCTTAACTATAAAATGGGAATAATAACAGCACCTACCTTGTGAGGAGCAAATGAGTTAATATTTTTAAAGTACTTAGCACATAATAAGGTGCTTAATAAATGCTCATTCTCTTCCTCTTTCCCCAACTAGCTTTTGGTCTTTGGAGATGTCAGCTCACATCTTTGAATTTCAGCTTCCTCAACTATGAAATGAGCATAAATATAATTACACAAAAGCATTTGGGTGTCCATCTTATTCTCTTCTCCCCATTGAAGTCTGTGTCCAACTCATTATCCATCTGTAGTTCCCATCCCAATATGTGTATTGATATGCCAGCTCAATGAACTGGCTATCCAACTACATATTGAAATAAAGGCATCATCAGTACAGTATCTCTGCATCTTCTTCCCTTTATCTTCCTGTGGAAATCCAGATGTCCATTCTCCTAAAAACTGACCTTGATACAATTTTAGATTACCATTCCCAAGCCTTACACCCTTATCATTCTTACAAAATCAAAAATTGGAACTTTAGTCAAATGTCATGTTTAAGAAGCTCACATTGGAACCCAGTTTTTACATTTATCCACTATTCATTCCCCCACCAAGAGAATGAGATTTCACTAAGGAATTAATAACAGGTTCCAGTACATACATAAATAAAATAAGTAATCATTTTTAACGCAGTACGTATTAAATCATAAAACAATTACAACTTCTGGTCATGTGATGCTTTTTTAAAAGCATTTACAATATAGACCACAAACCATTCTTCTTTTAACATTAACCAAGACAAGAATAACATTAAGTATGCTAACTTCACAAGGCCTCAATCTAAGAGTCTCCATCCTATTATTAAGAATCAAAGGACCCCAACTTATTGTTGTTGGTCTAAAATCCTAAGTTTCATAGCTTAATTGTGGACTTACATCATAACCTCAGATGTTCCCCTAGCAACCTATTATTTAATAGAACTGATATTGTGCTTACAAAACTTTTGGTTATACGAATTTGCCATTAAGAGTAGGGACACACCAGGGAAACAGCCTCTCCCTACTGTCATGTCAATTCCAGGCAGGAGTACACTGTCAACTGGCACTTTAGCCAGGCTTGAACTCTGCCATGTATCACTGGGGAAAGTGAATCAGGAGAATCCTACCTCAGCTCAGGCTGAAGTGTTCTCCCAACTTTCCCATGAGATAACACCCTTTTGCAGTTCATAACAGCATCTCACAGGCTCACTGCCATCATTGATCAATGACTCAAACAGTCTTTTTTAACATCCACACCTGGAGTTAGACTCAGAAGAACAATCATGAACAGTCCAGTTTAGGACTCTGGAACCAACCTAGATTAAGATTGGGATGTTTTTTGGCCACATTGATGAATTGAGGGGCCTAGAACCCTTCTTCCCTTCCCAATAAAAATAATGTAGTCTCCATTCATGTAGGTGTGGGGAGACATAGGAGTAAGTGGAAGAGTCAACATACATAGCTAGAAGAGAAAAGGACTATAGAACATAGAGCTGGAAGGGACCTTAGAGACCAGTGAATCCAGTTCCCCTCTCAGGTGGCAGATATGAAATCTGAGGCACAGAGTTGTTAAATGACTTCCTTTACATCACACAGCCTTGGTACGTCTGGCGCCACTAATTTTTTCTTGCAGTTATTTTTGGCTGTCTCTTCCACTTTATTCATGTTTTTCTCATCCTTTCTATCAAGTTGGTGATCCTAATGGAGCCTTGGCCTCTACCTGCATATTTCAGGTGGACCTTGGCATTTGATTTGTGGTCTTCATGGGAGTCTACCTCCTGAATATTGGCTTTGGAGGAGTTCCGAGCAGCTTCCCCTGCAATAACAAGAAAGTGAGATTAGAAGAATAAACCCAATCAGAACCTCTTCCACTCTCTCATCCTCTCAGGAGACTTCCAAGGCAGAGGTAGCGTCTGCCATGGTTGTCACACTCATGGAGAGATTTACAGTTAATTGTCAGGTCTCTATTTAGACTTCTACTTATCCACCTGACCCCATGAGAGTGACACATCAAATGTCAGGCCCCAACTGAGACCACCACTTGTGTTCCAGGGATTCTATGAGGCCTCAATCATATGGCAGAGCCCTAGCCAAACCACTGACTGCAGCCTAAGGCCCCACTGAGATCACCACTTGAATGCTACATTACCATCAAGGTCACCAGATGGGTAACAGACCTCCAGTCAGACCATCTACAAAGACCCAGTCAAAGCCTAACCACATTGTGAGACCACCAACTGGTAAACAGTATCCTAGCAAGGTTGCCTACTGGATGGCATTATGTTTTTTCTCAAAATCCACCCCTCCTCACTTGCTTATTTGTTTTGAGGGAATTTATATTCTTTTTAAAATGCAACTTTTCATTTTACTTTTTTTCAATAAATAAATGTTAATTTTCTCTCCCATCTAGCTCACTTCCCTCACTCATATAATGAAAAAAAAGGAAAAATTAAAGAATGATAAAAAAAAAAAAACAAACTATGAGTATGAATTCACACAATACATATTTCCCTACTGGCCACATCCAAAAATGTGTCTCATTCTGCACCTTCAGTTAGTCCGTCGCCTCTTTGACTGGAGGTGAACAATATGCATCCTCGTGGGGCCTCGGCAATCATACTTGGTCATTCCATTGACAAGAGTTCTTAAGTGACCTGACGTTATTTATCTTTATAATGTTGCTTTTATTGCATAAATTGTTCTTCACTTCTCATTTCACTTAGCATTGGTTCTCTCAGGTTTCTCTAAAATGGCCCCTTTGTTATCTTTTACAGCACAATAGTATTTTTTAAATAATATTTTACTTTTAGATTACATGTAAAGACAAATTTTAGGAGGCATTTTAAAAAAATTGAGTTCCAAATTTTCTCCCTCTCTCCTTCCTTTTCCCCCTTCCTAAGACAGTAAGCAATTTAATATAGATTACATATGTGCAGTCTTGTAAAACACATTCCCATATTAGTTATGTTGTGGAAACAGAAAAAAAGTGAAAATAGGATGTTTTGATATGGATTCAGACTCCATCAGTTTTTTCCTCTGGATGTGAATAGCATTTTCCCTCATGAGTCCTTTGGAATTGTCTTAGACCATTGAGTTACTGAAAAGAAATAAGTCATTCATAACGGATCATCCTACAATGTTGCTTTTCCAGTGTACCATATTCTCCTGACTCTACTTATGTGACTTTGCATCAGTTAATGTAAATTTTTCCACGTTTTTCTGAAATCTGCCTGCTCGTCATTTCTTATAGCACAACAGCATTCCATTCTATTATATTCGTATATCCCAACTTGTTCAGCCATTGCACAAGTGATAGACATCCCCTCAATTTCAAATTCGCTATAACCACAAAAAAAGCTCCTATGAATATTTTTGTAGAATTAGATCCTTCCCCTTTCTTTTATCTCTCTTGGATACATACCTACCTGTGGTATTGCTGGATCAAAAGGCATGCATGGTTTAACTGATATTTGGGCATAGTTTCAAATTGATGTCCAGAATGGCTGGAACCATTCACAACTCCAACAACAATGATCCCCTCTGACATTAATCATTTTCCTAATAGCTGTGAGGTGGTACCTCAGATTTGTTTTAATGTGCATTTCTCTAACCAACAGTAATTTTTTCCTCACATGACAATAGAGTTTTGATTTCATCATCTGAAAACCATCTTTTTCATATTCTTTAATTATTTATGCAATGGCTCTGTTTCCCAAATACTTGATAAATGAGACCTTTACCAGAGATATTTACCATAAAATCATTTCCCAACTTTCTGTTAACCTTATAATCATGGCTGCCTTTCATTTCTTTCTGGGTTTATTAAACACTAGGTTAGTATGTTCATTTACTACTATGTCTTGTGTATCTAATCTATTCCATTGATCAATCAGTCTGTTTCTTAGTACCATGTAGTTATAATGATTGTTGCTTTACAGTACAATTTCAGACCTGGTAGGGCTAGGCCACGTTCCTTAGGATTTCTTTTCATTAATCCCTTTGGTATTCTGGACCTTTTGTTCATCCAGATGAATTTTGATATTATATTTTCTAGCTCTGCAAAATGATTTTTGATAGTTTGATTGGTATGCCAATCAATTTCATTTAGGTAGAATTAACATTTTTATCATATTAGCTCATATATATATATATATGCCAATGATTTATGAGGGTTTGTTTTACATCCTACAATTTTGGTAAATTTGTTTCTTATTTCAAGTAATATTTTACTTGGTTCTCTAAATATACCATCATTTATCATTTATTCGTTCTTTTTCTTTTTCTTCTCTTATTTAGTTAATGTTAATACTAAAACACATGGTGATCATCGATATCCTTACTTCACTCCCAATCTTATTTTAAATGATTCTAGTTTATCCCCATTATGTAATGCTTGCTGATGGTTTGATATAGATGCCACCTATTATTTTAAAGAAGATTCCACATATATATTTGATGAAATAAGAGATTTCCAGACCTTCCTGATGAACAGGCCAGAGCTCAATAGAAAATATGATTTTCAAATACAAGATTCAAGAGAGAGATAAAAAGGTTAACAAGGGGAAAAAACAAAACTTGTTATTCAACATGGGGAAACCGGTTACATCCCCAGATGAGAAGATGATCCTTGATAATAGTGAGAACTGTATATTTATTAGGACATTTAAAAGGGATATACATGGATAGAGGGAGTGGGTACAAATTAACTGATGTGATGATAAAAAATATAATTAAACGGTATGAAGGGATTGTAATGGAGGAGGAGTAAAGAAGGAGGCACAAAAGGGTAAATGATATCACATGAAGAGGCACAAAAATATATTATAGTAGAGGGAAAGAAGGGAAGGAAATAACCATTGAGCTTTACTCTTATCAGATTTGGTTCAAGGAGGGAACAACATAATTAAGTAAAGAAATCTAACTTTCACTACAGGCAGTAGGAAGGGGAAGGGGAAAGAAAAGGGAGGGGGCAGATGGAAGGGAAGACTGAGGGAGGTGGTGCTTAAAAGTAAAACTTTAAGGAAGGGAAGGGAGAAATTAAGGCACAAATGGGGGGAAAATATGATAGAAAGACACAGATAGTAATCATAATTGTAAATATGAATGGGATATAATCTACTGTAAAATGGAGGCAGATAGCAGAATGGATTAAAAACAAAAATCCTACAATACATTGCGTACAAGAAACACATTTAAAACAGAGGGATACACACAGGGTAAAGGTAAAAGGTTGGAGTGGCTTATATTATGCTCTGGCTGAAGTTAAAAAAAAAAGTAGTGGTAGTAATCAATCTCAAAGTAAAAGCAGAAAGAGATCTAATCAAAAGAGATAAGGAAGGAAACTATATCCTGCTAAAAAGGCACCATAGGCAGTGAAATAATATCATTACTATATATATATATATATATATGTATATATATATATGTATATATATATATATATATACATATATATATATATACATATATATATATATATATATGAGCCAAGTGGTATAGTATGCAAATTCTTAAAGGAGAACTTAAGGGAATTACAGGAAGAAACAGGAAACAAAACTATACTAGTGAGGGACCTCAACCTGTCCTCTCTGAACTTGATAAATCTAACTTCAAAATAAACAAGAAAGAACTTAAGAAGACAAATAGAACTCTGGAAAAAATGGAATGGGGATACAAAAGAATATACATTTTTCTCAGTGGTACATGGCACACACACACAAACGGACCACTTACTAGGGCATAAAACCCTCACAATAATTTCAGTGAAGAGAATGACAATAATGAGACAACCTATCAAAACTTATGGGATGTAGTAAAAGCAGTTTTTAAGGGAAGTTTTATATCTCTGAATGCTTAATGAATAAAATAGAGAAAGAGGAGATCAATGAATTGGTCATGCAGCTGAAAAAGCTAGAAAAAGAACAAAATTAAAATTTCCAATTAAATACCAAATTAGAAATACTGAAAACGGTTCTGATTTGTTATACGATTTCTTTCATTTATCTTAGTCTGACTACATAGCATGACTATAGTGAAAATATACTCAATAGGAAAGTATATGTAGAATCTATACAGAATTGTATGCAGTCGTGGGGAGGGAGGGGGGTAGTGGGGGGTAGGTGGGGGGGATAAAATCGCAATTGTATGGCAGTGATTGTTAAACATTACAAAATAAAAAAAAAAAAAGAAATACTGAAAACCAAAGGGGAGATTAATAAAATTGAAATTAAGAAATTTATTGAGCTAATTAATAAAACTAAGAAATGGTTTTATGAAAAAATCAGTAAAATTTATAAACCTTTGGTCAATGTGATTAAAAAAAAAAAAACAAAAGAAAAAAAAAAACAAATTACCAGTATCAAAAATGAAACGAATGAACTCACCTCCAATGAAGAGGAAATTACAACAGTAATTTGAAATTACTTTGCCCAACTGTGTGCCCATAAATTTGACAATCTTAGTGAAATGGATGAATATTTACAAAAATATAAATTGCCCAAATTAACAAAACAGGAAATAAAATGCTTCAACAACCTCATTTCAAAAAAAGAAACTGAACAAGTCTTGAAGTAACTCCTTAGGAAAAAATACAGAGCCACATGAATTTGCAAGTGAATTCTATCAAACATTTAAAGAACTATTGATTCCAACAGTATATAGACTATTTGGGAAAATAGGTGAAGTCCAACCAAATTCTTTTCATTATGCAAAAATGGTGCTGATACCTAAACCAGGAAGAGCCAAAACAGAGAGAGAATATTATAGACTAATTTCCCTGGTGAATATAGATGAAAAAAATTTAAATAAAAGATTAGCCAAAAGATTACTGCAACCTATCATGGGGATAATACACTGTGACCAGGTACGATTTATGTCAGGAATGCAGGGCTGGCTCCATGTTAGGAAAACTATCAGCATAATTGACCATATCAAGAGCAAAACTAACAGAAACCGTATAAATATCTCAGTAGATGCTGAAAAAGCTTTTGACAAAATACAACACCCACTCCTATTAAAAACAATTGAGAAAATAGGAATAAATGGAGACTTCCTTAAAATGATAAGTAGCATCTACCTAAAACCATGAGCAAGCATTATGTGTAATGGGGATAATCTAGATGTTTTTCCAATAAGATCAGGGGTGAAATAAACATGTGCATTATCACCACTGTTATTCAATATAGTGCTAGAAATGCTAGCTGTAGCAATAAGAAGAGAAAAAGAAATGAAAGGAGTTGAAATAGACCAAGAAGAAACTAAGTTATCACTTTTTGCAGATTATATGATTATATACTTACAGAATCCAAGAGAATTAAGCAAAAAAGTACTTGAAATAATAAACAACTTTAGCAAAGTTGCAAGATATAAAATAAAACCACATAAATTACCAGCATTTTTATATATTAATAACAAAGCCCAACAGCAAGAGATAGATATATTTCATTTAAAGTTACTGTGGACATTATTACATATTTCTGAGTCTACCTCCCAAAACAAACTCAGGAACTGTATGAATACAATTACAAAATACTTTTCACACAACTAAAATCAGATCTAAATGATTGGAAAAACATTAGTTGCTCATGGGAAGGATGAACTAATATAATAAAAATTACAATTCCACCTAAATTAATTTATTTATTCAGTTCCATACCAAACTACAAAAAAATTATAGAGCTAAAACAAATAATATTACAAGTCATCTGGAAGAACAAGAGGTCAAAGTTATCAATGAAACAAAATGCAAGAGAAGGTCACCTAGACATACCAGATCTTTAAATTATATTATAAAGCAGCAATCATCAAAATTACCTCATACTGCTAATAAATAGCCATTGGAATAGATTAGATACACATGGGTGGAATAGGTGAATCAGTGGAATAGGTTGCATACAGAAGACACAGTGTTATAGTCAATGACTATAATAATTTACTATTTTATAAATTCAAAGACCCCAGATTCTGGGATAAGAATTCACTATTTGACAAAATCCTCTGGAAAAACTGGAAAATAGCATGAAGAAAATAGCCATGAACCAATACTGTACACCATACGCCTAAATAAAATCAAAGCGGATACATGATTGTGATATTTTTTGGTCACACTGATGAACTGAGGGGCCTAAAACCCTTCTTCCCTTCCCAATAAAAATAATGTAGTGTCCATCCATCTAGGGGTGGGGAGACATAGGGGTAAGTGGGAGGGTCAACATACATAGCTAGAGGAGGAAAGGAATGTAGAATATAGAACTCAAAGGGACTTCAGAGACCAATGAATCCAGTTCCCCTTTCATCTGGCAGATTAGAAGTCACCAGCAGGAAGGGGAGGCCAGAGGGTTGACCTTGACCCAAAGCCCAACCCACATCACCAGTTGCTACTATCCCCAGGGCTTATCACACTGCTCTCTTCCTGCTGTTGCAGGCAAGACGAAAGATTAGAGGGCAGCGCCTGGTTTATTTCTGTCTGGGTACCCCTATACCAAGTGTCTTGTACATAGTAGGGACTTAATAAAGGCTCAATGAATTGAAATGCATTATCTGTTCTATCTTTTCCAAGGACATTCCCAAACATTCTTCTGCCAGAGGAAAGGTGGAATATAAGTGCCTAAGCCCTCCTATCTCTCTCCAGCACCACATACATTTCACCACTTATTCCAACCTGAGACACTGATGAAGGAGCTGGGAACCAGCACTGCTTCCCAACAGAACATCCCTCCCTGTATAGTTCTCAGAATAGGTGCCATGGCTCAGGCTCCCAATTGATGCACTTGGAAGACCTCACAGAGATGATTCAAAGATCAAATCAGACTGGGGGTCAAAGGTTGTGAAATCAAATGAAATGATTAATATAAGAGATGCATAAATAGACATGCAAGTATAGGGATACAATTTCATATCTGGACCAGGAATTTCATCAGAGGAAGGGAACTTAGTATTGAAACTACCCCACCCAATGTAGATGGGTCCACATGTTAAAGATGATGCATGTTAAATGAGTAGGCATGAAGCAAGGGCACATAACCTGTCTTGACCCCATCCCTCCTCTTTCCTTATAGCTGTCCACCTTGACCTCTGACTTCTAACAGTCCAAAATGTTAAAAGGATTGTAGCTACAGAATGCTACAGGGTCTCCTTAATGAGCCAAAGAATCAGTCAAGAGATTGGCTTAAAAATGAGTATAACAATCCTACAGAGGGGGAAAAACGTTAACCTTTAATAGAAAACACAGGAGTCAAGAGAAACATAGAAGGTCAAGAAAACAAGTGGTTATTGATTGACATGTGTAACACACCTGGAGATGCCTCTGCCATCTGGGTACAGTCAGACTCACTTGTTCCAGTAAAGGTCAAGAATAATGCCAACTAAGAAAAATTTTAACTAGAAGAGATGGGACAAAATTGAAGCAATTCTCACTGAAATAAGCCAGCCACTTGGACAAAGTGCAAAGCGGACAAGATCAGCATTTTCCTACAGAAGTCTTGCTGTAAAAAGAACCCAAGAGTCCACATTTGATCTGCTCACCAAGTGGAGAGACATCAGCTAAAAATACAAAGTGATCTGTAAAGTCTCAAGCAGAACCAGGGTGGAAGGTTAATTAGGAGCAGGGATACCTCAGAAAACAGCATGAAAACAAGCATATATGGGATGTGGCTGGAGAACCCAAGTAAGTGCATCATCCTGAAAGCATCTAAGGCTGGAACTAAGACATCAAACAGATGGAAAAAATGGAAAAGCTTTACCGATTTCTCTAGTAAGTTTGGCTTTTTTAATTCTTTAACTTCCCAGGTCCTTCTGTGCTACCTGAGGAAGGAGAAAGGGCTCTCAGACACAACGAGAGGCCACAGTTACAAGGGGGAGAGGCTGGAACCACACAGACACAGTGGAAGTATCTCTACCACAGAGGGAACAAGATGACTGGGGGAGGGCTGATCAAAATGTGATCTGCGAGTGTGACAGAATGTTCCCATGCAGCAAGAAATGACCAATGAGACATTCAGGAAGACCTGGGAAGACTCCGATGACCTGGCACTGAGAGAAGTCCCAGGAGTTCAGGCACGATGACAGAATGGTGTCAGCTCAAAAGCCTAAGGAAAGGACAACAGACTAAACAGTCATAGCAATCCCTCTTGTTCCCACAATGCTGCCCAAATGGGGTTGGTGTAGCTTATTTTTCCTTTCAATTCAATGGGTGGAGGAAAGGAAGCATGTGTGTCAAAGACATTAGTGAAACTTATTTTTAAAATACATAAATAAACATAAACACTTGCTTGTACTTGAATCCTTCTGCCAACAATTACTACCTGTCTGATAATCAAGTCTCTTAACTTGTCTAAACCTCAGTTTCCTTTTCTGCAAGATGAGAATAATACTTGCAAATGCATACCTCTCAAAATAGTTGTGAGACCTTAAAGAAGTGGAGACCAGCCTAGCTGCCCACACTGGAAAACAAGGTAGGCAAAGAATACATCCTGCCCTGATTATCCCATACAGGTAGACTGTCACCCCAATGGGTACATACACGAATGAAGGAAAAAGGCCTTGACTTAGCATCTGCTCTAGACTGAGTGCGAGGGATCAAGGGTCTTACTGGTGGTCTAAGAACAAAGGAGAGATGGCCTGTCCAAGGGAAGACAGTGAACTGGGCCCAGAATGGTGAAGGAAGAATGCAGCAGAACAGCATCTATTTGGAGAATTGTGCAGATCCTCTGTGACACCAACTGCTCCCTGATCTGAAAATCCATTGTCTCCAAGACGCCACCCTGCCAGCAATGCCACCAAGACCTCGGGTTCCCCCAAGAAGGTAGGCAACTACAGAACAGGGTCTACCATGGTCCCGTGAACTTCAAGACAGAGCCCAATTGTCACCTCCAGTTGTCAGGGAAAGAAACTGAGTCTTAGGTGAGGGAAAAGATGGAGGCCATACTGAAGGTAAATGATGCAGCCAAGAAACAGGCCTAGATCTCACTGTAGTCTGAAACATCCCCATCAAACCCCTCTTCCCAAACAGACTTTGGCAAAGCCCCCGGGAGTCTACTGGGATCTCATTCACACTCAGTCTCTCTCAGTCATATACACACCCAATCCTGCTCACACACATTCACAGTCACACACTCACAATCTCTCACATACATGCGTACACACGCATGCACACACACATACACACAGACATACACACACACACACAAACAGAGGCAGGGAAGGTATGGCCAGGGAGGAGGCCCTCACCCCTCAGCCTGAAGCCACTTAAGGACTGGTTGTTGCTCCCTGATTCCTGGTGTCTCATCCCCCTGCTGCAGAAGTTCCTGTTCTTCCACCTCCTTTTGCAGATTCTCCAGGTACCTTCCCTCTTCCTTCTCCTGGAGGTGGGAAAGAGAGGGACCCCAGTCAGGCAGCCTGGGTAGGGCAGGTCAGGGTGAAGTGGACAGAGCAAAGTGAACCTCAGACCCCTTCAAGCTCTACGTCAAGGACTGTACATGAGCCATCCATGAGTCCAAATTTCCAAAGTGCCCACGTTTGACTGGGGAATGAACATTCTGGGTTATAGAACAATTGGGCTTAGCCCCCCAGAAAGGAACAGGCCGGGGGGGCAAGCACTCATCCCAGAAAGAAGCCTCCTCCTCCTGTTTGTTACCTAAGGGGTGAAGGGTGGGGAACTGTCAAGAATCTTGTCTCTCAGTCCCCTCGCCGTTTGTGGGGCTGGACCCTTGTGAGCACAAGCAAAGTGGGATTTTTTGTTGTTTTCTTTTTGGAGTTCAGTTTCCCAGGCTCAGGCTAAATTGTGAGGATCTGAGGGATTGTTCCCCTTTGACCCCTGATGACTGACAGCTATGCTGAGGCACATAGTTTTCATGCCTTCATACTCTGAACCAATCAAGGGCCAGATCTTTGTTACATGTTCAGGGCGATTGGCATTTGGCTTTGGGTGATCACTCATGAGAAGGACCTTTTGATTCCCTGGATGGGACTCTGGGTAGCCATTTGTTAAGAGCCCCCCAGCTACTCAGAGGTTGGTGCTGGCCCATCAGGAGGTGTATGAAGGTGGTTGGGTTACTTTGTTCAGGCAGTTGGAGCACTGTCTGTTGATCTTTGTGCCAATTTCTCTGCTTGTGTTTTCTATACTCACGTCATTCAACTTATCTGTAATTAAAGTAGGATTGTTGACCCCTTTAAAGTTGTCTTTCCCTTAGAAAAACAGATCAAAAAACCTGTGCCAGCAGCCCACCCTGTGTGCTAGGGTGGTTGCTACTACAGCCCTGTACCAAGGAAGAATTACAACGACTAGGGTGTTTGGCTTGGGTCAGATCATCTGTTCCTTACCAACAATTTTGGGGGGCAAATGGGATTTTATGCAAGAGGCAACTGAGGCAGGCAACAGTTAAACAGTTTGCTCAGGGTTGCACAACTACTAAGTGTTGAGGCAGATCTGAATTTGGCTCCTCCTGACTCAAGGCCCAGCACACTGGACCCTACAGCTAGCTGCTCCACAAGGAAGGAGCCAAAAGTAAGGTCCCTTGTCCTATATGGACTAAGGAACTGAGGAGGGACAACTCTATTCCTGCCTCCCTGGGCCTCCATCCCTCCCCACCCACTGGGGCTTACTTCCTGGGAGTGTCCCAGTCCAATGCCCCACCCCCCCTTACCTGCTGGAGCCTCTCCAACTGCAAGCTTTGGCCTCCTGCATCTGCCTCCAGGCCTCGACTTCCTGCACCTGCCTCCAGTTTTGAGCTTCCTGTAAGTGCCTCAAGGCCTCTGCCTCCAGCCTCTGCCTCCAGGCATTGACCTCCTGCATCCACCTGCAGTTATTGGCATCCCGCTTCCACCTCCAGGCCTTGGCCTCCTGTATCCTTCTCCAGAACACAGTCTTCTGCATCCAACTCCAGGTCTTGGCCTCCTGCTTCCACCTCCAGTTTTCAGCCTCCTGCAACTGCCTCCAGGCCTCAACCTCCTGCATCTGCCTCCATGCCTCGACCTCCTGCATCCGCCTCCAGACCTCAGCCTCCTGCTTTTGCCTCCAGGACTCTGACTCATGCATTTGCTTCCAGGCCTCAGCCTCCTGCATCCAACTCCAGGTCTCAGTCTTCTGCTTCCACCTCCCAGCCTTGGCCTCCTGAATCAGCCTCCAGGTCTCAGCCTCCCACTTCCACCTCCCAGCCTTGGCCTCCTGCATCAGCCTCCAGGTCTCAGCCTCCCACTTCCACCTCCCAGCCTTGGCCTCCTGCATCAGCCTCCAGGTCTCAGCCTCCCACTTCCACCTCCTAGCCTTGGCCTCCTGCATCAGCCTCCAGGTCTGAGCCTCCCGCTTCCTCTTCCCAGCCTTGGCCTCCTGCATCAGCCTCCAGGTCTGAGCCTCCTGCTTCCTCTTCCCAGCCTTGGCCTCCTTCATCGGCCTCCAGGTCTCAGCCTCTTCCAGCTTCTTGGCCACTTCCTTCCCAGCTTTCTCTTCCTCTGGCCACCTATTATTTACCTGTCACATCCCCCAATTCAGCTGGTCAAGTCCCATTGGGTTGGACCCCTGCCCAGCCCAGCCCTGTGTAGTCACCGCCTCCCCCAGGGTCCAGGACCCAGAGCTGCCAGTGACCTTCTCATCCTTCTCCTGCTGAGCCAGGTCCTGCTCACAGTGCCTTCTCTTCTCTATCTCCAGCTGTTCTGCCTGCTTCTGGGCCTGCCTGACATTCTGAAAGAGCTTTTCCAGGCTCCTGGGGGCACAAGGAGGAATGAATCCATCCTCCAGCTTGGAGAACCCCCTCTGTCCTACCCTGGCACTCCCACTCCCCAAGGCCTCCCCAGGGGCCAGGGAGTGGGCAGCACCAGGACAGGGGCAGATGCTCACCTCTTCATTTCCTCCAGCTGTGCATGCTTGACCTCCTCTGGGCATGGGACCTTGTTCTCCTCCATCTTCTTCTTTTTCAGCTCCTCCTCCCGCTGCTTTCTCACATTCTCCAGCCACTGCTGCTCCTTTTCCTGAGAATGGACAGATGGACGGAGAGAAAGACCAGACTGGCTATGAGGGAGCGGCGGACAGACAGGCACCAGCCTGAGTCTCCCCACCCTCCCTTCCCTCCTTACCTCACTGTAGGAGGCCTCAAGCCCCCCAAAACCCAGCTCCCTCCTCACACTGCCCTCACCACGATCATCTGGACCCCAAATCTCCTCAATCAGACAGCTCACTCATCTTTCCCTCAGAATCAGGATGGTGGGATGTGGGATGGAGGGAAATGGGACAAAGAGATAACAGGAAGTGGGACAGAGGGAAGCGGGATGGAGGAAAGTGGGACAGAGAGACAGTAAGAAATGGGAGAGGGAAGTGGGAAAGGAGGAAGTGAACAGAGGAAAGTGGGACAAAGGGACAGTGGGAAGTGAGACTGAAAGACAGCAGGAAGTGGGACAGAGGGAAATGGGACATAAGGACAGTGGGAAGTGGGATGGACAGTTGGAAGTGGCGCAGAGGAAGAGCAGGAAGTGGGACAGAAGAAAGTGGACAGAGGCACAGTGGGAAGTGGGAAGGAGATAGAAGGAAATGAGACAGAGGGAAGTGGGACAGCAGGAAGTGGGACAGAGGGATATGGGATGGGGGACAGTGGGACAGAGGGACGTGGGACAGAGTGGAGTTGAATAGAGGGAAGTGGGACAGTGGGGAGTGAGACTAAGGAAAGTGGGGCACTAGGAAGTGGTTTAGTGGTAATTTGTGAGGATAATGGGAGAACACCCTTTAGGGTTGACTGACAAAGCTGGATTTTCTTTTTTTATATAAATTCAGGCGTAAACAATTTTTATCAAATTTTATACATTTTTATCAAATTGAATATAAAAATCCTTCAAATTTATGAAAATCATTTCCAAAAGGATCCAGTCAGAACTGCTTTGAGTGACAGCTTCTTACAGTACATTTAAATGACAAACCAGCAGGGTGGGCCCATGAAAATTCCCAGTGTGGAACCTCTCTGCACTGATCTGTATCAATGACACTTCTGTACCAGCCTCAGAAAGTTGCCCAGGGAACTAGCGCTCTCAGGACCTGCCCATGAGTCCACAAGGAGCACCTATTTATCCAAGGCAGCACCTGAATCTAGTCTTCCATGCCCATAAAATCCCTCCACCCTGGCCAAGGCCAGGGATGCTGAGGGAGGCTCTCTCTCATAAAGAGAGAGGCAGTTTCCATCTCTTCCAATCTCAGTAGCAGTTATGGGACAAAGCTCTTTCCATAGCAGAGATGAGGTGTTGCACCCCTCCCTCAAACCAGAACTGCACCCCCTTCTACCAAGGTGCCAAAGCAGGGAACCTCCTGTCCCCAGAGGGATGAAAGGACAGTTTCATTGACTCCATGTAATCCCTAGCTGGGTTATTATGAAAGGAAAAGGCTGCTGTCCCTAGAGAAAGCAGCCAAATATTCCCGGGTAGTCAGCTGCCTCATGTAGACACTAGGGATAGCCCTCTACTTTCTTAGGAAGTGGCCAAGGAGGCCAGGAGGAACCTCCCCCCAAGCATTCTGATTTAGGTGAGCAGGAGAACCCCCGCTCTGCCACAATAACCTCCCAACCTCAGGATGTGGAGATCCCGAAGGCAGCACTCCAGAGTGGGGTACACTGAGAAGCAGAGGTGACTGTGCAGACTCCAGTACAAAGTTCTGGAGACAGTTGGCTGTCCCCCGCCTCCCTTGGGCTCCTTTCCTGATCCCCTGGTGGCTGGGCCATTCTGTGCCCAAGATGCCAGGTCCACTTGGCTTTCTGATACCAGGTTCCCTTCACATTCATCGTCTCATGGCTCTGTCCCCACTTCATTTCCTTTGAGCAAGTCAATTTCATAACTTTAAAATGAACTGGCCCGAAGGTCCCGTGGAATGGATGTCAGCTCCTGAGGCAGGGACCGGACCCCACAGCGGGGGTGCTTGTAGGACAGAACTGAAAGGGAAGGTCCAACCTCCTTAACAAGAACCTCGGAGACTCTAGGAATTAGGTACAGGACTCTGAGAACACAGGCTTTCTTCTTAACGCTAGCTGACCAGGTCAATTCTACCCTTTTGAAATGGAGAGCACTCCCAGACAATGTCCAGGGCAAAATTAGGGGCAGGGCAAGTAAGGGGGTCAGTTTGTTTTTTTCCTGGCAAGACTCCAGGATGGAGGCCTCGAGATCAAGGAAGATCAAGGAGCGTGTGTGGCCACCTACAGCACAAAGGGTGGGCCAGCATCTGAGGGACAAACCCTTCGCGGGGTGACAAGAGACCCTGAACCAGAACCTCGGCCTCTTGGGGTTTCCCTTGCCTTCTGCTGGCACATCCACAAAGCAAGGGTTTGAACAAGTGATTCTAGCACCTCAGGAAGCAGTGTCAAGCAGGGAGTTTGGGATGGGGGGGGGCTACCATACTTAGATGGAGGGGAGATTGCTTAGGACAAAATGCTCTGTAAAGGAGACAAGGAGGAAAGCCCGACATTAACTCCTTGGGCCGCCGCAGACATCTAGCCCTCCACTGCACCCCCACCAGGCACACCGCCGTGGCCAGAAATGACCCAGGCCTGTGGCCACCCTGCCCATGAGGGCTGATCCCCAGAGGTTGTTCCAGGGCAGGAGATCTGCCTGCTTCTTTGACCTCAGACCCGACCATTTCCTCTTGCCCCATGACCCTCAGGCCTCTGACAAGCTAAGCAGAATAGTCTGAGTTTCCTCTAGTCATCATACACACTACAGGAAGATACCCCATTTGATTAGGTTAATCTCCAAAGACTACTCTGCATGCATCCCACAGGAAACATTAAATTGAGCCTCAGTTCTTAGCCTGGGCCTAGAGTGCCAGCGTCAAAGCTGCCTCCTGTCTACAGCCACACCAGACCTCTGGCTCGCCTAAGGCACTGCCTGGACCACTGCACAGCCCAGCTCCCCAGGAAGGCTTCCACCCCCAAACTGTGCTCCCAGCTCTGGTGGAACTAGCAGATACAGCCAAAACAGAGAAGGCTGCCCCCAGCCCCGAGGCTGACCTTGGCATTCACCTGATGCAGAGAGCTGCATCTGATGAATGACTGCTCAATGTTAGTGCAGCTGGCCGAGGTCAGTGTAAGGGGCATCTGGTGCTTCTGCTCCTTATGCAGGGTGGTTCATGGGGGCTGCACCACCTGCCAAGGGGGATGGGGCTGAGGGTGAAGGCATGGGTGTGGTGATGGTGCAGCGGCCACCGCTGAACCCAGAAGACCGGGTGGGTGGGTGTGATGCATGCCTTACCTGCCTGACCTTGCTGGAAGGGCAGACAGGGGAGGGTGTCCTGGTTCTAGGAGGAGTGAGCACCTCACTGCCCATGCAGTCCATGTTTTCATCCAGCTCTCTGACGGCCTGCTTGTAGATCTGCTTCCACCTGTGAGGGGAAGATGCAGAGGCTATAGGGGTCTGGGCAGGGACAACAACAGCCCCTCCCATGACCCTGGCACCCCTCCTCGGCTCAAATGGGGCCCAAGCAGGCAGGCCCTGACAGGTGGAGTCTCCTCAGGGTTCCCCTCCCTCTGCTTTCTAGGCCTGGGGCATGTCTTCAGTCACCACTGCCAGCAGGCCTTGGGGGCCGCACTTCTAGAGGGCTCTGTGCCAGGTCTGGGGGAGACAGAGGGTGAAGTAGGCTCTGCCTGCCCTGATGGAACTTACTGCCCAGCAGGGGGAGAAGAGACCAACAGAGAGGATGATAAGTCTCGCCCACTACTGATGGGGTGCTTGGGTCCATGTGCTTGGGCCCCAATTATAAAATCACATTTTTCTCTAAAAATCACATTTCTCTCTAAAAATCTCATTTCTCCCTAACCTCAAAACGCTATCCAAGGCAGTTTCTCCTGAGTCCAAGGACGCAGCCTGCCCCAGCAACAACCGTTATCTCCCTTCCTGATACAGCAGCCAGGTGCACCTACAGAACTTATTAGTCTGAACCCATTGTGTACTGGCTGAGCTAGTTGTGTGCTGGGTCATCGCCACATTTCCTACTCACTGACCAATTATATGTATCAGACTTAGACATACGTAGAGATTCCCTTTGATTTCCCTTGTCTAACAAGATATTGATGAGAGTAGCCTGGCATTCCTCAGTCAGCCCTGACCGTTAGGTGACTTAGTGACATTTCAGACCTAAAACCACACCTCCATATAGGCCCCCCACCTTGGGGTATTTCCCGATGAACACTGGGTAAAATACCTGCGTAGCAGATACCAAAAGTGCAAGGTCTTTTAAGTACTGACTACTTCCTAATCTCACCCCCAAACACCTAGTTAGCATATTTTGCGCATTTCCTATAGAATATTCTATGTAAACTTTACCTGTACCCTTCTAAGTTTGCAGGTACCTTATGAACTCTTACCCACTAAAAAGTGTAATAAACCTTTACCTTGACCTCAACAATTCTTGAGACCACAAATTCATTTCAGGTGACGTTCCCCTGGTACTCCTGTCTTTGCAGGGAGTCTCACCCCACGCCCTTCCAGCCCTCATGAGTACGACATATCTTCAATTAAATTGAATATATTTTTATAAGCACTTCCAGCACGAAAAAGCCTTGTACTAGTTTCTGAGGCTTCAGAGGGCCAAGATGAAACAGGCCCTGTCCTAAGGAATCTCACTTTGTACTGGGGAATAGAGCATGTGTGCAGGTCGTGGACGCAGGTCAGGACTTGCAAGCTAATGTGAGGAGGGTCTCTCCACTGGAGACCACACCCTCTCCCACAAACCTGCCTGTCAAAGCCTCGAGTGTGGGCTGGCTTAACCAATGTCCTCCATCATGCCCCCGATACAGCCACCCGATACACCCGAGCATTGTGAAGGTGGAGCCAGAAGGTCCCTGAGGGGCCACTCAATTCTACCAATACAGAAAAAGAAACTGAGGCCCAGAGAAGTGATTTCCCTAAAGTCACACCAGTAGGTTTGTGATCATATCATCCAGAGACTTTAGGAAAGGACCCAATCCTGCCCCACTAAATAGACTGTTCAATACACTCTGAGCATGAAGTTTTTATGGACACAAAAGGTAAATTATATGACAAGAGGAACCTAGGCATGCCAGAATGGGCTGGGCAGGGCTGAGAGGTCATGGCTTTCTGGCATGCCTTGTTGCGTCCCTCGTTCAAAGGCTGCTTTTCCCTGTAGGGTGCCCCCCACAAGCCTTGTTTGGCTCAGTGTGTAGGTTCAGGGTGTTTCAGAGATGCTGGAATCCACACACCACAAGGGCAGGCCTCCAGCTTAGTGCCCATGGCCAAGGAGGTGTCAATACTTGGTGAGTAACCTAAGGATATGCTGGTTCTCTGGGGGCATCATGCTCTTGGCCTGTTGGCCCCCTCTGGAGGCTGTCTTGGGTTGGCTGCTGGTCACCACCCCCACTCCTGCCTCAGCATCCTTTTGCCCTCTCCTGCCTCCTTCCCCCTTCCTCTGCGTCCTTCCCCCCACCTTCCCAACATCCTTCCACTTGGGGCCCTGCAGGTCATTGTAGCTGACATTCTCAAACAGTATTCTGGGCTCCTCTGTTTGGTCCATGTTGCTCTCTGTGTGGGGAAAGTGACCAGGGAAGTGTCCTTTATACAGAGCCTATCACCCCACTCTCCACATCGTCACCACAGAGGAGATAATGCGGTTATAGAGGTGGCCCAAAGGGATGACCTGTGTAAGGTCACAATGACCCTAGGGAAACAGGCTGCCAGTATTGCAACCTTGCCCAGCCCCTGACCCATTTCACAACTAATAGATGAGCAGGAAAGGGGCCTAGCTCAGTCTATGCTCCAAAGAGCCCACTGAGGAGCCAAGTCATCACCTGGAGCTAAGGTTAGAAACAATCCTAAGTGGTCAACCTGGGCTAACCATGAGACCAGTGTGTCTGTGGCTGCTGGGTCCAGAGGGCTCCATCCTGGTCCTCCTGTCCCTAGCAGCAGCCTGCCCAAGTGGCCTACTCCTTGTCAGTCCCACTGCATTCCTTCCTTGGACCAGGAATCTTTTCCTCATATGCTCCTAAAGGAACAGTTAGAATTTGTGGCCCACAATTTGCAGACCATGCCAGGGCTGGTTACTACCACCGCACAATCTGCAGAGCCTGGTAGCTAGTCTGGACCAGCCTACCATACCCTCTCCACAATGGCCCTTGTATAGAGTGACTGCTGAGCCTGGCTTCAGGCTGGTACTACCTTTCTCGTCAGTCTCCTTCTTTCTCATTCCAACCAGTCTGTTCCCCTCGCTCCCACAACCCCCTCCCCCCTTCCCTACCTCACGGAGGAGGGACCTGGGGTGGCTCAGCATCAGAACCAGGGGCACCGTGCCCCTCTCCTTCAGGCAGTGCCCCTCGGCTTCCTTGCCTGTAAAATAGGTACAGCCCGGAGGGGGGTGGGCTGTACTCCACCCTCAGCCATCAACCTGGAACCCCTCATGTTACTGGTGGACAAACTGACTCAATTTCCGTCCACTGTGGCGAGGAGGCGAACGCCCAGAGGCTCGGCCCAGCCCAGGCAGACGCAGCTCCTCAGGTCGGGCGTCCCTGTGGGAAAGAGGCCGCTGTCTCACCTGCCTGCTTCTCCTCCTCCTGTGCCGCTGCCCCCTCCTCTTCTTCCTTCTCCCCAGACGCTCTTGCCGCGTAACCTGCCTCAGCCTCCCAAGCTGCAGGACCCTCCAACATTGGGGACACGCCCACTACTTGCGTAGATGAGGAGGCACGTGGGAAACTCAAGGCCCCAGAGCGCCCATTGGATACCTGCAGGGAGCAAACAATGCTGATTGGAGGTGCTGATGAGAGCGCGGAAAACTATGAGCCCCAGAATGCCTTGTGGTGGTGTCTCCAACCCCGCACTCCTCCCTCTCTCTTAAGCAGAACCATTAGTCAGACTGCCACGTTTTGCAGGCCCCACGTGTTTCTTCGCATGCTGAAACCTCGTGAGATACCTCAGAGTCTGCCTTATACGTTATACCTCTACCGGATCGCCCAGCAGTGGTTCTCCAATGAAACTTCCCCTAGATACCTCTGGGTCTGCAGGCCGCTGTCTTCAGGCGCAGGCCTTATGCCTTTCCGAAGCGCTGTGGCTCCCCGACACTGCCCAGCAGGGGTCCAGGCAGAACCTCCCCTAGTGCTCATCCTGGGGCCCTGATGGTTCCGGGTGGATGCAAACAACAAAGACCAGAGGCCCCCACGGCACCCCAGGCCATCGGCCAGGCAGTGGTTGGGGACACACTCTGGGCCCCCAGGCGCTCTCCCAGACCCCCCTCTGAGCCCATAAGCCTCTCCTTATTGCTAAGCCCAATTCTGCGTGACCCGTCACCCGGCCTAGCCCCCCACTGTGGGCTTTCTCCGGGCCACCTGCGGCTGCTGCCCACCCTTGACCCTCTCTAAGACCCCATTCCTTTGGCTCTGACCTCCTGTCAACCCGGACTGCTGGTCACTCCCATCACGGGTTTCCCCAGACCTCTCCTCCAGTCACCCAACCTCCTTGACCACGCCGAGATCCCTCCCACAGTCTTTATGTAAGGTCCATCTCAGCCTCCTTGGGGGTGCTCAGATTCAGTCTGGCCCGTTCCCATCAGCATTGCAAATGTTCAGGTTCCTTACCAGGCTGGCCAACAAACCTTGTTCGCTTTGGCTGAAAGAAGCATGGAATACTATCCATTGGGGCAAGAACCACATGCTGCTGTTTTTGGGCCCCAGCACCCCTAAACATCAACAATGACATCGCCTCCCTGATGTCTGCTCCTCACTCTGCAAAGAACAATATCGATGTGAAGCCGGGAAAGTTCTCATTATATTTATTTTACATTCATTCCAAATGAATAAATAGCATCCTAACATAGTAACCTTGTTCAGACAAATGCAAGGCTTTCTATGTTGTTCCTAATTTGAATTTGCCCCTTGCTCTCCATTGGCTAGATGCAAGCTCCTGAATGCCCACTTCATGTTCTCTTACTTGACATGTTCCCCTTCAAGCAGCTCATTAAGCATATGTAAAATCTTCTCACCTCTTACCTGGTCAGAAGCCTCAGCACATCACACCACCTGTGCCACACCACCCCCTAGTTCTGCAAGGTCATAGATCTAATTAGAACCAGCCATCTCGAACTTACATTCTGTTATTACTCAGACCTGTGAAGAGTTTTAATCCAGTTTAAATCCTGAGTTTAACCCAGAATTCCTTCTTTTGTTTCTCACAAATACCCCCTCTTTTATTTTATTTGAATTCGGTTTCCACATCTTTCTCACACCCAATTAATGCTCCCTCACTTTCTTTCCCATATGAATTCTTCCCCTCATCTATCTCCCTATTAAGCAACCATCATAAATATGGGAAGGCAAAGGAGAAATGATGATTTACGCATTAACAAATCAAAGGGGGCAGTCCCATCAATAAACACAGATATAGAGACCCAAAAGAAAAACACTAATGAATAATCAATTATCCATGCAACATTCACAACTTTTCTTTCATATGGCTGGCTGGCAAGGAACATCATCTGATGAAGTTTTCTGGTCTACGTACTTGTTCCAACCATTTGTACCACAGCATCTCTGCATATTGTTATCTTCTTGTAAAAATCCTCTTTCTTATACCCATTCTACTGCAAAACTTATCTTCACTCAATTTTAAAATATCATTTAACTCTTATACATTTATCCTTCTTATAAAATCAAAATTGGAACCTTGGCCAATTGTCATGTTTAAGAAATTCACATTTAATACATATACATATATACATATATATATATATATTACATTCATTCATTCATTATTCATGCTCTCTCAGGAGGATGAGATTCCCCTATAGAATTAATAAAAAACTCTAATACATAAATATGTTGAGTAATCAATTTTAACACAGTACATATCAAGTCATAAAATAATTCAAACTTCTGGTCATTTTATGCTTCTTTCAAAGCATTTACAAGATAAACCACAAACCATTCTTCTTTTAACATTAACTAATTGTGCAAGTATGATATTAACTAAGTTACAAAATAATATCCTCAATTCACAGGCCCTTCACCCCTTGCCATAACAAAGAATACAGAGATATCTATATCTATATCTTTATCCATATATCTATATTTATCTACATCTTTATATCTATCTATCTATATTTATCTATCTATCTCTATCTATCTATATTAATAACAGATGTCAAGGCTAAATACTCAGTTGTTGTTTGGGCTAAAGTCCTAAACCAAATAACTCAATCTTACACTTACATCTTACTATAGTAACTCCAGATGCTCCAGTACCAATCTTATTATTTAATAAATTTGGTATTATTCTTGCAAAACTTTTGATTATAGAAATTTTCCATAAAAGAGTAGGGACATAACTAAAGCAAGGGAACAACATTTCCCTAACTTCGTGTCAATTCCAGGCAGAAAGTTGTATAGACTGCCAACTACACTGAGCCAGGCTTAAAGTCTTCCAAGTGTCAAAGAGGGGAAATTGATTCAGGAGAATCCTGCTTCGGTTCATATGGAATAGTGATTCTCCCAATCATCCCACGAGACTGTGAGTGATAACTCATTCAGGCTCCAGAGGGATGAAGATAAAAGATAACTAAATTTATTATGTGACTGCTGTGGCAGGTGACTCTTTGGATAGACACATCCTCCGGAAACAAAAGTAAGCCTTAAAATCTTATGCCCAACCTTATCTCCCTGCCTGCCTTATCTCCCCATTGGCTGGGTAATATAGAGTACAAAACTTTCCAATATGCCTACTACAAAATTCCCCTAGATATGTTTTCCCCTCCTGCTGTATACATTATATGACGACTAAAATGAAACTTTGGTCCTCTTAGGGAAGGAGAGTTCAATATTCATAAGCTTATTACACATGCACACTACAAGCAAAACTTAACTTTTACTCTACTTAGCTGACCTCTAACCTCAAAACAAGGTAAAAACAGTTGGATCCTTGCTTTGCCCATTATCATCTGTGTGAGACATCACTCCTTCATTATGTCTCCTATTCTACTGAATGTTATTCTGAACTTATGGAAACAAATTTCTCCATTATATCTCTCAATTTCCTTCTGCTAGAGGATAAGCTAGTACTAATCTATGTTGATAGTGTCTTGTACAATCAATTTACTTTCCTACATTTCTGCCAGTCAAAAGACTTTCTGTTACGTATGGATGCCCTAGATGTCATGTCGTATGTTACATAATTTCTGTGGAAATAAAAGTTTTAATCGTTCCTCACAAGATCACCTTCTGCAGTTCACAGATGCACCTCACAGAATTGCTGACATCATGGGTCAGTGGCATTGAATGTGCCTTTCTTCGGGTACTTAATACACAAAAAACACCCACTAAAGGTTGATTCAAGGATATTAAAGAGAAAACAATGCCCTAAGGGTTAAATTAAGATTTGCTGCTTTTCCTAGTTTATTTTCTAACCTGAAGGTGTTCCAAGTCCTTTCCCATTATCTTGAAATACCATTCTCCCTTTTCCTGAACCATAAAACTTCGGGTATCTCCCATTTTGTGTCACTTATCCTGTCATCCATCCTTAATCCTCTATGTAAAGAGGATATATAAAGCCTCTATATAAACATAATTCCCCAAATATCAGGGTCTCACCTAGAAATTCAGAAAATTCACAGGTTTTAACTACAACAAATTAGCTTACAAATACAAATTTAGTAAGCATTCTAAAAATTGTTCAAAAGGTTTTGCAAAGGATTTCTTCATAAAATATTTCCCTTTCTTTTTAAAATTTTAATATGTAATTTATTTTTCAGTTTTCAACATTCACTTACACAACAATTTGAATTTCAAATTTTCTCCCCATCTCTCCCCACCTCCCAATGCAGGACAGCGTGCACTCCATCACCCCTTCCCCCAGTTTGTCTTCCCTTCTATCACCCACTTCTTTCATCCCCCTCCCCACTATTTTCCTGTAGGGCAAAATAGCTTTCTATACCCCATTGCCTGTACATCTTATTTCCCAGTTGCATGCACAAACAATTTTTAACATTCATTTTTATGACTTTGAGTTCCATATCCTCCCCCTTCCTCCTTCCCCATCCACCATCATTGAGAAAGCAAACAATTCAATATAGTTTATACATGTGTAGCCACACAAAACACATCCATAACAGTTATGTTGCAAAAGACTAATCACTTTTCACTCTGTCCTATCCTGCCCTCCATTTATTCCATTGTCTCCCTTGTCCTGTTCCCCCAACAATAATGTTTGTTTGCGATTATCCCCTTCCAAATTTTACTGTCCCTACTATTATCTTCCCTCTCCTATCCCCTTCCCCTTTGCCTTCCTGTAGGGTAAAATAGATTTCCATACCCAATTGAATGTGTTATTCCATCCTTAAGCAAAATCCCATGAGAGTAAAGCTCATGCATTCCCTTTAATACTCCCCCATCTTCCCCTCCATTGTGAAAGTTCTTTCTTGCTTCTTTTATGTGAGATAATTTGTTACATTCTACCTCTCCCTTTCTCTTACCCCTAGTACATTCCTCCACTCCACAATAAATTTTATTTTTTAAGTATTGTCCCTTCATATTCAGCTCACCCTGTGCCCTCATACACACCTATATACATATACATACCTACACACATACATACACATATATAATTTATATATACATGCATACCCATACACAATTACATAGTTATATTCTTCTGGTTGTATGTTTTGATCTTGTCACCAATGATGTAAGAAATTCCTTCCTCACTGAGAAAGTAACCTATAATCTTATTTTTTCCATTTTTGGGGCATTTTCCCAACAATTTACATGACTTTTGAACCCTTGTCAAGTGGAGGGTATACCACCCTAGTCTTCAGAGGTTTTGTGCAGCTGTTTTGTGAGATATCTCCAGGGCTGTGGGAGTTCTCAATTCCTCTGAAATGTCATAGTCAAGGAACAGGTGTTTACTCCTCTCTTGACCTGAGCTCAGTCTGTGAGCAACCACAAGCACTCTTTTATGCCCTGGAACTGCTAGTAGAATTCCCTCTCCAAAGCCACCACCAGCTCTGCCATGCCAGTACTCCTCCTCACCCCAGGACCACCACTCAGGACTGAGACCTAGATCAGCCTCTTGATTCCCCAGTCTGTAGGCTAAGAGTTCCAGAAGTGGCTGCTGTTGTTACAGTGACTGCCACTGCCCTGGGGCTGGGCCTGTTCCTTCTTTTCTACACCTTAGAAACTAGAGGTAAATACCTAGCAATTTATACACCAAGTGAACTGCATTTCTCCCCCTTATATTGCAATTTTAAACATGTTGCCTGATATCAGATACACTAATTCAATTTAGACATTAAATACAAACTTTAACTTTGAGATGTAATTAGACCTGTGTTGGGACTGGAAGCTCAATTCCGTGTGGACAGTCTCGGGCAGGTAAAAGTGGGACTTCTAAATCTTAGAGTCTTACGAGGCCCTCCATGAACAGCGGGGATTCGAGAAGGTCAGACTGAGCTAGCTCGGCTAGCTCGGGTATTTCCGCCTCTCCCCCGGAGATACCTGATGGGTGGAGTCTCCCTGCCCTCGAGGTCGTCCCGGATTGGAGCACACCTAGTTACCTAACAGCATGGTATTGAGATGCAAACTGTGTGGCTAAAGGTTAAGTAGGATTGAGGAAGCCTAAAAGCTCTCTTAGCACGTGTGGAGCCAAAGAGAAAAGTAGGGCTCCGCTTCTTTTCTTTCCTCTCTCCCCTCCCCCTCTCTCCCCGCTTGTACTTCTACTTCCAATCCCTTAAGCTTAGCCTCCTTAGGAAATCTCCCCCTCTTCCTCCTAAGGAAGACCCCCCCTCCTGCACTTGTAACCGATTCCCTGGAATAAAGCTCAACCCCTGTTCGACTCTGGAACGTCCTTTCTCTCATACGTGCATCTGGCGTGGCCAGCTGAAGACCTCGGGAGGTGAGGTAGGAAAGACTCGGGTAGCCCAATACAGGCCTCTAGGCTTGGCAGACCTGGATTCAAATCCTCAGTTTTCTTTTCCCTCTGTCTTTGCTTTCTCTGGGCTGCTTGGGTTCTGGTTCTTCATCAGTTCTAAAAGCTCCTAGCTCTACCTTCCAGCCCCTGGAGAGACTCTCCAAGCCTTAAAAAAATCCTTAAAGACTTTTCTAGCTGTTCTTTTTAATCACTCACCACAACATTTCATAAACACACAGATAAGACATTACAGAATGTGCACCAATTTAGAAATCACTTTAGAATTAGAATTCAGACCAATCAAAATCTCAGAGCTGTAATTTACTCTGACTATTAGCCAATTTCAAAAGGATCCTTCCCAGAGATCTCTGCCTCCTCCAGCATCCACAGACATGCTGGGATATTTCCACACCCACTCCTACAGGACTGTTATCAGAGGGGTGCCTTTTTCTCCTTGTTGCATCCTACCTTCCTGGGCTGAGACCTTTTTGTCTTACAATTTCACTGTGGCTTCTCCCTTCTATTCTCTTTCAATGAGACAGACCCTGATCAGCCACCCTCCTTTGATTTGCTCAGTTTTACCAGAACCCCTTTCAGACCTGTAGGATACTCCAACTATCAAAGTGATACTAAAATAGTCAATTTTCTCACTATGACCTGTGCACAAGGTCTCCTTGTTGCCTCAGATATATGGCTCTTACTATTTTACCCACATTCCTAAGTTCACAGGGATTCCAAAAATAGTCTCCAGAAGACAGCAGTCCAAAGAAGGGAAACTCCTGCCTGTGGATGTTCAGGCCACTGAAAACCAATGGGTCAACTCCCATTCTCCATAGTGGATTCCCCTTTCTGATGCTAAATCCCCGTGACTGTTCATTCTGAACAAATGGCTAGCTCCCTAATGGAGTAAGCTTGTTCGGACAAGTGCAAGTCTTTTTATGCTGTTCCCAATTCGAATTCCCCCCACCCCCGATCTCCATTGGCTAGATGCAACCTCCCAAACTGTCCACTTCACGTCCTCTTACTTGACATATTCCCCTTAAAGCAGCTTGTTAAACATGCATACAAACTTCTGATCTTTTACCTGATAAGAAATTTGGTTTTGCTAGGTGACATCTCTGATTAGAACCAGTCACTTCTGCCTCACATTCTGTTATCACTCAAAGCTGGGAAGAGTTTTAATTCTGTGGAAACAGAATTCCTTCTTTTGTTTCTCACAATCCTCTTCAAAAAAAAAAAAAAGGGTAAACAACAACAATTTCCATCATATTAGTGTCTACCTAGTTTCTGCCAAACTATTTTTCAATTTTCCCAGGAATTTTTGTCAAATATTGAGTTGTCCTTCCCAAAGTCTGGGTCTTTGGGTTTATGGAAAATCAGATTGTTATGGTCATTTACTACTACTTTGTATTGTGTACCTAATCTATTCCCCTGATGCACCACTCTATTTCTTAGCCAGTACTCAATTGTTTTGATAATTACAGCTTTATAATACAGTTTGAGATCTAGTAAGGCTAGACCACCTTCCTTCAAGTTGTTTTTTTTTTCATTGATTCCCTTGATATTCTTGACCTTTTGTTTCTTCAGATGAATTTTATTATTTTTTCTAGCTTTATAAAATAACTCTGATAGTTGATTGGTACGGCACTGAATAAATAAATTAATTTATTTAGAATTTCCATTTTATTATATTGGCTTGCTTACCCATAAGCAATTAATATTTTTCTAATTATTTAGATCTGACTTTATTTATGCGAAATGTATTTGGTCTCTCCTCCTTGTGTCCTGGTGTTGAGCAAGAAATGTTTCCTTACTGATAAATTCTGCCAGTTTCATTCCAAGTACTCCCTTTCCTGGCTTTTCTACTCTCTATTCATCCCTCCCTCTCCTGGGAAATGTTTTACTTACCCACCTTAAGTTGCCGAAGAAGGCTATTGATTGAATGTGTACTCTAAGAGGGCCTGAAAGGTTACCCCCAGGAGGCTGAATGTGCTCTTAGCTAGAGCTGATTCCTTATCTGGCCTCCTGTACTTAACCCTTGGTCATGGCACCCTTGAAGCTCCCAAGTGGTGGAGAGAATTCCCCAATATTATCATTCACTGGGGATAATGGTACACTGTGGGCAGGACCTGGCTTCCTCATCCTGTACCTTCCCCTTTACTGGTATACTTTTCTGCTCCAGTTATCCTGGATTTAGTGATCTGTGAACATCAGAGGTTCCCAAACTTATTTGGTCTACCACCCCTTTAAAAAAAAATTACTCAGTGCCCCCCTTGAAATCTATTTTCTTTATCCTTTTAACAGTTTCTTTTGAAACTTGCATCATTTCAATATACACACATGCACATACATAAATATATATATGTTAAAATGACACTTCTTAAATTTAATAATTTATTATAAATTTGTGATTTCTTTCTTGCACTGAAATTCTGATTGCATCATGTAACCACATAGCATCATATTGTAAACAAGTCGTTACATGCACATATTCCTGCTGATGCATGCTGGACTTCCAACAATGTGTGATACACTTTCCTTCCAATGCTTGCTTGTTAAGACCTGTCAGTGGACTTGACTACTGATCAGTTACAACTTGTGTTTTATGTGCTTATTTGGAAAATAATGTAATCACTATGACTTTAACACAGTTACACAACAAATGAAACATGTACAAATGCTTTTTCAAAATTTTGTTATCTTCTTTCTTTGTGCTTCCACCACTCCCTTGTTTTTTTCAATACCCCAATTGCCCCCGAGGCTACTATCGCCCCATTGGATTGTTCAGCACTGAGCCAGGGAAAGTATTGCCCATTTTGGGAACCTATGGGTAGGTGCTTTTCTTTCTAATAGAATGAATGAATATAAGCACCTGTTGACCTGAAAACTTTGTTAAGAAAAGGCAGCAGGCTAAATGCATACATTTTATGATTTAATTAATTAGTCAATCAATTCCCTATTAAAGAAAACAGTTACATAATGCATTATGGAGCCAGAAATGTTCTGGCTACCCAGTGCAGAAATCTTCTGGCTTATATACATTTTGCTGTGAGAAATAAACTCTCCTAATTGAACAAATCATAAATTCAGTAAGACAGGACAATTAACAAAGTAATGTTGGTCAGGCCTTGGGATTCCAGCTGGGTAAACATATGTCTCGGTGATAAAGAAGGAAATCCCACCACTAGTAAGTGGCAGGCTTCCTGCCCTAAACAGATAACTGACATAGGAAAGGGTAAACAAAGTTCAATAGAAATTACGACCTAAGATGTCTATTTTTCTTTACCATTAATATGCCATAACATAGTATATGTCTATAAATAATAAGATACAAAGGAAAGTCCCATTATTCATAACATAGTATGTGTCTATAGATAATAAAATACAAAGGAAAGTCTCATTATTCAAGATATAGTGTCTTAGGTTAAAGGTCTCCTTAAGGAGTGTAGAGTCGGCCTTAGCTGGCTTTTGCTGACATAGGAAGAGGCACTCTCTGAGTTTGCTTCAGAGAGAACAAAGAGATTATTCTAAAATTTTATATTAAACATTATCACACCTTGAGGTCAGGGCTACTTTTGCTCATCCTTATTCTTATTCTTCCTGTACGGCACACAGTAAGGGCTCAATCAGTGGTTGATTGGTTGGTTAATTGAAATTCAAGGTAATTTCTCCTGGCAGTAGTAGGTGTCAGGATGGGGTGTTACTATGAAACTACGTAGGGAGAGGGAGGGAGTCAGGGATTCTAAGAGGCAGAGGTGAAGAGGAATACATTCCGGGTTGTACAAATGTGTGGAGAAGGGAGGTGGCATACTGTGTGTGAGGACCTGTGAGACCATTGTGTGCCTAATGTGAAAGTATTCTCTTTTACAATTTCACAAGAACCTACTATTTTGTTTCATCTGCAGATTGTTGTTGTGCGTTGAAGAGGACCATGACATCAGGAAGGTGATGACATAACTTGCAAGTGAATTGGATTTAAATTAGGGAGGGCTGTGCACAGTCACCAGCCTCACTTTCTCTCTCACAGCCATCTGGGCCCAGTGACAAGATGTAGATCAGGATAACTGGAGATAGTCCTGAATACAGCAGGAGACCTTGGCATTTTTAAGCTAAGGTCTTCCCCAGGTTTCAGTTTGACTGAGGCAAAACTCTTTCAATGATTAATGAATGGCCTCTCTTACCTAACAAAAAAAAAATCAATCTGGTAGGGGAAGACCCTCAGGGTTTTAGGCCAAAACAAAAAGTGTTTCCGTTTACATTCACTCTGAGCCATCAGAGACCAAACAATGACCAGATAGGGGTTGGATTAGAACAGTATTGTTGACCATTCAATGAGAGCTAGAGTGATTTGAGTGATTTCTTGAGGAAGAAATCTAGCTTGTAAACCCAGAGATATCTCACAAGGCTTCAGTGATGAAAATTTACATTCCATTGGACAGAGCACATGCAGGTAATGGTATACCCTGTGTGAACAGAGAGAGAAGAAGGAGAAGGAGAGAAGAAGAAGGATGGAGGAAAGAAAGAAGCAAGGAAAGAAGGGAGCCCCAGTGAGGCAGCTACCAAGATAAGGTCAAAATTGGTACAGGATTTAGGCATAAAGTGTGATACCATAAGCAAATTAGGAGAGTAAGCAATTGTTTATATGTCAGATCTATGGAGAAGAGAATTTATAACCAAACAAGAAAGAGAGAATTATGGGATATAACATAATTGAGATTACAATAAATTAAAAAGGGTTTGCACAAACAAAACCAGTGCAGGCAAGATTAGAAGGAAAGTTGTGAAACAATTTTTATAGTGTCTCTGATAAAGACCTCATTTCTCAAGTATGTAGAGAAAAGAGTCAAATTTATAAGAATACAAATCATTCCCCAATTTATAAATGGTCAAATGATATGAACAGTCAGTTTTCAGATGAAGAAATCAAAGATACATACAGTCATATAAAAAATTCTCTGAATTATTTGATTAGAGAAATGCAAATTAAAACAACTCTAAGGAACTATCTCACATCTATCAAATTGGTTAACCTGACCAAAGGAAAATGGCAAATGTTGGAGGTGATGTGGGAAAATTGGAACACTAATGCATTGTTGGTAGAGTTGTGAATTAAACAAATTATTCTGGAGGGTCATTTGGAACTATGCCCAAAGGGCTATAAGACTGTACATACCCTTTGACTCAGCAATACCACTGCTGGGGCCATATCCACAGGAGATTTAAAAAAAAAAAAAAAGACAAATGAGATTTCAAATGATGAGCTCAACCGGGGGAAAAATGATGCCTGTGGAGTTGAAACCAAAAAGGACATTGGATGAATGTGACTCCATCGAGAGCGGGGACTGTTTCTCTTTTTGATTTGTATCCCCAGGACTTATCACAATGCTTTACTGTATGGTTGTACTGGTAAGGTGGAATGAACCATTCCAGACATTGGTTATTCATATGGAGGAATAGATTCAGTATGGAGACAGGTGGTTTGTAGAAGTGGTGAATGACCAAGGGGCACAGGTCAGTGATTTCACATGGAGTCATGATGGAACTCAAGCTCTTATCTCATATCGAGATGGGATTTATGTTGGTTGATTCTGTCAGTAGACAAAGACATTGGTCATTAGAGATTAATTTGGAAATGCAGATGACATGTGGCTTTGGACTCCAGGCCTCCCATCTCTTGTGTTGCTTTCCATTTGAGGATACAAGAGTAGTAGCCTCTACTCAATGATGAACATTCTCACATTGGTCATAGCCTAGAGGTCTCAGTGACTCTGAAGTCCTGTAGATAATCATTCAATCTCCGTTCCATACCTGCAATCGCCCAATTCCTTCCCACCCCACAGTTTGTTTCATCCTAACTCTACCCAGTGCTTCCACTTTGCCCCCTGGAGCACCTGTTCCATAGGCATGAACTTTCCCTAATTTTAAATCTATTCCTCTCCCACTCCTGCCACCTACTAACTCTTATAAAATCCTGGCTCCCCTCTGATGACACAGCCTCACTAACTGCTCTTCCCAGTGTTAGCCACAACTTCACTCATTTTCCTTGACTTACTAGTTGGGGCAGAGGAATTGGACTACTTCTTGCTTCCCGTTGCCACTTCTAGATTTTCCCCCTTTCTCCATCACTCAGTAACTTCTCTTCCTTTGAGGTTCATGCTATTTATATCTACCACCCAACTAAAATCTTGGTAGCTATTGTGTATAGACCTCTAGGTCATTCCCCTTCCTTCCTCAATGATTTTGCTATCTTGCTTAAACTTTTTCTCTTTCCAAATTCCTGCCCTCATACTAGGGAACTTGAATATACATATTGATTCTCCCACAAATTCTCCCTAAACCTACTCACCCTTGACCCTATCTCAGACATAAACAAAGATGATCATCATATGTTTAATTTTTCTATCACCCACAGTTCTGAAATCTTCTTATCTGACTGTATTGGCTTTCCCCTTCACTAGCCACTCTTTCTTCTTCTCCCCATCTTGACTCCTTGGTGAGCCAATTCAAGTCTACATCGTCCTACTCTCCTGAATCCCTAGCCCCTTTATGATATTGCCAATTATGCCAAGCCATACCTCAGTTTTGGATCACTTCCAGCATTTGTCACCTTTGTGCCTACACATATACCACTAAATGAAGGTGGAGAAAATTCTCCAACCTTTCTGACTGATTCCACTACACATTTATGTTACGTAACCTTGGAGGGAACAAAGGGGGCTACTTACAGTGTTGTCTCTGACTCAAAAAAAAATTAAAAAGATAGTAAGTGAGGTCTTTGAAAATGCATAGAACAAAAGAAAGTTCAGAAGAGAAAAGATATCTCTGAAAAGGTGTTGAATTTATTATATACTTTTAAAAAGTAAGCTATACATAATAGAGATTTGCATTTTCATATATAGTCATCTTTTTCTGTTCTACTTTGCATATAGAAATGTTTTCTTTTTTGCTGTTCTTAAGTACAGAATTTAAAAAAGGAAAACTTACAGGTTAGAATTAAAAATAGAGTTAGAAAATCAAAGTTTGTCAAAGATATACTTAAAGTTCAATGTGGCTTGGATTTGTGATAAAAATTAAAGAAATTTCAAGTTTTTCATTCAAATTGGGAAGGGACAGCTATTGACCCTTGAAATCTCCAGTACTACAGGGTGGTTATATGTTGGGGTCCCCTACACCATTTACGGGAACCCCTAACCCCGACCCAAGGCTCTTGTCCAGCAAGAGGCCTTGATCTCGTGAGTAATGAAATGGGGCAGGAGACAAAGGTGGTGAAGACTCCGTTTTATTCCTCTAAATCACATGCATTTATAGTTTTACCTACGTACATTTCCAAGTACATTCCTAAGCCCTACGTAGGACCTATCACCTATCACCTTTCCTTATATGGGTATCTTCTCCACTGGACATCCGGAGCCAGGACAAAGAACTGCCACGTTGCAAACAAGGACGAGACCCTTCCTCCTGAATCCATCTAGTTCCACCCCTACTGACAAGCCCCTAGGTTATCTAGGCAGGCCCCCAGTGTGGCGTCCTGAAATGGATAGGGGTCGGCTCTAACTCGTCCTGTTACAGTTATAGAGGGAGTAAAATAGCGCACAGAGGTTCTAGTGTTATGCTTTTATGCTCTTTAAAAAAGAAAGGAAAAGGATAGAGAATTCGCAGAATACTATACAAAACTATACAAACAAGGAGGAAATAGTGGGGGTGAATAGGTGACACTTGAATCTTACTTTCATCAAAATTGGTAGAAGGAAGGTAAGGATAAACACATAATACAGTGAGTTGGGTGCAAGAATACATTCCACCCCATAGGGAAATAGGAGAGAAAGGGGGGAGAGAAAAAGAGGGAAGGAAGATTGAGGCAAATGTTAGTCATAAATCAAATAAACTCCAAACTAGGAGGGAAGATTATTAAGACAGGCTTAAAAAGAAAGAATAGGTAAGAACCTGTGATTGGGATCTGGGTGAGGAAAAGACAATCAAGGGAAAATAATTTTTTGCCCATTGTATCAAAGAACACTGGTACTGAGCACACTCCTCTCTTGGTGACCTCTTCGTAGAGAAGGGATTGAATGTGGGAATTTGTTTTACTTGGTTCTACATGCTTATAACAGGAGTTTTGTTTTTCTTTCTCAGTGGGGGAAGGAATTGGAAGAGAGATAAGGCATATTTTTGTTGACTGAAAAAATTAAATAAAGAGACATGGGAAGCCAAGAGGAAAATATAAGTGAATATATTGGAGGAAATACAAGTTTAACAATAAGAATTTTTAATTTAATGGGAAGAACTCACCCATAATATGGAATAAGGTAGCAGGTGAACTTAAAGAGAAAAATTCAATAATATGTTGTTCTTTGGATGGTTTGAATTGACTTTTAGGATTCAACTAATAAATATTTTCTTCTTCAAAAGAAAAATTTAAGGTATTAGTGAATTTGGGCACACAACAAAAAAACCCAGAAAACCAACAAAAATTGAAAAGCAAATGCTATACTATGAATTCTGAAAAAGAACAAGATTGGTAAATTTGAAAGTAATAAAATCCATTCAATTAATAAATAAGAACTAGGAGCTGGTTTTTGAGGAAAATAAAAGGAAAAACACTAGCCAAAAAACATAAGCTGTTGCCTAATTTGGTTAAGAAAAAGAAAGAAGGAAACCTAATTGTCAGTAACAAAATTAAAAAAAATTCACAAGAAATGAAAATGAAACCAAAGAAATTATTAGAGATGTTTATTGTAAGAAATCATTATAATTCACAAGTTCATAGTCACACACCAATAATTCTAACATCTTGGTGAGCTCATTGGTTTCCAGTGATTTAATTCTGGTGTCTTTGCAAATGACTACTAGATCTATACATCCAGATCTAAATTTTCCCCCCTGAAATCCCCTTCCACATCACCAACTGCAAATTAGACATTTCTAAATGAATGCCATATAGGCATGTCAAAGTCCACATGTCCATTAAAGAACTCATCTTTCTCTGAACAGCTCTCCCTAAATTTACTTCTCTTACTAAGTTCCCTACTTCTATTAAGTAGCTTAGATGTACAGTCTCTGGTTTATGCTTCTCTGGTCCTTACCCTTTATATCTAACCAGTTGCCAAACATTCTTGATTGTATCTCCATGGTCTCTCCCCTCTGTATTTGGCATTTAAAGTCCTTCACAATCTGGCAGTAGTCTACTTTTCCAGTTTTATTACATGTCAGTCTCCTCCACGCACTCTACATTGCAGTCAAAGGGGTTTTGTTTTTTTGTCATTGTCTGTGTATAATGTTCCATCCTCCTCTACCGGTCCTTGGCTTAAACTGTTGCCATAGCAAAGATAAATTCAGTCTCTTTGACACTGTAGAGTCCTTAGTTCCTTGAGTGCACAGCTCAAGTACTGCCTCACATGCTAAGTTCAACCTAGTCTACCTCATTGCCAATACTTTTCTTTCCAAAAGTCGTTTTAGGTTTCCTTCATAAAGAATTTGCATTTACTTATCTGTGTGTATGTTGTCTCCCCTAATAAAAAGTCAACTTCTTGACTGCAGGGATGATTTCATTTTTATCTTTGCATCTCAAATGCCATCTCAATACCTAGTACGTTGGAGACACTAAATAGGTGCTTGTGGGGAAGGAGGAAGAATTGAGGATGACCCTGAGGGTAAGAGAGTGCTGACCTGGGAGTAACAGGACCTGAGTTTGAATCTGGGTTCTGGTACCAGTGTGACACTGGGTGAATCACCTCCCCTGCCTGGGCCTCGATTCCCACAAATGTAAAATGAGAGGGTTGCTACAGGGATGCTGAGGACACTTTGAGCAGTTCCACCTTCTCAATACCAGCTGTCAGTGTCCCACATGGGCCCCTTATGAGCATTCCTGTGCACGTTTGGCTCAGACCAATGTCTTTACACAGCCACCCCCTTCATCATGTGTCCTAGAATTTTGTGGTCAGTCAAAGCCATGCTCAGTGACTTGGAGTTTGCAGATGCTATTCTCTCTCCTTTTTGGAAAATCAGGAGGACCTGTGGCTTTCTCCAGTCCTGGGGTACCTCTCCTTTTCTCCAGGAGCTTTTCAACATCACTGACACTTGGCTGTTCAGTCATCACATCTGCCAGTTCTTTCAGTACACAAGGGCGAAGAATGTCCCGTGGAGTAACTGGCCCTTGCGGGTCTCTGCTGCCTCAGCCTCACAACTCTTCTTCTTTTCCTGCCATCTCCCCTACCCCACCCCATGCCATCCCTCTCCTCTCCTCTGACAGCAGCTCACATCTGGCAGTGCTCTTCCTAACTATATTATGGAGTTTACTTGGGCCAAGTGACCTGACTTCATCAAGAACTCTCGGGCACTCTTTTCCCACCTCCTCACTTGGCTTTCTTTGCTGCCCCTTAGGGACCATTTTTGGCCTGTTTCCCTGACCAAAGGCCATGTTCCTGGGCAAAGAAAATGAAATAAAAGTCAGGGAATAACCTTTGCATCTTCCATTAGTTATCACCATCCTATTTCTCCCGGGTTGAGGTCTTGGCCTTTCTGGGCTGCAGTTTCCTTGCTTGTAAGATGGAGTTAATAATACAGGAGCGTTTACCTTAATGGGTTTCCATGAGGCCCCAATAAGACAAGGTAGCTAGAGCTCTTTGTAGACTTTAAAAGTATACATGACTCCATCTCCTCATGTATAAAATGGGGACAATAATACTTGTATCTTCTACTTTACAAATTTTTTGTTTATATTTGTAAACCTTCCAGTGCTACAGGGATGTGAGTGTTCTTCTTATCTTGATTCCTAGCCCCTGACCTTTGCTGCCTTCTTCTGCCTTATACATGGGGAGGCAGCCTGGCCCAATGAGAACAGCCCTGGCAGCTGGGTAGTACAGTAGAGAGAAGACTGTAGTCTTCTTCTTGAAGTCAGGAAGACTTGAGTTCAAATCCAGCCTCGGACATGTAGTAGCTCTATGAGCCTGGGCAAGTCATTTAACTCTGGCTGCCTCAGTTTCCTCAATTGTGAAATGGAGATGATAATAGCACCTACCTGGCAGGGGAGTTGTGAGAATCAAATGAGATAATATTTGTCAAATGGCCTGTACAAAGAATTGAAAATTGAGGGGATGCTCATTGGTTGGAGGATGGCTGAACAAGTTGTGCTGTATGATTGTGATGCAATGTTATTGTGCCATAAGAAATGTTATTGTGCTATAAGCAGGATGGGTTCTTAAAAACCTGGGAAGATCAGACTTTTCAATACTTTGAAGACTCCCTGAGCGAGCCTGGAGAGATCATCTTACCGCGGAGGAAGCACGAGGCATAGACAACCTAGCTTTCGTCCCATTGAGCCCTGCAACTTGCCATCATTTGCTGATGTCTCCAGTTGAAGTTGAGGCTTCCCTCTTGGGTCCTGTAGAAGAACTGCTGCGTCTCTAGGCACCACCAGAGCAGCCCCAGAAGCTGGAGGAGGGTCCCTGTGGCTGGGGACACTTCATTCCCGACTGCTTTTCTGTTTCACTACTGCCTTCTTGTCCTCCTCACCCAAGGTATTGTAGTAAAGGACCCAGCAAATATTAGTATATCTACTATTGAGAAATGGTATGAACTGAAGAGTTCCTTGACTGGCCTGGTATCATCAAGCTATGACATTTCATTCTGTTTGTTGTCATTATTTGTATCATTCTTTGGAGAAAGAGGGCATAAACCAAGATGGCTTGCTTTTGCATCCTTTATGATTGGACTAGGATCTCTTGTATTTTCTTTGCCAGTGGAGAATATCATTTTGGATCCAAATTTGAAGATACTTGCCCAACAACAGGAAACGTTTGCAGTTGCAAGGTTGCCACCTCCAAGCCTTCTAGTTCCCTTTATGTGTTCATCTTGGGGCAGCTATAATTGGGAAGAGGAATCCTTTTTTATACTGGGAACAGCCTTTATTGATGACAGTGTTCCTATGCATAAGTCATCTCTCTATATAGGAAATGGATTTTCTATGTCAGTCCTAGGCCCTGCTGTTAAAATCTATGTAGATGCTGATATGGAGAAAAGAACTTTTATCACTGAAGATGATCCCCACTGGCAGGGTGCATGGTGGGTTGGATTTATTTTGTCCTGGTTCCTGGAGTAGTCTTTCATTATGCCTTTTCATTACTTTCCAAAGCATTTGTGAGGCACAGCAGAAACACAGGCTGGAGAAATTTCTCAGGCCCATCAGAATGAAAGTGGCACAAAGACTACAGACAAGAACTTTGGGAAAGGCATTAAAGATTTTCCAGCTGCTCTTCAGATTTTGCTGAGAAATCCTGTATTTGTGTGTTTAGTTCTGTCTATTGCTACAGAAGCTTTAATTATTACTGGTTTTGCTACATTTTTGTCTTAATTTATAGAAAATCAATATTTGGGTTGTCCTCTTTGTAGCTACACTTGGAGGAGTTCTTTTAATTCCAAGAGCAGCACTGGGGCAAGTTTTGGGTGGTGTCATTGTGTCCAAATTCAAAATGGCTTGCAAAAACATTATGAAGTTTTCTCTGTTGATTTCAGTACTGTCCCTTGTATTAAGTTTCATATTTATTTTTGCTAAATGTGAAAAGAAGCCATTGGCTGGTGTCTTTGAAGCCTATAATGGGACAGGAGAGCTGGGAAGTTTGACAGCCCCTGGTAAAGTTAATTTCAACTTGCTTAGGTTCATTTTACTATTCCGTTTGTGGAAGAGATGGTGTCCAGTACTTTTCTCCCTGCAATGCTGGCTGCAAAAATTCGGCACCCAACAACCAGTGAAAGACATGTTCCCGTAATGGAAGTACAAAACAAATGATGTCTTCTGCAGAAAGTTTGAGCTTTGAAGTCAAAGCTGGGAAACGTAAAACTTGCTGTACAAATTCGCCTCTGTTTCTTGGCTTTATTATTTTTACCTTTATGGCTGGTGCTCCATTTACAATAACTATTCTTCAGTGTGTAAATAACCATCAACACTCTCTAGCCCTTGGTGTACAATTTGTTTTGGTCTGATTATTGGGGACAATTCCTGGACCAATTGTATTGGGCTTCACAATAGACAGTTCTTATACTCTTTGGGACATTAAGCAATGCAGAATTAGAGGAGCTTGCTGGACATATGACAACACCAGAATGATCTTCACGTTAGTAGGAACAAGAGTTGGTTGTAAAGCATTAAGTATTCTCTTCAATACCCTTGCAATCCTCTTGTACAAGCCTCCTCCTTCCAGCACTAATGTCACATTCCAGAGCGAGAATGTAGTCATGGCTTCTGCCCCAGTAGAACCTAATTACTGCAAATCAAGACATGATGGATAAAAGAGAACATTCAGTAGCAGAGTGACTAGGTTTTTTGTTTGTATGTTTGTTTGTTTTTAAAGAATTGTGAATTGCCATTGTACCATTATCCACACCAAATGGAAAAATCACACTTTAGGCATAGTCAAAAGTTTTAACAACTGAATTCAATTTTCAGGTGTTTGTGAATATTTAATTTTGCAGCTTGAAAGTAAGAAAGCAGATACTTGTGTTTTTAAATTTCACTGAAAACCTCCAAAACTGGAGTATGAAGGTTATGTACTTGTTTTTCATGTGTCTGAAATTCTAAATTAAACATAAAAACAAAGACTATCTAAACTAAATTCCAAACTAAACATTGTAAACAAAGGTAATTGACACTGTTAGCACTGAGCTAGTAAAATATTAATCTGTTTTATAAGAACTATGCACATTTCAATTTCTCTGACAGCTTAAAAATTCAAAACTTATTACTTATTAACTACTTCAATTCCAGAGTGTCAAAGCTTAAATTATTTAAAGCCATACTCAAAGTTTTCAGGTCATTGTAGCATTATTTTTAAGTAGGCCTAGGATGGCATTGGTTATGTAGAAGACAAGATTAGAGGACCATATTTTATTTCAAGGTTTCCTACTTATATCCTAGATACTCCTTTATCATAACAAGCTACTAGATTGTGAGTCATTTTAAAATTGTGCTTTCTCTGCTTTTTTGTATAATACTAGATACTGAGTATATCTATATCTATCTATCTATCTATACATATATGTGTATATATATATATTCACTTTCACTTTAAAAGTATTCCTGAAGATCTACTGATATTCCTAATGATGTTGTAATGTCATTTAAACTAGTTTTTCCTCATTATCCCCCTCTCTCCCAACAGCCCTAAAAATAGTGCCCATAACTTTTACCACAAATCTTTACTTGTAGTAAGTATCCATTTAAGAAGTTTATTAAATATTATATTTATATAATAAATATGAAATAAATATATGTATAATATACAAATATATGATATAAATATAAACAAATTATAAATATAAATATTATATTTATAAATATTAAAAATTCTACTTTTAGCACACTTTGAAAAATATGATTAAAAGTAAAACTTTTTTGCTGAAAAGATAAACTGTACGGTAAGACCTTATGTGACTGGATCAGGCTTTCAGGAACCTCAGTCATTTAGAACATAGGATTAAGACTTTTTAAGAATGAGAGCCCATGTATACAGAATACAAAGCCCATGTATAAATTTCATTGTTGAAGTGTAGAGCCAACTTCAGTACCTCTTATGGAGCCTATTGACTAAGAACTGTGTGCAATAATCCTACTGATTAGTAGCTGTTATTATCTAGCAGTCTCTATTACCTTTTGCTTTTTAGGAAACCATAATGTATAGCAATGGTGTCAAAACTTAAATAGGAATGGGTCATGCCTTGATTTAGAAAATCACAAGTTAATATTATTTATATTGCATTGTATTTTAATTTGTTTTGTTAAACATTTCCAAATTACATTTTAATCTGGTTGCAGCCAGACTCAAAAAGCCCACAAGATCTATTTGACACCTACGATGTACAATATTCTAATAGCAGTGAGTAGAGACTTTTTAGAGGCAAACGCTATCAGCCATGGAACTGTGGAGTGACATGTGCAGAGAGTATAGAAGTAAGATATGATCAGGGGAACTAGTCATATGCTGGAAGAGGGAATTAGCAGTATTGATAGTTTGCAACTAAGCTGTCTTAAAGTTTGTCAACTACTCTGGAGTCTAGAAGAATGTACAGATAACATGTGAGGCTAGAACCAAGATACATAAACCAGAAAGATAAGCAGAAATTAAATTTAAAGAAATTAAAATCAATTAATATAATCAAATATATGAAATGCCAGAGGTAAGCAGAAGGTTAGGAACTAGAAAGGCAAATTAAGGTCAGGTGACATATAACTATTTGAGGACCAGAAAATAGTGAAGATGGAAGGGAGAGAAAAATTAAAAGAACATGGATACCAAGAGAGATGCAGATTTATAGGAACCAAAGTGTCATGACAAAGGAAACTGGAAAACAAACATGAGGCCTAAGTATCAAGGAGACTTTGAATCTGAGGCAAATGCCAAAATGCTATTTTATGTTGCCTACTGAAATGGAGAGCACTTCGTACATCTAAGGTAGAAAGAAGCATGAGAATAGTTGCACCTGTTGAGAGGAAGTACATAGGTGGAAAATACGGACACATATTGACAGAAATTCACAAAGCAATTTGAATGACATCAGGAAAGGGGGCAAAAGAATGATTTGAAAACAACAATGGCAACAAAACCAGAAAAAAGATAAATTTACACAAGTCTGAGATCACTTGTGGTATGAGTGAATATCTCTATGTACCTCAACATTTTATTTTTTACATTTTTAATAAAGTATGGATTTTTTAAAAATTTTAATTAATTGATTTGTTTTCAGTTTTCAACAGTCACTTCCACAAATCTTTAATATTCTTCCCCTTCCTCCCATCTCCCTCCCTGAGACGGCATGCAGTCTTATATGGGTTCTATACATACATTCTTATTAAATGCATTTTCAAATTATTCATGATGCATAGAGGAATTAAAATGAACGGGAGAAACCATAAAACAAAACAAAACATAGTACAAGAGAAAACAGACTGCTTCACTCTGCATTCCAAATCCATAGTTTTTTTTGTGGGTGTGGATGGCATTTTGCCTCGAGTCCATTGGGAATGTTTTTGGTCTTTGCATTGCTGTGAAGGTCTAAGTCTACCAGAAAAATTCCTCACAGACTGTGGTCATTGCTGTATACAAAGTTCTCCTGGTTCTGCTCCTTTCACTCGGCATCAGTTCATTTAAGTCTTTCCAGGTCTCTCTGAAATCCTCTTGTTCATCATTTCTTGTAGCACAATAGTATTCCATTACATTTGCTATATCACAACTTGTTCAGTCATTCCCCAAGTGATGTGTATCCCCTCGATTTCCAGTTCTTGACCACCACCAAAAGAGCTGCTACAAGTATTTTTGTACAGGTGGGACCTTTTCCCATTCTTATGATCTCTTTGGGATACAACCCTAGAAGTGATATTGCTGGGCCAAAGGGCATGCACATTCTTGTAGCCCTTTGGGCATAGTTCCAAATCACTCTCCAGAATGGTTGGATCCACTCACAGCTCCACCAACAATGATTTAGTGTTCCATCTCTCCCACATCTTCTCCAACATTCATTATCTTCCTGTTTTGTCATGTTAGCCAATCTGATGGGTGTATATCTCAGTAGTTTAGCAGGGCATCACTGTTCATAGTTCATGAACTGATCCTCATAATGAAGACACCGTGTCCACAAGAAATGTTTAATTTTATTCAGTCTATATTGTTTCATAAAGCAAGGAAATATTTAGTGTACTTTAGAAACCAAAAATAATTTTCTTGCTCTCTGACCCAACACACACACACATACGCAGAGAAAGTTTAAAAGAGAAAGCTTAAGTTTTTGGAATGTTCATTCCTCAGTGATGTTAAATGAACGCAATGTTAGTTCTCAAATACTAAGATGAATTTTTGATCTCCAACCAGGAATTGCAAATTGCAAGTTGTGAATTACCTTTGAAAGGAAAATTTTTCTCACTATTTATAAGAAACTTCAATATAGAAGTTGCCCTCTTGTTATTTTTGAGTATAATTGTGGAGTATTGGATTATTTAGACTTCTGAGTATTGAGATCATGTTGATATATAGGAAGCAAAATTAATATGTACAAATTATATACAATTCTGATAGCTATGAAAATAATATAAAATTATAGAGTTTGGGAACAATCCACTTTTAAAATACAAATTAAGATATCAGAATATTGATATGTTGAATAATTCAGCAGGGTGATATTGTAGGCCTATTTAAAATCAACTATTTAAATTTCTTACTTTTGTCTCTTTGAAATCAACATTGTTAAAATTTAACCAAACTATATTTATATATTATATATACAACTAGATCTGTATTCGAGAGATAAAAAACAAAAGCAAAAGGTCTCGTACGTACAACATTAAATGAACTGATGCAAAGTGAAATAAACACAACATTGTTCACATTAATGGAAACAATGCATGATGATCAACATTAAACGACTTATCTATCTTCAGTGATGGAAGATCCTAGAAAATTCTGAAGTACTTATGATGAAAAATTCTATCCATCTCCAGAAAACGAACTGATAGAGTCTGAATGCCTACTGAAGCACCTCTCTTTACATTTTAATTTTTCTTGAGATTTTTGTTTGATCTGTTTTTATTTTAGAACACAGCATTACAACACATTGAAATATGTTTTACATAAGTATAACATATCAAATTCCTTATCTTCTCAATAAGAGGGGAGAGGAAGGAAGGAGAGAATTTGGAACTCAAAACTTTGAAAGAATGAAGGTTAAAATTGGTGAAGGAAATATTAAATGTATGTATCTATCTTCAGAAAGTGCATCCAGCCAGAAAACTGCTAAAAAGCTGCAGGCAAAGAATTCTGAGTGCTGTGAAGATTAATGAAGTTTCATAACTGAAGCAGGTGTCCCAGTAGGCAAGACTAAAGAGCCCTTTGAACTTTCAGCAAAAGATATACCTCTTAGTAGATTTAGGGGGGGCTGGAGATTAAGTAGATGGAGAATAATCAATAAGGAGTTTGCAAAGTAATCATTTTCACTTAGCAGAAGCTTAAGATATGCTGAAATATTTTAGTGAATTTTGGAGTACCTCTTTGTAGAATGTGTTTTAAAGAAAAATAAGAATTGAATTTTACTAAAGTTTTGGAATGAACAGAAATTAAATGACTTATTTTCCTGAAGTTCAATCCACCCATCGTTTTAGTGTACTGATGACATCTAGTTTCAAAGTAATCCATGAAGAAAATATTATACATATATGTGTGTGTATATATACATACACACATATGTAAGCCTTCTCATTGTATTTTATAACTGCTACTTGTTAACCCTTTTTAATAATTAAAAGAGAAAATATTGTTTAGATCAGGGATCCACAGTTCAGAGAATGTTCCCCTCTGACCCTGTTAGCCCCTCTCATCTCAGATCAGCTTCCTAAATAAAGGTGATGAAAAAAGTGATGGAAAAATGCAGAGAAATTTGAGATATACTATGGTCTCAGAAAATTTATTAACTGTGTGATCTTAAGCAAGTTATATTGTGTATGTTTGCTCAAAATCCAGATGCTTAAAGAAAAGAATCCCGGTATTGTTGTAAGGATCAAGTGATATGGTGATTGTGAAGTGCTTAACGCAGGGACTGGTATATGGCAAGTACTATATAAAAGTATTATAATTATTATCGTTATGAAATCAAATGTAATCGCATATCTGATTTTAGATATGATTAGAATAAAATAACACAAGTAATAAAATTAATTATTTTTTAAAAATGTTTTTAAATTTTCTTTCTTTTAGACAAATATATAATCTACATACATAATAAAAGAAAAACATTATAAACTTAAACATAAAATAAGAAGAGAAAAAAGAACATGTCATGCGCACAGTAGATCACAGGAGAAGATTCAGAATATATAGTAATAACTTTTCATTTCAAGAAAGCCTATATATTAGATATTGCACATTATGTTGAAAATTTGCCATCTTTTCTTTGTTTCCTTGTAGGTTTTCTTTTGTTCTCTGCTGTACAATTTTTACCTTGTTCTTTTTTCCCCTTTTCTCCCATTTCTCCTCCGGGCTACAACTAAGTGTGGATATATTCATATTTAGACGTATACATGCATTTATACATGTATACATATACATACAGAGATACATATGCAAACATAAACTTTCCCAAAGAAATTCTACTCCTAATATTTGTTATGTTTCTGCATATCTCTTTTTCCCTATTTCTCCTAACTCCTCTACCCTATCTTGCCCTCCTATTACTTAACCTATCCCCCCACAAAAATCCCTCCCCTGTTCTCCCCTTCCAATAAGTCAAAACACCCTTTTGCACACCCCTTTGACCTATTTCCACACCCCCCACAAAGATCTCTCCCCTATCCTCCCAAGAATCTCTCCCTTATTGTCCCATTCCTGTTGATCTAAGCACCCTTCTATATCCCCCTTTTAACTTATACCCTCATTCTCATCTCTGAAGATCCCTCCTTTATCCTTTCCACCTTCTTATCTCCTGAGAGTTTTATTTCTTGCTAAATTTAGAAAACGTTTATATTTTTCTAGATGTATATGTATTTTCCCCTGTTGAACCCATTACCAACCAAAGCAGGTTTCCAGAACAAAAGGCATCTGCCCGTCCCTCCCCCCATCTAATTCTTCTGTATAGGTTCCTTCTCTGACACCTCATTTGTATAAGATAATTACTCTTTTAGCTGTTCTTAAACAATTTTACTTTTGGAAGTCATATCATACTCATGTCTACCCCAATCTTTCTTATAATTTATCTAGTTATTAGTAGCAATCCTAGACATGTTTCACATTTTACATACATAAAAGGTAAACAGTCTATCTTTATTGAAGCTCTTGTAACTGGTCATTGATATGTATCTTATATTTCTCTTGGCTCTTGTATGGAAAATCTTTAATTTAGTTCATTTTTTAACAAAGTCCTTAAAGTCTGATAATTCATTAAATGAACCTTTTTTTGTTCAGAATTATGCTTAGCTTTGTTGGGTATGATATTTCAATCAGAAACCCAGTTCTTCAATACATAGTGTTGTAAGGCCTGCAGTCTTTTAGGTCTTGTGTGATTCTAATTATGGTACCAACATATGGAAATTTTTTTCATGTTTCTAGTAATGTTTTGCCCTGAGCCAAAATTTGACTTTAAAATATATTTACACATGGGAAGAATTACAAATATCACCTTCCTATGTAGAAATATAGTTTAAATTTAAGTCTCTTATGATTTCCCTTTCCTCCTTACCTCTTCATGCTACTCTTGAATCTTGTATTTTAAAGTCAAATTTTGAATCCAGTTACGGTCTTTTCAACAAGAACACTTGAAAGTTATCTATCTCATTGAATATTCATTCCCCCCCCCCCCCCGAATTATACTCAGTTTTGCTGGGTAGGTGATTCTTGGTTGTAATTCTAGCTCCTTTGCCCTTTGGAATATCATATGCCAAGCCCTCCAATCGTTTGATGTAGAAGTTGCTAAAATCTTGTGTTATTGTGACTTGACTCCATGGTACTTGAATTTTTTCCTTCAGGTGGCTTACAATATTTTCTCTTTGACCTTGGAACTCTGGAATTTGGCTATGATATTCCTGGAAGTTGCCACTTTGGAATCTCAGGAGGTAATTGGTGAATTCTTTCAGTTTCTATTTTACCTTCTGTTTCTAGAATAGCAGGGCAGTTTTCCTTCATAATTTCTTGAAAGATGATGTCTAGTCTCTTTTTGTGATTATGACTTTCAGGCAGTCCAATAATTTTTAAATTACCTCTCCTGGATTTGTTGTGGTTTTATAGTGTGTTGTGGCAGCACCATCTCAAAGAATTCAGAGTTAGACCATCTCTAATACAAGTACAGGCATTTATTGAAGACTGATGTCCCTCAGAGGCAGGCTAGGTTCCAAGAGGAACGAGAAACTTAATAAGACAATACAGGCAAATTTATAGTGTAATGATGGTGATTACACAACAAAAATTGTGAATATTAAAAGTCAGGAGGGATTTGTTAAGGGATTAGGTAATGGGGAGGGGTCCCTTCCATGGTTAAGTGGTCATACATCAGAGGGTGATACCAGCTATTGTGGCCCTATCTGCTCAAGATGGATAGTTATGTATTATGGTCCTGTCTTGGACTAAATGGATGATGTGATTGTGATTGTTTACAAGAACACAACATGTTCAAATATGTGAATGGGATCTAGTGGCAGTAGGATACATTGAGTCTGAAGGTATGTGGTGTGGTTAAAGCCCAATCATGTGGCTAAATCAGTACGTGCCTGATGCTCAGTGGGACCCATAAGGAAGTGAGAATATTGGAGCTGGGGGTATCTTTATTAGGATTCATGACTCCCCCCTCAAAGAGAAGAAGTCTAAATTCATTTGGCAAAAGGGACAAAGTTCTTGACTTCTGTAGCTTCTTCAGTTTGAAAAGGGGCATAGTGCTGTCCCTTCCTTGGTGGGGAACTCTTAGGAGGGGGTTGATCCTCTGAGCATATGTCACAGGCAGGGGATGATGGATGAGTATGGGCCGGTATCCATTGTTTTCTGCCAACTGTGGTGAATTGACCTGCAGTTTGGGAGACACAAATCTGACAAGCAAATTAAATATGCAGGGCGCAAATACAAGGAGCAAGAAACCAAGAATCCTATGATGCTATTATTTATTTTTGACATACAGGATTATCTGATTTTGTTACTCTTTCAAAAATTTCCACTCTGATTTCAATTCCTGTAGGAGGATCAGAAGCTACTGAGGATCTAAACATGTACATATAAATGTATTTGCATGTAGAAGCTTTCCACTCCTGGTTTTAATAGTTACATACGTAAATTTGCTTATAAGAGGTTGATTTTACTCCAATTATAATAAAAGACTTGGGAGGACTCTTTAGATAATTGATTCCCAAATACTGCATATCAAGAAGTTGTTTATAATAAAGCATGTTTGTAATGAAATTGATTTTTATTCCATAACTTTCTTCCTTTAAGAAAATTGGTTGGGGGGGGGGGGGCAGAGGCAAGATGGCCAAGTAGAAAGACACACATACACAGGGTCTCCCCACACAGCCCACAAAATACCTGTACAGAGGGACTCTCAACAAATTTTGGAGCAGCAGAAGTGGAGAACAATAGAGTGGAGGAGATTTCCAGCCCAGGATGACCTGAAAGGCCCATGGGAAGCATCAGTTGCACCAGACATGGAGCACAGCATGGAGCCCAGCCAAGCTGAGCCTTGGCTGCCGCACAGAGCAACTCTGGGAGGAGGATACCTCGGGGGTGGAATCTCCAGTCACAGCCGCAGCGGGAAAGGAGAAGGGCCTTCCCATAGCTCCAGCCTCAGGCAGTGGCCAGCAGAGGCCACATCAGGCAGGCCACAGCAGTTCTCAGGGCAGCCCCTACAGCAGCCCCCATCCATTGATGGATCATAAAAACCCTTCGGGGCACTGAGGAGCTGAATATTACCTCAGCCCTGTGTAGAGGCCCTGAGGGAGCTGGTTTTTATCTCACACTGAATGGCAGCCCTGCCCATCCAGCTTATCTGAAAATCAGCCCCCAGCACTGACTTGGCAGAACTGGAGGCCAGGTGGCTGTGGAGAGGAAACTGCTAAGATTCTGGACACAAAACTCCTGCTTCCAGATCTTTGTACACGCTTGATTGTGCCACCTTGGAGGAACTGAGATCTTACAGATTCCCAGAGTATACCCTACTCTTGACAAAGGACCCAAAAGCAAGTAACTGGTTGGGAAAATGCCCCCAAAAGGGAAAAAATAAGACTATACAAGGTTACTTTCTTGGTGAACAGATATCTTCTTCCATCCTTTCAGATGAGGAAGAACAATGCTTACCATCAGGGAAAGACATAAAAGTCAAGGCTTCTGTATCCCAAACATCCAAAATAAATGCTCCATGGTCTCAGGCCATGGAAGAGCTCAAAAAGGATTTTGAAATTCAAGTAAGAGAGGTGGAGAAAAAATGGGAAGAGAAATGAGAGAGATGCAAGAAAAGCATGAAAAGCGGGTCAACACCTTGCTAAAGGAGACCCAAAAATATGCTGAAGAAAATAACACCTTGAAAAATAGACTAACTCAATTGGCAAAAGAGGTTCAAAAAGCCAATGAGGAGAAGAATGCTTTAAAAAGCAGAATTAGCAAAGTGGAAAAGGAGGTTCAAAAACTCACTGAAGAAAATAGTTCTTTCAAAATTAGAATGGAACAGATGGAGGCTTCATGAGAAACCAAGAAATCACAAAAAAAAAGCAAAAGAATGAAAAAATGGAAGATAATGTGAAATATCTTATTGGAAAAACAACTGACCTGGAAAATAGATCCAGGAGAGACAATTTAAAAATTATGGGCCTACCTGAAAGCCATGATCAAAAAAGAGCCTAGACATCATCTTCCATGAAATTATCAAGGAAAACTGCCCTGATATTCTAGAACCAGGGGGAAAAACAAATATTGAAAGAATCCACAGATCACCTCCTGAAAGAGATCCAAAAAGAGAAATTCCTAGGAACATTGTGGCCAAATTCCAGAGTTCCTAGGTCAAAGAGAAAATATTGCAAGCAACTAGAAAGAAACGATTCAAGTACTGTGGAAATACAATCAGGACAACACAAGGGCATGGAATATTGTACTCCAGAAGTCAAAGGAACTAGGACTAAAACCAAGAATCACCTACCCAGCAAAACTGAGTATAATACTTCGGGGGAAAAAATGGTCTTGCAATAAAATAAAGGACTTTCAAGCATTCTTGATGAAAAGACCAGAGCTGAAAAGAAAATTTGACTTTCAAACACAAGAATCAAGAGAAGCATGAAAAGGTAAACAGCAAAGAGAAATTATAAGGGACTTACTAAAGTTGAACTATTTACATTCCTACATGGAAAGACAATATTTGTGACTCTTGAGACTCTTCTCAGTATTAGGGTAGTTGGAGGGATTAGACAGACAGTGGGCAGGGTGAGTTGAATAGGAAGGGATAATATTTAAAAGAATAGCATTAAAGGATGAGAGAGGAACATATTGGGAGGGGAAAGGGAGAAATAGAATGGGGCAAATTATCTCTCTGAAAAAAGAGGAAAGAAAAAGTTTTTTTCAATGGAGGGAAATAGGAGAGGGTGAAAAGGAAAGAGTGAACCTTACTTTCACTATATTTGACTTAAGGAGGGAATAACGTGCACACTCAATTTGGTATGAAAGTCTGTCTTACACTACAGGAAAGTAGGGGATAAAGAAATAAGTGAAGTGTGGGGGATGATAGATGGGAACGCAAATGGAAGGAATAAGAAGTTAATACTTCTGAGGAGGAGTAGGGTCAAAAGAGAGCACAGAATAAATGGGGGCAGGATAGAATGGAGGGGAATAGTCTTTCATAGTATGACATGAAAGTGTTTTGCATAAATATACATGTATAACATATATCAAAATGCTTGCCTTATTAGTGGTGATGGGTGGGGAGGGACGACAGGAGAGAAATTGGAACTCAAAGTTTTAAAAACAAATGTTAGAAATTGTTTTTACATGCAACTGGAAAATAAGATATATAAGCAGTGTGGTACAGAAATCTATCTTGCCCTACAATAAAACAGAGAGGAAGGGGGTGTGAGAAGCGAGGGATTTGATAGAAGGGAGGTTAGATTTGGGGAAGTGGTAATCAGAAGGCATGATGTCTTGGAATGGGCAGAGGGAAGAAATGGGGAGAAAATCTGGAACATAAAATCTTATGGAAGTGACTGTTGAAAATTAAAAATAAATCGATCAATTAAAAACAAAAATAAAAAGCAATACTACTGTATAATGTATATCCTCAAATGCTACATGTTTGAAAGCAAAAATAAAACAATATCATAAATATCATTCCAAGAACAAAAATCAGAATTGATCAAGTGGAAAAAGAGGTGCAAAAGCTCACTGAAGAAAATGATTCCTGAAAAATTAGAATGGAGCAAATGGAAGCTAATAACTTTATGAGACATCAAGAAATTACAAAACAGAACTTAGTTTTTCAGGTCTTTCAGACTTTCCATGACCTCACGGCCGAGACATATTCAATTCTGTATCATTTCCTTCTCCAGCCCATTTTACAGATAAGGAAACTGAGGAAGCAAGGTTAAGTTACTTGTCCAGGTCACATAGCTAGTCATTACCTGAGGCTGGATTTGAACTCAGGTCTTGCTGACTCTGGGCCCAGAGTTCTATCCTCTGAGCCCCCAACAGCCGTGATCTGTGTACAGTAAAGCATGACAGACATACAAACCGTCTATTGGTCAATGCTCTTAGAGTAAATTGGAGGGGGCCAGAAGTCTCCTCTCTGATGGGGGTCCTTGCTTCCAGGATCTCTGACTGGTGTCTTCTTTGCTATTTCCTCAACCAGACCCCTGCCTGTCTTGCCTACTAAACTCTTTCCACTTCAGTTTCCTCATCTCTAAAATGGGAATGTTCCTGACATTTTTGTACCTATCAGAGCTTTTGTGTGCATAACACTTTGTCCATTGCTGAGTTGTATATAAATATGACTTGTTTTATCATTATTTTTGTCTCATGGGATCTCTGTTCTGGGAACAGGAGAGAAAGAAAAGGGAGACAAGTAAGAGGAAGTCTGTGTGAGGACCAGGAATGCCTGAAAAGTGAGTACCCCAAGTACTGCAAGCACCAGGGAGCATTATGCAGGAGGGGAGACTGAAGGATGGTTTTCTTAGAGAGGTGGGAAAGGAAGCCTGGAGAATGGGCCAGCAAGAGAGGAGCAGGGGCAGGTGGATATGGGAGCAGGAGAGGTGAGAAGGGATTTCACATACCACACAAGGGAAGGGAGCCAGATAGCAAGGACATGGAGCAAAAGCCTGCCCCAAACAGAGGGGAGACATTGTTGCTGCCTCATGGCTTCTGGGGACATTGAGCCTTCAGATATTAAACAAATGTTGTTCTTTTAGTGGAGAAAGGCAGAAAAGAGGTGTGGCAATTAGGAGATCATGAAGCTATTTCAGAAAGGGCTCCATGGGTAGCACTAAGCCCTCTTGGGAACAGTCTCTGGGGCCCAGAAACAGGTCCCCTGTGGAGAAGGGATTGAACATGGCCACCAGCGTATTTGCTCTTGAAAGAGAGGTTGCCAATTTTCTAGGAGAGAAGAGTAAAGAAATGGAGATATCCCTCCCAATTCCAGAGTGCCAAAGCAGACAATTGATAGGACCCTTGAATCTTAGACCTGGAAATTACCTCTCATTTCCAACCTGAACACAATGAATCCTCTATAATATCCATGACAAGAGGCCATGCAATCTCTGTTTGAAATCCTTCAGTAATGAAGAACTCATTATCCCCTACCTAGGCCATTTAGGATTTGGCTGCCTTAGCTGAGGTGATTCCAGGTTGTATTAATTACAAGCATGTGAGGGAGCCCGGGGTAGAAAATGGAAGAATCGTCTGGGAGTCAAGAAGACTTGGGTCTAAGTCCTACCTACTGGCTTGGTCATGTGACCATAAGCAAGTCATGTAAACCCTCTGTGTCTCAAGCTCATTGACATGAGCAGCATGCCTCTCCAAGACGGAATTCCCCCACATCAGTTAAATCACAGGGCTGGATAAATAATCCTACCAAGAGTTAAAGCAAACAAACTTGGTCCTGATCAGACCACACCTGGAATATCATGTTCACTTCTGGGATCTGCATTTAGGAAGCACATTGACAGTGATGTTCAGGGGACCTGGAAACCTCATTCTGTGTGGAACAGATGACAGGAGGAGGGTCTTGTAAAAGGATCCTTGAATGCAGAATCAGGACCTTGGTTGGAATTCCAACTCTAGTCCTTACTGCCTGTGAGACCCTGGGCAGATTACTGAACCTCCCTCCTTAGGCCTGCTTCCTCTTGTTTAAGCAGAGAGGATTGGACCCTGCCAGCTCTAAATTCCATGAATCTGTAAATGGGAGGCATTTCACTCTGAAAGGAGAAGACAGGCAGTGGTAGTTGTCCTCACATATCTGAATGGCTATGAAAGTGAAAAGGGATGAGATTTGGTGTGGCTTCATAATGGAGATCTAAAATCAAGGGTAAAGATAAAGAACCTCGAACATAGTAGGTGCTTAGTAAATACTTCTGGCATTGATTGATGAATGGATTGATTACAGGGATGCAGGTTTGTCTCAACATAATGAAAAACTAAACTCTCCAAAGCAGAATGAGCTAGATTGCAATGTAGTGAATTCCCCATTAATGAAGGACTCCAAGGAGAGATTGGATGTCCTGTTGTCCAGGATATAGAGAGGATTTACTGTGTCTCAGGTGGGAAATGAGAGACTAACTTTTGACCCTTTCTAGATCTAAATTCCAAGGCTCCTTTGAACTGTCTGATTTGAAGGGGTTGTGGGAAGAGACATCTCCTTTTCTTTACTTTTCTCTCTCGAAAGTTGACAAGATCTTTCTAAAGAACAAATACACTTGTGTCCTTGCTCAATCCCTTCTCTGTGGGGTATCTGGTGCTGGGCCACAGAGATTACTCCCAAGAAGGATTTTCCTGCCCATGGAGCCTTTTCTGAAATGTCTTCATCATCTCCTAATGGCTAGATCTCTTTTCTGCCTTTCTCCACTTAGAGTGACATCACTTATTTAACGTCTGCAGACTCCGTGTCCCCAGGGGCCTTGAGGCAGCACCAGTGTCTCCCCTCTGGTTGGGGAAGGCTTTTTCTCTCCTGGTCCTTGCTCTCTGGCTCCCTTTCTGTGAGAGGTATGGGAAATCCTTTCTAAACTCTCCTGCTCCCATTCCCACCTGCCCTTGCCCCTGTCTTGCTGGTCCAGATTCCAGGCTTCCTTTCCCACCTCACTCGGAAAGTCATCCTTCCCAGGCCTCAGTCTCTCCCCATTCCTAGTGTTCCCTGGTATTTGATGTACTTGGGGTACTCACTTTTTTCCATTCCTGGTCCTAGCACAAGCTTCCTCTTGGCTGCTTCCCTCGCCTTTCTCTCATATTCCAAGGACAGAGATCCCTTGAGAGAATAATAATGATAGAATAACTCATATTTCTGTACACCTCAGAGATGGATATAGCTCTTTCCTTACAGAAGCCCTGTAAGGGAGGGAATGCCAGGATCATTCCCAGTTCACTAATGAGGAAGGTAATAGAGATTAGCATGCAAGAGGGTTAGGGGCCTGGATAAAAAAATGGAAAAGAAGTTATGAGTCAGTGCTGCTGGAAGGGAGAGCTGAGCCCTTTGACCCCTGACCATTCAGCCTTGATTAATAGACAGTTCATATGTTTATAGTGCTTTACTAGATAGAGATCAGGCACAGTGGATAGAATTCTAGGCCAGAGTCAGTAAAACCTGAGTTCAAATATGGCCTCAGGCACTTACTAGCTATATAACACTGGGCAAGTCACTTAATTCTTTTCCCCTCAGTGTTCTTATCTGTAAAATGAGTTGGAGAAGGAAATGGCAAACGACTCCAGGATCCCTGCCCAGAAAACCCCAAATAGATAACGAAAGTCTGACATGGCTGAAAAGTGACTAAACAAAAAATATATAGAAAGCCATTCTACAGAAAAAAAATGTTTAAAGAAATATTTAGTAAAATGAATGAAGACATTGAAAATGTCTGAAAATAAATTCCTTCTGCTGTCCCTGTAGACCTTTCCCCTCCGGAAAGGAGTGGTGAGAACTGTCATCTTCTTCTTTTTAAGGGCCATGCATATTGAGTGCTGTATTATTCATACAGAGTTGGTCTCCATCAATAAGATGTCCTTTTCTCTGAGGGCAGGTACTCTTTCCTTTTTCTTGTTGAACTCCTAGAACCTAGGGCAGTGTGTGCCCCATAGTAGGTATTTAGTAAATATTTTTTGATCAACCAAGTGCCATTGAATATTATGTCAGTCTTTGGTGACATGTAGTAGTCAAATACATATTGTAGCACATTAAAGCATGGTCTTGTGATATCTGGACATTGCAGAATTTAGCTTCTTTTTGGCACCATCTTGCAAACAGACAGAATATTGCATTGTAATCAAAGGTTTAGGCCAGAGAGAAATATATTTTACAATGGAAATCTCTGTCTTGTGGTCAATACAGACATTGTACTTCTAGTCTGTCATCTTGTGTCCAAGTCAGCAACTCGTTTTAAACAACGTTTTTATTGAATTTTAGCCCATCTTACAACTCCTTTCTACTTAAGCTGGCAGAATGAAACTTAATGAAATCCTAAATTTGTGAGAGGAAGAAAGTACAGAATTCCTTTGGGGTCAATATGAATTCAGACTGAATCGTCACCATGAAAATAATCTGTTAAACTCTCCACCATATCAAAAGTCGTCTGGTACAGGAAAACACTTCATAGCAATGGGGACAGCACTGAGCAGGTTTCACCCTCTAATGTGGTTAAAGTCGTAATGTTATATCCAACATCAAACTCAAATATTTTGAGGACACAAATGCAGAAACAATAAGACTGACCTTTGATTTGAAGGAAATTTATGAAAAAAATATCAAGTTTGGCTGAGACTTTACCAGTGTGAAATCAGGCATTCAGGAAAATATTTGTCCAGTTGCCAGGGGCATTGTTGTGCAGTCACTCAATGACGTCCAACTTTGTGTGAAAGAATTTTCTTAGCAAAGATACTGCAGTGGTTTGTTATTCCCTTCTCCAAAATGTTCCCATTTTCCAGATGAGGAACTGAGGCAAATAAGTATTAAATGACTTGCCCAGGGTAACACAGTAAGTGTCTAAGGCCAGACTTAAACTCAGATATATCTGGCTCCAAGCCCAGCATTCTACCCACTGCACCACCTAACTGCCCTGTCCAGGCCTAGTAAAAAAAATAAAATAAACATTATTCTTTGGAGTACAGAAAATCAGATTGTGAAGTTATAGGTGTAGTCATTGCCTTCAGTAGTAAGTCTGGGATTCCAAACAAACTTCTCTACTTCCCAATTTTGCCTTTGTGATGAGAAAAGTATATGAATACTCATTTTTTTGTCGTTTTTCTTTTTCTTTTTTTTAATTAGTTAATTTTATTTATTTTTATTGTTCTACAATCACTACCATATAACTTAGATAATTATTTTTCCCTCCCTCTCCCCTCCCTCCCCCCTCCTTCCCTGAGACAGCATACAATTTTGTATAGGTTCTACACATACATTCCTATTAAATACATTTTCACTATAGTCATGCTGTGTTGAAGAATTAAAATGAATGGGAAAAATCATCTAACAAACCAAAACACAACACACACAGACACACACACACACACACACAATGATCTGCTACAATCTGCGATTGAGTTCCCTAGTTCTTTCTCTGGATATGGAAGGCATTTTGCCTTAGAAGACCATTGGGAATTTTTTTTCAGTCCTTGCATTGCAATGCAGTTCCAAGTCTACCAGAAAAAAACTCTCGCACACTGTGGTCGTTGCTGTGCACGAAATTCTCCTGGTTCTGCTCCTTTCGCTCAGCATCGGATCATGTAAGTCTTGCCAGGCCTCTCTGAAGTCTTCCTGGTCATCATTTCTTATAGCACAATGGTATTCCATGACATTCATATACTATAATTTATTCAGCCATTCCCTCGGTGATGATCATCCCCTTGATTTCCAGTTTTTGGCCACCACAAAGAGAGCTGCTATAAATATTTTTGTACATGTGGGACCCTTTCCCATTTTTACGATCTCTTGGGGATACAGTCCTAGTAGCAATATTGCTGGGTTGAAGGGTGTGCACATTTATATAGTCCTTTGGGCATAGCCCCAAATTGCTCTCCAGAATGGTTGGATCAGCTCACAGCTCCACCATCAGTTGAATACTCAATTATTAAATTAGGATTTAGACATTTTCCATTTCCTCATTCAGGCACCAGCCCCCGTAAATCAGTAAGTCTCCGAAGGACATTGCTGATAAATGAAATATTCAAATCCTGAGGGAACATGCTCCCTGAACTTGGGCAAGACTTCAACTGACTAGAAGACCTTACTTCTGTTTAGAGTGTGAAGAGAATGGAATATAGGTGAATTCAAGCCCTAAACCTTTAAGTCCATGCCCATGTAGCCCCCTTCACCCCCATTGTGGTTTAGAGTAAATGAGCTCATGAATGAGAGAAACACAGAGTGGACTGGATAGAGGTAGATTCCTTTGTCCAGGTTGCTGGAGGTGGCTGAGTCTCATGATCAAACCATATTCTCAGCAGAAGGAGCTGAAGAATTTAAGCCACCCTCCTCATATTAATATATCTACAGTCTCATCCACTGCGAACCAATTACAGTTGATTTTCTCCTGTCTGGGGCAAGTCTTTTTCCAAAGGTATTTCAGTGATCTCCATGGTTTTGTCTTTGGTTAGGGAGAGAGACCACTGACCACCAATTTATTATCAACTATGCTAATTGATAAATTGACTATTGATTACCCAGAAACTCTCTCTCAGTCTTTTCATTCCTTTCATTGCCCCTGAACTCTGTTTTCCATCCCTCTAAGACAGATACAATCCATTCAGAACAAAGCTATCTTTCTCCTTTCAGGCACTTCCAACATTCCCAAATGTATAGCGTGTATCTGTGGTCTTAGGTGTCTCTCTACCTAGTCATTGATTTAAGGCTTTCAGTGGGCCCACAGAATCATAGAATCCTAGTTCTAGAGATAGGAGGGACCTCAGAGACCACCTAATTCAATCTTCTCATTTTCCATGGGAAACTTGCCCAAGGTCTTGCAAAAGACTTTAGCTGGAGAAATGCAAGGTATATCAGGGGTTATCTATGTAGACTATCTACAGACTTTGTCTCATTGGGGCTTCACAAAAACCCACTAAGGTAACTGCTACTATATTATTAGCTCCATCTTATAAGTAAGGAAACTGCAGCCCAGAAAAGCCAAAGGACAGAGTGTCTGTGGTAGGATTCAGACACACCTTTCTTCTGACCTCAGATCCAGTGCAACTTCTGATTTCCCACACTGTGTCATGAATATCAAAGCTTGCCAGCATCCTGTCACAACAGTGGCAGACCCCCTAGAGTTCAGAAGGAGTTGAGGCTGCTCAGAAAATTAAGGAATTCTGAAAAAGTCTCCTTACCTTTGTTATGGAGAAAGGAAGGACAAGAAAGGCCAAAGCCTCAGCCCAGGACAAATAGGATGGTGATAATTAATGGAAGATGCAGAGGTTACTCCTTGACTTTTATTTCATTTTCTCTGCCCAGGAACGTGGTCTTTGGTCAGGGAAGTACAGACCAAAAATGGTTCCTGTTGACCTGAAAACTTTGAAAGAAAAGGCAACAGGCTAAATGCATACATTTTCTGATTTAATTAATTAATTAATCAATTCCCTATTAAAGACAACGGTAACATAATGCATTATGGAGCCAGAAATGTTCTGGCTACCCAGTGCAGAAATCTTCTGGCTTATATACATTTTGCTGTGAGAAAGAAACTCTCCTAATTAAGCAAACCATAAATTCAGTAAGACAGGACAATTAACAAAGCAATGTCAGTTGGGCCTTGTGATTCTAGCTGGGTAAACATATGTCTCGGTGATAAAGAAGGAAATCCCACCACTAGTAAGTGGCAGGCTTCCTGCCCTAAACAGATAACTGACATAGGAAAGGGTAAACAAAGTTCAATAGAAATTATGACCTAAGATGTCTATATTTTCTTTACCATTCAAGATAATGTCTTAGGTTAAAGGTCTCCTAAGGAATGTAGAGTCAGCCTTGGCTGGCTTTTGCTGACATAGGAGGAGGCATTCTCTGAGTTTGCTTCAGAGAGAACAAAGAGATTATTCCAAAATTTTATATTAAACATTATCATTCCTAAGGGGAAGCAAGGAAAGCCAAATGAAGAGGTGTTAAGAGAGTGCCCAGGAGCTCCTAATGAAGTCAGGTCACTTGGCTCAAGTAATACAGTCAGGGAAATACAGTTAGGGAAATACGCAGTACAGTTAGGGAAAGCTCTGGCAGATGGGAGCTGCTGTTAGAGGAGAGGGGTGGCATGGGGTGGGGTGGGGGAGATGGCAGGAAAAGAAGAACTGTGAGGCTGAGGAAGCAGAGACCCACGGGGGCCAGTTATTCCACAGGGCATTCTTCACCCATGTGTACTGAAAGAACTGGCAGATGTGATGGCTGAACAGTCAAGTGTCAGTGATGTTGAAAAGCTCCTGGAGAAAAGGAGAGGTACCCCAGGACTGGAGAAAGCCAAAGGTCTTCCTGATTTTCCACAAAAGGGAGAAAATGGCATCTGTAAACTCAAACTCAGGTTCTGTTACTCCTATCTCAGTACTCTCTGACCCTCAAGGTCATCCTCAGTTCTTCCTTCTTCGTCACACCCCAGGCCCAAGTCCAGTCAGTTCACAAGTCCTTTTGATTCTACCAGCAAAACCTATCTTGCATGAGTCCTTCCACTCCCATGGCAATCACTCCAGTTCAAGCCCTATCCACCTCTCGTGCCCCAGATTCTTCCAATTCTCTCCTAATTGATCTCCCAATCTCGTCTCTCCAGACTCCAATCCACCTTCCACCCAGGTCCCAAACTGATCATTCCTTACCCAGATCTGACCCCATCCCTCCCCTACTCACAAACCTTCAGTGTTTCCCCATGGCCTCTGGGATTAAGTGCACAATCATTAGCCTGGCAAATAAAGTTCCCCACAAGCTGGAGGCTACCTTCACATGCTCTACATTTCAGTTAAACTCCCTTTCTGTCTCCTCCTCATACCTGGCTCTTCTCTGACTTTCATCCCTTGGCACATACAAAGTCTCCCAAGTCTAGAATGTCCACCTTCCTCAGCTCCAACTCTTACAATGCCTGTCTCCCTTCTGTGGTCTAAAGTCATCAGGGGAAAGAGCTGGGGTGGGTGAGGGGCTAGTGTTAATGCCACAATTGAAGTTGTGAGAAAAAGCCAAGCAACTTGCCCCTGCACTTTGAAGAGAAGGAGGCAGAAGGGTTAAATGTGAAAGTCATGAGAAAAATCTGAAGCCATCTTGGAGGGGTGTGATAAGTATTGGATTGTCCTCATCCACCCCAAAAAGAGGTGATACAAGTGCTGCTACCTCTGTTTCATTATTGTTATCAGTAATCAAAACAGTTACCATTTATATAGAGCTCTTGAAGATGTCAGAGAACTTTGTAAACTCTATCTTATTGGATACTCACTACAATTCCGCAACTAGGTGCTATTGCAATCCGCATTTTACAGAAGAGGAAGCAAAGACTGAAAAGGTTTCTGCATTTGCCCTTGAGCAGGCAGGAAGTCAACAGACTTTTATCTTCAAAGACTTGCCACATACCAGTTACTGTGATTAGCACTAAGGATACAAAGGAAATGGAAAAGAGGGTCCCTGCCCTCAGATGCTCAGATTTCACTGGGGGAAGCAAAAGGCAAATTACTATGGCCTTACAACTACATGAAAATGGAAAGGAATCACAGAGGGAAGACACTAACAGTGGAGGGTGAAAGATGAATTGGAAAGAAAGTGAGATTTGAGTAGAGTTGAAGGAAGGCAGAAGGTCGAGATGAGGAAGGAGAATATTCTGGTTATGGAGGATGCTCAGTGGAAAGGCATGAAGCCAGGAGATGGGTATATGGAGGGTAGTAAGGTTTAAGGCAACTGGAAAGGTAGGAAGAGGTCAGTCTGTGACCTTTAGTGGGAAACAGGATTTTTCTATTTCCTTCTGGAAGCGATAAGCAGCCTTCAGATTCTACTGAGTGGAGGGATCCATGTCCAGAACTGTGCTTTAGGAAAATCCCTTTGGGAGCTGAGGGGAGGAAGGATTGTAGGGGGTAACTACCTAACAAAGCAACCAAAAGACTGCTGCACTAGTCCAGGTGTGAGGTGATAAGGGCCTTCACCAGCCTAGCAGCTGGGCATGGAGAGAAAAGGAAATACCCAAGGGATATGAAGGCAGAGTCAACAGGATGTGGCAACACATTGGACTGTGGGGTTCATTTCAAAGTAATGCCATAGCAACTCATGATAATAGCTGTTATTATTACAGTTAACATTGTATATATCACTTTAAACTTTGAAAAGCCGTTATATATAACATAAATAATGTATGGGATACATGCATATGCACATAATTTGATCCTCACAACAACCTTATGAGGTTAAGTGCTATGATTATCTCCATTTCACACATGAAGAACTGAGAATTAGAACAGTTAAATGACTTATCTAGGGTCACACAACTAGTAAGAACTGGACTCAGGTTTTCCTGATTCCAAATCTAGTATTTTATGAGGCAGGATGCTAGATCTCTAAGATCCCATCTCCTTGTTTTAAATCCTATGATATGAAGAATGGGTTTAATGAGTTATGGATGGGAAACTATGCAGTTAAGAAAATCTGACAAAGTTCTGAAAGTATCGAATTTGTTTTAACCTCAGAACACTGGGTATCAGGATGCTACCTCAATTTATAACATGAAGAAAAAGAATCAGAGATCTATCTCACTCAATCCACCAGCATTTATGAAGCACCTAGTATGTACAAGGCACTATGAGCAGTGGAGGATTCAAAGAAACAAACAACTCTTACTCTCCAGGAGCTTACGCTCTAATGGGAGAGGCAATAGGAATACAAGTATCCACACCATGTAAATGCAAAATAAGAATAACTAGGAGGGAGTTCTTTACATAGTTAGGAGGCAGGGCACTATCACCATTGAGAATGGGGGTCAAGAAACGATTCATACAAAAGGGGCTGCTTAAGTTTCATCCTGAAAGAGAAGGATTCTTTGAAGTTTCATCAGTGGAGGTGAAGCAATTGTAAGCCTGGAGTATGGTCAGGAAAAAGACAAGGAAAATGAGATAAGGATAGCTTGCTGAGCAGGAGATGGGCAATAACGTGCAATGATAATTTGGGGCCAGGTTCTGAAGGAGTTTAAAAGAGGAGTTCCATATTTGATCCAACAGACAATAAAGAACCACTGGTAGTTGACATGGTCAGACCCACATTTGGCAGATGTGTAAAGGACAGAATGAAATCAGGAGAAAATGAACAGAAAGAGGCTGTTGCAATGAGGCATGTGAGAAGTGGATATCTGAAAAAAGTGGTGACTGTGAAGAAGACGTGGCAAAATTTGGCAACTCACTGGAGATGTGATTAGGAAGGAAGAGTGAGGAGCTGAAGGTAAACTATGTTTAGGAACCTGAGACTGAAAGAATGATGGTATCTTTGACAGAAATAGTAAGTTTAATACATGGGTAGGTCTGCTAGGGAGATACAAGTTCTATTTTGGACATGTGGAATTTGAGATAAACACAATAGTTACTCTTTAGGTTTTTATTCACTTACACTGTCACCAAAAAGTGTTTGTTATCTAAGGTATGCCCCAAATCAAATTGAATAAATAAAATAGCCAGTTTTCAAAAATTAAGTATTGGATCACTGTCATGTTTACAAGTGGAGTCATCATGTTACAACATGCAAAAAAACTTAATTTCTAGGTAACTTTTCAGAGACAATTTTAAAAAGGTATAAGATATCAATTTTAAGCCCTTTATGAACAGGGACTGCTCCATTTTATTTCTCTAGTAAAGCCTTTTTTGTTAGTAAAATAATTTTTTTCAGAGATGAGTTTCGTGAGTAAAAATACTGTTAGACTATATTCTATAAAAAATTGGGACCATTGCTTATTTTATACTTGCCACTTTATATCCACATTTACATTCCTATTATGTGTATGTACAGAACACTGCAGGTGGAGATGCAAAGATTAGATAAATATAGTTACTGCTCTAGTGGAGCTTTTTAATTTTTGCATTTATAATAAGTAATTGTTTCTTAGATTTCAAAAGTCACTCTTAAATAGTGTGTGTCAGGTTTTCATTTAAATGAATTTAAGCATTTTTTTTGTTTTATTAGAGAAGATTATATAAAGGTATTATTTTTTCTCAGGAAACTCAGTAGCAACATTAAACATTGGAAACAATTTGCCAACTAAAGAACTGAACACTGTGAGCTATCAAGTTTTTTCTTTTATTGTTTCTTTTTGGTTAAAAATCTAATATTGCATTGGAGGTAGGAATTCCTTAAATTGGAATAATCATGTTTAGATTCAGTTTACTAATCTTTTATCTGGTCAAAGGTATCATGGCATAGGGAACTGAAAGCTGATTTTGGAGACAAGAAGACTTGGATTCAAGTCCCACCTCTGCCATAGGCTATAGGACACTAGGCTCTTCACCTCTCAGTTCACTGGGCAGCTCTCTAGATGGGTTCTTAACCTGGGGGCCATGAAGTCACAGATAGATTTTTAGGGAGCATACATTTAGATTGGGGGAGAGATTATGTTTTCATTTCAATATAATTGGTTTCTTTTCTATTCCTTTGTATTTTATTTTATGTACTTAACACTCTGAGGAGAGGTCCATAGGCTTCACCAAGTTGTTAAAGAGAATTTTATTTTAACAAAAAAAGATTAGTATGCATAAATTGCAGAGAAGAAAAAATTTCCTTCTCTGGGAAGTCCTTCTACCACAAGTGTAATCCCTATGCCCTTCACTTTTGAAAATTATCCAGATTTTAATACTGCTGTCTTTTCTTTACAGAAGCTTAGTACTCATTTGTCTCCTGCAAAAACCACACATGCTACAGAATTTGAGTGAGAATTCTTTCTCTCTAAACTATTTAACTCGTTAATAGCATCACCCCGTTCAACTACTTGCCATCGATGTGAGTTGTATGGTAAGTGTGTCATTTCCTTTGGGGACTCTTGATACATTGAATGTGTATATTTACTTATTCCTGAAAATACATAAACAGTGCAACTCTAATCTCTCAGAAAAGAAAATCATGTAAATTTAATTCAATGTGAGTTCTAATATAATGGAATAGTCAAAATTTTTTTTTTTTTAAATAAAAATTTGTCTGTCTTGTGATGCATTTTAGGCAAAAATAGAATTGACAGAAAGAATGGAATTTAACTATATTATAACAGCATGATATCCAGACAGCTAGAATTAGAATTAGAGGACCTGGCTTTGAATCCAGATTATTCTAATTACATAGATTGGGCATATAGGTTATCTTGGAGCACAATTTAATGGGCCAGTAGCCCTCTTTCTTAGTGCTTCGGGGGTGCAGGGATGACTCTCAGTTTCTGTGTTATTTCTCCTTGCTGCAGCTGCCACAACTACTCCTAATTTATTCAGTAATACAGGTCGGTTTATGGCTCTCATTCTTGTTCTTTGTGGAGGAGAGCTGGCCATGCAGTTGTTTTTGTTATGTAGGAAGAACCCTTTTCAGAACAAAGGCAAGTAGTAGATATGCTGACTTTCAAGCAGCCGACCTCCTTCACTGCTCTCTCTACAAGCAGTTTTGTCTCTGACATTAGCTATCAGTATGAACTATAATTTTATAATTTCTGTGGAAACAAAATTCAATCATACCTTACATTCCAATCCAAATTCTATGATTCTGTGTGATCTTAAATGCTGAATATTGAACGTTAAGAGAGTCAGTACAGCAGAGTAAATAGAAGACTGGCTTTGGAATTAGTAAAAAGACCTGGATTTAAATGCTGCCATTTGACACAGAAGAGTTATGTGATTATGGGCAGATCACTCGACCTCTCAGGATCTTAGGCAGCTGTCTAAGACATTTGAGTTAGAAATAAGTTGCCAATCCATGTTGGTGGAGAGAATTTGCAGACCAGGAAGTTCTTCACACAAATGGTTTCATAGCTTCCTTGTCCCCTTAAAGGGAAACCAGCCTTTGTAAAAGAGAATTTGCTGCTCCGATAGCAACATGTTATCTCAGTTTTACTAATGAGAAAACAGACTTAAAGAATTAAGTGACTTGATCATGGTTACATAGGTATTAGATATCTGAGACAGGATTAAACCTAGGTCTCTTCTGCCTCCAGGTCCCGGGATTCTTTCCATTAACAACATCAGAAGCAATTAACATTTAGATTGTACTTTAAAGTCTGAGAAGCACTTTACATATATTATCTCATTTGGTCCTTATAACAACCCTATGAGGTAGGTACAGCTAGTGTAATCATTACTGCTATGGTGATTCACAAATGTGTGCATTGTCCTAGTATAGTAAGTAGCACCTTTTAGTATATTAAAAAGTATGCTTCAGACTTTGCTTAAAGCCTTAGAGAGAACTTTGAGGACAGAATAAAGGCATACTTTTATATATGTTAATAAATTTATGGCATTTATCATCCCAGATTGAGATACAAACTGACAATAGAGTTTCAGAGAAAGTAAAATAATCTGCTGTGGACTTGTTACTCCTTAAATTAGTAATGGAAACTGGGATATTATTATTTGTCATCATCATCATCATCATCATCATCATTATCGTATCACTGAAACTTTGAGGTTGGTGGCAAGAAAGATGATGGCATTCCACAACATGTCTTGTTGCTACTGAATATGAGGTGAGTGACCATATGGGTTTGACCTAGTATAATAATTCTGATGTTCTTAATGAATGCATTTTTGAATCTTCCAATAGGGATCAGTCAGAACTTTTGCAAAATAAACTTTGAAATTAGTCCACTAATGAATTAAAATGTTAATAGTATAGGAAACAGAGGAAGGAATTCTGTTTCCACAGGTTATTCAGAGTTGTGACCTAGCACGGTCAGAGTAAAGGCCAGAAATTTGTGTTCACGCTAGATGAGGTATGTGAGGGAAAACCTATCAAAGAGGAGAACATGAAGTCATATAGCAATAGATGGTGTGGAGGGAGGTTCAAAATTCGGAACAGTATAAGAAGCTTCCATTGGTCTGAACAAATTGTAATCTTCCTGTAACCTTACTTGGGAAGCTACCTGTCCATTCAGGGGGAGTGAACCTAAAGATTAACAAAAGCTTTCCTGATTTCTCAACAGCTATTGTGCTTTGTTTAAGGTGAGCATGTTTCTCACAGATGGGGACTAGTTAGTTGGGCTCATTTATCACAATAGTTATATTAATATTTAATCCTGACACAAATTGTAGACATAGGTAATATCATAAAATAGCATTGTTCTCTTTAGACTTTCATCTTAGGGAGCTGAGGAGAAATTGTCTGAGAAGACATTACTGAAAAAATTGCAAATTCTAATTTATTAAAATTCTGGATTTTAATTTGGAACAATATAATGTTAAACTATTTTTATATTGTTTAGGATCCCTGAGATGTTCACAGTGCAAGCAAACATATTATTGCTGCGTAGCATGCCAAAGAAGAGGCTGGGAATTTTTGCTCCATGCATTATGAGAGTCAAACCTTTTAAGTTTGTAACTTTCTATTTTTAAACAGAATGATTATCAGCTTGGAGTCACCACAGAAATAATAGGATGTACTAAGAAAATAATATTTTCCAATGTACAAAATCTGCAGCTAAGAAAATCTGTGTAAGTAAAGGCGTTAATTACTTATATAATGTATTCAAACATTTTCAAAGGATTGTAAATGGTTACGTTTTTATATATCCCCAGCCACCTTTATTTTCTTCATTGTTAACTTTTGGTGAATTTATGATTATTTTCTTTGCAGATATCATTGATAAAATCTTTAATATAGATTACCTTTTGCAAACTGTTTTGAATAGTCTTTGAATCTTTTGTTTATTAATTGTTTCTAAGTTTATGTTGTAGTTTGAACGTTAGTAATTGCATATTTTCATTCTTGCTGCCAAAAAGGGTACAGTTATTGAATTCAAGCACCCACGTGAATTTTATGTACATATCTGTTCTTCCGAAGTTTTAGGATGTATCAGAAAACTTTCTATAAGTTTGAAAGAATCATATATGAACATGGTGCCTCAAGAGGAATACATCCCTATTAAAGGGGAAATCTGTGTTGCCAAGTACTCTGTGGACCAGGTAATCTCTAAAATGAAATAATAATAAGTAATAAGTATAACTAGTGTACATATTTTTTTTACCACTTTATCATTTAAATAATCCATAGGAATACCAGTGCTTAAAAAAATCTATCAAGAGTTAAATCTAGTCTCATTTCCTCTTTTATACTTGTATGATTTGCTAGTTGTAGGTTAGTGACTTTTTAAAATAACTTGTACATATTCAGTTGAAACCTAAAATGAACAGTATTACAGATAAAATATTTCATTGTAAATACTAAAATATACAATAATTGTAATAAATTTTTAGGGAAGCTTCTTGGGATTCCTTGGAAAGAAAAAAAACCAAGTTTTTCTTTAATGTCTACTTAGAGTAATGGAATTTCTTTCCATTTGTGTAAAACATGGATTAACTGAATTTTGTCTCAGATTCTGTAATTCTGTAACAACGTGGTGTTTTATTTTCCTGTAGACCTCAACAGAGTATTAGGAGGGTATTAATGTATAGCAGAAGAAAGCACACGTGTTATATATTGATTATAGAAATGTAGAGGTTATTCTAATAAGCCAAATTCAGCAGCTGAACAAAAATATTGAACTCTTCCTCCCTTCTGTAAGAGTTTTTTCATTTTTGTTTTCCATTAAGCTCTTACTAGTGTAAGATTTAATTCTAGGGAATTCAAGATTTCCCTGCAGTTTTCCATGAGGCACTGTGAACAGGCTTTAGTAGTGGTATTTTTCCCTCCAGAATATTAATTATGAAATTTTACCAAATCTGTGGGGATTTTAGATTTTGAAAATGCATGTAATATGACAAAAGTTACCCATTTTCTTCTCCCTTTATCTCAGGGACATGCTTTCTAGACCATAATGTGTAGATCTCTTGTTTATATTTGAAAGACAAGTTATAAATGTTGATTGATTATACCCAAATTAATTTAGTAATTGTTGGTTTGAGATGTATTACTTTGGAAACTAGTTTTAGTGCTCTAATATGCAGATTGTGTTGTGAATTCACATATACAACACTACCTTTTCTTGTTCTGTTCTTTGACTACATCTGAGGGATAGCCCTGGGGCAGTAATACATTAAGGCAAACTCTTTGAAAACCTCACTTTCTTTACTATTCTTCCTTTTTCCCTCTCTCCTTCTTTCCTGCCCTCTTCTTCTCTCTCGCCCCCCACCCCAGCCGCTTTCTCTTACCTTAGGAGTAGGGATTGATTCATTATGTTTCTGTCCATTGAAACATAGTAGGTACTTAATAAATATTTAATTACATTTTTCCTTTTAAAAAATGTGTATTTATTAAAATTTTGGTCACAGATGAGGGATTATTTTCACTTCTTAGTACATCATTTTGTTTTTTTAAAATTAAATATAATTTTGTCATAGAAGTTCTGAAATTGTTCATGTTTTCTACAAGTGGTCAGACTTCGTGAGATGAGGATGGGATATTATAAAATGAAGATGGAGAGGTTGTGGATGGCTTTAAAAGCCTAAAAGAGAAGTTTCACATGGCTATTACTGGAAATAAGTTTTACATGATTGCACATAAATAACCTATATCAACTTACTTGCTGTTTTAGGGAAGGAAGAGAGGAGGAAGAGAGAAATTTTGGGAACTCAAAAAAATTTTTAAATAAATATTAAAAATTGCCTTTACAATGTAATTGGAAATAATAAAATACTATTTAAAAATAAATAGAAATTTTGTATTTTATCCTAGAGGCTATAACTAGAGTCTGCAGTTAAAATTGTTTCATATGACATAAAATAAAGGGGTTTTAAAAAGATTTACTCCTGTGATTTCTCTAAACCAAAACAACTGCAAATAAATGGACATGTAATGCACATTTGCACAGTGGTTGGAAATAAAAAGTTGTTTTTATGAAATTTTAAAGTTTTACTTAAAAATTTGTGGTTTATGGATAATGCTTCAATGTAAAACACAAACTTAAATGTCTTTATAGGTTCTTAAGGAGGAAAATCAGTGGTCATTGCCCATCCTTTCTATCTAGAATACCTTTCATCTCTTTGAGGCCATAAAATGTTTTGTTGCCAGTGTACTTCCAGCAGAAAAAAAGTGGGAATAATGACTGTACCAATGCTATTAAACCCCTAGTAGTAGAACAGTATTGTTCCTTTAAAATCCTTGATATATTTATTACAAGAAGAAATGATTTCTTTTACTGTTGGTGTTTGGCTACTAGGCTTTGATAAGATCAGAAAATAACTTATTTCTCTATCCTTCTGTAGAATTTCATTTTTCTCATGTATTTTCTAAGTATTCCTTAGAAGAAGGTAAGGAAACATGAGATTCATCCCAGTCATTTTTAATAATTAGCCTTTGTTTTTTAATTTGGGAAAGAGCTTCTTTCCTTCCCTTAAGTAATCGATATTTAAGTCTGGTCAGTAAAGTCGCTTTGAGGAGTCTGCACAGATTTGTATTTCATCTCTGTATCAAGAAAGCATTGTAAGCACCTAAAATAATTGGTCTTTATGATTTTTTTAAGGACTTTGTATTCTAGACTTCTAGAATTTAAAATTAGTCTTCTTTGATTCAAGCCTAACGAATTTAAAATGGTGGATTTTAGTGAATTCAGTTAATATAATATACTTAACACTGATCTCCTTTTCAGTTTTTGATATCATGTCATAGCAGATTTTGAATTTATATGTTGAAATTACTGTAACTGAATAGAGCATAGGCTTTGGACTTAGGAGAACCTGAGTTCAAATCTGACCTCAGTCACTTTACCCCAATTGCCTCCAAAAAACCCTCAAACAACAACAACAAAAAATAGTTCTTAACTCTTGTCAGGTCTTTTATTTTTTAAATTTTTTTGCTGTTTATTTATTTATTTAGTTTTAGTTTTTAACTTTCTTTTCCACGAAATTTTCAGTTCCAAATTTTCTCCCCATCTCTCCCCTCCCCCTACCCATAATGTCTTGCATTCTTATCACTCCTTCCCTCAATGTACCCTCCCCTCTATCACACCCCTCCCTTCCCTTATCCTCATCTTCTCCCTTGTAGGGCAAGATTGATTTCTATACCGCATCACCTGTATTTCTTATTTCCTAGCTGTGTGCAACATTCCTTCCTAAAACTTTGAGTTCCAACTACTCTCCCTTCCTCCTTCCCACGCATCCCCCCTGAGAAGGCAAGCAATTCAATATAGGTTGTATATGTGTAATTTTGCATATGACTTCCATAATAGTCATGCTGTGTAAGACGACTATATTTCCCTCCATCCTATGCTGCTCCTCATTTCTTCTGTTCTCTCTTTTGACCTTGTTCTTCCCCAAGAGTGTTTACTTTTAATTATTCCCTCCTCCCTTTTGCTCTCCCTTCCATCATCCCCCCTACTCTGCTTATCCCCTTCTCCTCTACTTTCCTGTATGTAAGATAGACTTTCATACCAAATTGAGTGTGCATGTTATTCCTTCCTGGAGCCAAATGTGATGAGAGTAAGCTTCATTTTTTTCCCCTCTCACCTTCCCTTTTTCCCCCTCCATTGGAAAAGCCTTTTCTTGCCTCTTCTATGAGAGATAATTTCCCCCTTCCATTTCTCCCTTTCTCCTTCCAATATATTCCTCTCTCTCACCTCTCTGGGTCTCAGCCCTGAGTTGCAGCCCTGGGGTGAGGAAGAATGCTAGTTGGTGTGGTGGAGCTGGTGGAGGCTCTGGAAAGGGAATTTTACTTGCATATCCTGGGCAGAAAAGCTTTGGTAGCTCCCAGACCAGAGTGCAGGCCAGGAGAGGAGCAAACTCCTCTCCCTTGATTGTATGACCTTGGAGGAACTGAGAACTTACAGGTCCCCAGAGTACACCCCCGTCATGACAAAGGACTCAAAATTTAAGTAAATGGCTATGAAAATGGCCAAAAAGGAGAAAATAAGACTATAGAAGGTTACTTTCTTGGTGAACAGGTATCTTCTTCCATCCTTTTGGATGAGGAAGAGCAGTACTTACTATCAGAAGAAGACATAAAAGTCAAGGCTTCTGCATTCAAAACAAGGAGAAAATATTACAAGCAGCTAAAAAGAAACAACTCAAGTGTTGTGGAAATACAATCAAGATAACACAAGGTCTAACAGCATCTACATTAAGGGATCGAAGGACTTGGAATATGATATTCCAGAAGTCAAAGGACCTAAGATTAAAACCAAGAATCACCTAGATTTTTGTACGAAATTGAATATGCATATTATTCGTTACTTATACCAAATGTAATGAGACTAAGCTTTACTTTTTCACTCTCACCTCCCCCTTTTCCCCTCCATTGAAAAAACTTTTTCTTGCCTTTTTTATATTCCTCTCTCACCCCTTAATTTTATTTTTTGATGTCATCCCTTTCTATTCAACTCACTCTGTGCTCTCTGTCTCTCTCTCTGTCTCTGTCTCTCTCTCTGTCTCTGTCTCTCTGTCTCTCTCTGTCTCTCTGTCTCTCTGTCTCTCTGTCTCTCTCTCTCTGTCTCTCTCTCTCTGTCTCTCTCTCTCTCTCTCTCTCTCTCTCTCTCTCTCTCTCTCTCTCTCTCTCTCTCTCTATATATATATATATATATATATATATATATATTTGTGTAATCACTCCAACTACCCAAATACTGAGAAAAGTTTCAAGAGTTACAAATACTACCTTTCCATGTAGGAATGTAAACAGTTCAACTTCAATAAGTTACTTACGATTTCTCTTTCCTGTTTACCTTTTTAGGCTTTTCTTGATTCTTGTGTTTGAAAGTCAAATTTTCTCTTCAGTTCTGGTCTTTTCATCAAGAATACCTGAAAGTCCTCTATTTCATTGAATGACCATTTTTTCCCCTGAAGTTTTGCTGGGTAGGTGATTCTTGGTTTTAATCCTAGTTCCTTTGACTTCTGGAATATCATATTCTAAGTCTTATTGTAGAAGCTGCCAGATCCCGTGTTATCCTGATTGTATTTCCTCAATACTCAAATTGTTTCTTTCTAGCTACTTGCAATATTTTCTCCTTGACCTGGAAACTCTGGAATTTGGCTACAATATTCCTAGGAGTTACTCTTTTCAGATCTCTTTCAGGAGGTGATCAGTGGATTCTTTCAATATTTATTTTGCCCCCTAGTTCTCAAACATCAGGGCAGTTTTCCTTGATAGTTTCATGAAAGATGATGTCTCGACTCTTCTTTTGGTCATGGCTTTTAGGTAGTCCCTGGGGCCACCTGGGGCCAGAGCCAGGGCAGGAGGATGCTGCTCCCTTCTCATGCAGGTAAAGGAGTTTTCTCACTGACCTTTGAAGCTGTGTTTGGAGTTTGTGGGTTGAGCAATGTGAGAACTGCTGCTGCTGGTGGTGCCCTGAATTCTGTTCCAGGTCCTGCTCCTGCTGGCACCGTTTGGCCCACACTGGGCTGTGCTCTGCTCCACTCCTGGTGCAATAGACCTTTCCTGTCAGTTTTCCAGGCTGCCTTGGGCTGGAAATCTCTTTCACTCTGTTGTTTTGTGACTTCTGCTGCTCTAGAATTTGTTCAGAGTCATGTTTTACAGGTATTTTACGGACTGTGGGGGCAGAGCTTCCAGAAGTGTGTCCTTCTGCTCTGTCATCTTGGCTGCACCCCCCAAAACTTGCTCTTAAGAACAAGTGATAAACTTATTGGTGAACAGTTGGTTTTAAAAGCTGAAGCACCACGTAAACATACACAAAGTGATAAATCTGTCAGCCACATTGACTTGCCCTTTGATCCTGATGTTCTTCAAGGTAAGACTTCATTTAAAAATGTATTTGTTCCAATAAAACATATTCTTTTAAAGGTATATTTTAGAATTTCCTCTTCCAAGTCCACATAATTTTCCAATAACAATTTAATTCCGTGAACATCTGTTGAGTACATATTGTATATAAAACACTGTTCTTTATTCAGTTTAGAATCTTGCGTATAATTTTTCATAAAATGAATTATGTATTAGATCCAAACTTCAGTGATTTTGTCAGTAACTATTAACTGTTGAAATGCTGTAAGAAACCACTTTGTTGAAAACTAATATTATATACAGGGGAATTGATAATACCTGAGAAGAAACTTGTCCTGCTTGACTTATGCCCTGAGTTGACATTCTCCAGCCTAAATAGTTGTTTGGATACTATTTGTTTTCCTCTCTTTGTTACCTCAAAAATGATACTGTCAGGTATTATTTCAAAAAAAGTTGTATAGTGAAGGAGAAGGCACAAAAAGAATATAGCAATAAAGCAATTTGTTAATACTTGCTTAAGCATACATAGCAATATCTGTATATCTAGAGATCTCTGTGTGTGCACACATATGCACACACACGCACATATACACATGTGTCTCCTGGACCTAATAAAGTATAAGCATTTGGAGAAAGAAGGAGTACAATCCAACTGTGCTATTCCTGTCCTTTTATATTTTTCTTCTCAGGTATTATCTCTGCTTTCTGTGTGTGTGTGTGTGTGTGTGTGTGTGTGTGTATGTTTGTGTGTGTGTGTGCGTGCGTGCATGTGTATCTGAGTTAACCATTGTATGTGTGAACAGATCATAATTTCTTTTATGGTTCTCTTTCCTATTTTTTTTTTGTTTGAGATGTTTGTGATGGTTAATGATTGTAGATTTCACAGACACACATGCCCCTAGTTCATTCTCCTCATTGTATAAGTCATTATTGTTTGGCATATAAGCAACTAAGAAGTGCTTGTCCTCATCCCCAGTGTACTAATTCCACCAAAGTTACCATCTTGTTTTAAAATAGTCTTATTAATAGTATCTGGCTACTGATAAACACTACCTCCACTAAGATGAAGAGGGGAATGTCTATTACTTTTGAGATCTATACCATAGCTAGATGCTATTTTTTCTGAGCATTCTTTATAAATAGAATAGAAAGCACAGAAATAGTGACACAGACTAGTATGTCTCTGGGAGAATATAAGTCCTATATTTGACTTGTCCTAATGAAGGGCCATCATTGCCTGTTGTGACCCAAGGTCTACTGCGCAAATTCTCCAGAGCAGTGGTGTCAAACTCTGAACCAAATCAAGATGTAATTGAAAAATGTGTATCAAAATAAGTAAAAATACAGTACCACACAGATGTTAATTTGTGGTTTTTCTGAGTCAACATATAGCCTACAAGAGTCCATTTTTATTTGTGTTTGACACTACTGCTACAGAGGACACATCTCTTGGGCCTGATGGAAAAGCACAAGTATTTGGAGAAAAAATTGATACAGTCCAACTGTGTTATTTCTTCCCTTTTATACTTTTGTTTTGAAGTATTATCTCTACTTCATTCTTCTCAGACTATACTTTGGAACATCTGGGTATGCCAATTGCTTAGGACTGGGGGACTTTGCCTGTGGTTGGTTCCTTAAAAAAAAGAAATACATTATTATATTTATGTCCTTCATAGGCCTTATAAGATAATAAAGCTACCTACATGTGTAATTTTACAGAAGAGGCTCCTAACATGTACATGTGTCTTGCTTTCTCTTACTCAGTCTCTTATACTCTTATCTCTCTAATATTTGCTCTCTCACTATGAGTATCTACAAAACACTGTGCCGAGAATAGAAAGATAAAAGTGAAACAGCTCCTGTCCTCATGGAACTTATGGTGTAATGGGGCTAACATGCCTATATGCAAAAGAGAGATACAAGGTAAAATGGAGGGTTGGTGAATGGGACGCATGCATTAGCAATTAGAGAGGGTTAGAGTAGATTTTACTTTTAGGAGAAACAGTCCATCACTGGGACAAAACTCAATGCCTTTTCAGCATAAAAGAATCTGCCAGGTTGTGTCCTGGTGAAACAGTTTTTGGGAACCTAGAGTCACCTGTTTGACAAAACATGGCACTGAATTATGGATTTAACCTCTTATTTTTATTCCTAATGAATTAAGCTTCCTAAATTCTATTTTTGCAAAACTAAAGTATTTTAAACTGAATTAACATTTTCACTGTATAAAGGTCCAGAAGCTTGAAGGTACCAGATACAATCTATTTTTCATGCTGTGGATCGCACTAACAAATACTAATATGGTAAATTTCTATTTATGTGCTTAGATAACCAGATAACTTAGATAACCAGAACTTTTTTCTTTTACAGTACCAAATAGTGATAATTGGTATTTACAATCTTGATATATATGTATATATACGTATATATATATTATATATGTATATGTATACAGGCCTTCAAAATCATGAGCTAAAAACTGTATGATTCTCATGGTATTTGAATAATGAATTTTTTTGTGTGCTTCCTGGACTTTGCAGTCCCCACAAGATAAGCATCTACTATCCCTTTCCTTTTTAAGCTGACCTTAAAAAAGCCATCTGGTAGAAGTAGTGAGTTCTGTTACTACTTCTCTCATTCACTTCTCACCTGTGTGCAATATGATTTCTGGATCCCCCTCCTCGGAAACCACTTTCTTCGGAGTTACCAGTGAACTCTTTTTAATCACGAAACCTTATGGTCTTTTCAATATCCCATCCTTCATGACAGATTTTATAATGTTGATCATTTGTTTTTTCTGGGTTTTTGTGACACAGATTTTTTAGTTCTCCTCCTATGCCTATATGACCACTTAAGATTCTTCTTACTTGCTACATTTTCATCACTGTCTCCCTCACTCGCTGTGCATCTTCTCTGAAGTCCCTGTCCTAGGCCTTCTTCTCTTTGTCCATATATTCTCAATTTGATTATCTCATCAGCTGTCATGGGTTCAACCATCATCCCAGATCAATATATCCATCCCTCCAATCAGTCAGCAAGCATTTATTAAGCACCTACTATGTGCCAGGCATTGAGATAAGCACTGGGATGCAAAGAAAAGTTAAAAAAAAACCCAACCCAACCCTTGTTCTCAAAGAGCTCACAGTCTAATAGGGGAGGCAACATGCAAACAACTATGTATAAATAGGATATGTAAAGGATATATTGGGAGATGATGTCAGAGCAAAGGCACTAAAAGTAAAGACTAATTAAGATCTTATTCTTAGTTAAGAGTTTAGCCAGGTAAGCTAGGAGGCAGAAATGAACAGAGAAGAATTCTAGTTTCATGGATAGCCAGTGAAAATACCTAAAGTTGGGAGATGGATTGATGTCATATATGAAGAAAAACAAAGAGACTAGTATTATTGGATCATGTAATGCGAGAGGGGTGAGAGTAACATGGAAGAAGACTGGAAAGGTGGAACTTGATTGGGTTATGGGGAGCTTTAAAAAAGCAAGTAGAGGATTGTATGTTCATAGAGGCAGTAGGGAGCCACTAGAGTTTATTGAATGGAAGTAAAGAGGGAACAGTCAGACTTGTGCTTTAGGAACATGAGTTTGAGAATTGAGTGGAGGATCACTGGGAGTCAGGAGACTTGAGACAGGGAGATCAACCCAAAGGCCTTTGTACTGTTCCAGGCATGAGCTGATGAGGGGCTTCACCAGGCTGGTGGAAGTGTCAGAGACGGAAAGAGGGTGTACACAAGACTTATTACAGAGCTAGAAACAACAGGACATGACAACTGATTGGATATAGTGGGTGAGAGAAAAAGGAGTAGAGGATGGATTCAAGCTTAGGTAATCATGAGGCTGGTGGTTCCTTTAACAGTAACAGGAAAGTTAGGATGAAGGAACTCTTGGGGGAAAGATAATATATTCAGTTTTGGACATGTTGAATTTAAGATATCTATAGGACATACAGTTTGAGATATCTAGTGAGCAACTGGAGATGTGATACTAAAGGTCAAGAGACAGATTAGGGCTGGTGCAGATCTCAAGAATATTTTCAGAAACGAGGGTTAAAATGCAAAGGATTTTCTGATTTATCAAAAGAGATTTGCCTAAGAATCCTGATTAATCAAGGTTTTTACTATATCTTGGTGTTTCAAGACAATGTTTTCTAATTCAGCAACGAAAATTTTACTACTGTATATACTTTTCTGCTTCTTGCATGGAAATTTATGTTTGGAAGACTTAAGTAATTGATTATGAGGTAATAAATTATCAACTTCAGTTACACAAATCTGAGTTGTATGGAGTTGCTTTTAAAATATTATAAAATAGGCCTCAAATAAGATCTTTTTCTTAAAAAAAAGTAATTTCAGTTTAGAAGCATATTGAAAGCTAAAACCAGCTTTGTACCTGATTTCATCTTTTTAACTAATATTGAATGTTAGCTACGTATGGAGAACTTTACCAAAACATCTAGGGACCAAGAATTCTGACAACCCTGCAAGTAACAGAAGTCGAAATAAGAATGAATGTCTTTAAAAAAAAAACTACAGAGGACAACATATATGCACACAGGTTTTTACAATTGAAATGATAGATTAACTTCTATTCCTGTTAGTCTTAATTAAGATGTAGTGTGTACAAGCTCAAACTGCTCACAGAATAACTTTTAATATGTTCTAAACAGACCAAGAAAAATTAAATTTGGTGGCAGTTAACAGAACATTGCAACTCTCAGAAAAATAGAGTACTCTTTAAACCATGAATTGGAGATGTGTGCTATGCCAGATTGACAAGTAAGGATCTTTCCATTAAAGCAGTAGTAGCTACATGTTTCTTTTTATATGTAAGTAGAGATTTGAAATATTTTAAGTGCTAAGCTTCTGAAGGTATAATTAGAATTATTGAAACACAGAATTAGAATTATTTTAAACTTAGAACAAAGTATTAGAATTAGTATCTGAGAACACAGAATCAGAAATGCTACTATAAAACAATTAATATTAGTCTTGCAATGATAAAGTCTGAGAACACAGAATTAGAATTAAAATCTAAAAACACAATTAGAATTAAAGTCTTAGAACACAGAATAAACAGTTTTAGAACACAGAATTAGAAACAAAGTCTTGGTAAACAGATTTAGAATGAGTCTTAGAACACTTAGAATACAGAATTGGGATTAAAGTTTTAAAGTACAGAATTATAATTAAAATCTTAGAACATAATTAGAATTAAAGCCTTAAAACACAGATTTAGAATTGAAATCTTAGAACACAAAATTAGGACTAGTCTTAGAACATGGAATTAGAAATAGTCTGAGCATCCAAAATTATAATTAAAGTCATGGAAAGAAGCATTAGTATTGTTCTCAGAACCCAGAATTAGAATTATTCTTAGTGCACAGAATTAGAATTAAAATCTTGGAAAACAGAATTAGAATGAGTCCTAGAAAATAAAACTAGAATTAAAATGTTAGAGCCCATAATTAGAATTATATTCTTAGAGCACAAAATTAGTATTAATCTTAGAAAACAGAATTAGAATTAAAGTCTTTGAATACAGAATTAGTATGAAAATATTAGAACACCAAATTAGAATTAAAGTCTTGGATGCAAAATTACAGCGAGTCTTTTTTTTCATACCAAAATGAGTGTGCATTTTATTCCTTCCTTTAGTCGAATGTGATGAGAGTAAGCTTCATGTTTTTCTCTTACCTCCCCTCTTTTTCCCTCCATTGAAAAGTCTTTTGCTTGCCTCTTCTATATCAGATAATTTGCCCCATTCCATTTCTCCCTTTCTCCTCCTAATATATTTCACTCTCACTGCTTAATTTCACTTTTTAAAGATATGATCCCATCCTATTCAACTCACTCTGTGCTGTGTGTGTGTGTGCGTGTGTGTGTGTGTGTGTATGTGTAATCCCACCAACTACCCAGATACTGAAAAGGTTCGAGAGTTACAAATATTGTCTTTCCATGTAGGAATATAAACGGTTCAACTTTAGTAAGTCCCTTATGACTTCTCTTTGCTGTTTACCTTTCATGCTTCTTTTCATTCTTGTGTTTGAAGGTCAAATTTTCTTTTCAGCTCTGGCCTTTTCATCAAGAATGCTTGAAAGTCCTCTGCTTCATTGAGTGACCATTTTTTTCCCCTGAAGTATTATACTCAGTTTTGCTGGGTAGGTGATTCTTGGTTTTAGTCCTAGTTCCTTTGACTTCTGGATTATCATATTCCATGCCCTTCGATCCCTTAATGCAGAAGCTGCTAGATCTTGTGTTATCCTGACTGTATTTCCACAATATTTGAATTGTTTCTTTCTAGCTGCTTGCAATATTTTCTCCTTGACCTGGGAACTCTGGAATTTGGCCACAATATTCCTAAGGGTTTCTCTTTTTGGATCTCTTTCCGTTGGTGATTGGTGGATTCTTTCAATATTTATTTTGCCCCCTGGTTCTAAAATATCAGGGCAGTTTTCCTTGATAATTTCATGAAAGATGATGTTTAGGCTCTTTTTTTGATCATGGCTTTCAGGTAGTCCCATAATTTTTAAATTGTCTCTCCTGGATCTATTTTCCAGGTCAGTTGTTTTTACCATGAGATATTTCACATTATCTTCCATTTTTTCATTCTTTTGGTTTTGTTTTGTGATTTCTTGGTTTCTGATAAAGTCATTAGCCTCCATCTGTTCCATTCTAATTTTGAAAGAACTATTTTCTTCAGTGAGCTTTTGGACCTCCTTTTCCATTTGGCTAATTCTGCTTTTGAGAGCATTCTTCTCCTCACTGGCTTTTTCAGCCTCTTTTGCCGATCGAGTTAGCCTATTTTTCAAGGTGGTATTTTCTTCAGCATTTTTTTGGGGTCTCCTTTAGCAAGGTGTTGACCTGCTTTTCATGCTTTTCTTGCGTCTCTCTCATTTCTCTTCCCAGTTTTTCCTCCACCTCTCTAACTTGATTTTCAAAATCCTTTTTGAGCTCTTCCATGGCCTGAGCCCACTAAATATTTATTTCATATGTTTGGGATACAGAAGCCTTGACTTTTATGTCTTTCCCTGATGGTAAGCATTGTTCTTCCTCATCAAAAAGGATGGGAGGAGATATCTGTTCACCAAGAAAGTAGCCTTCTATGGTCTTATTTTTTTTCCTTTTTTGGGCATTTTCCCAACCAGTTACTTGACTTTTGGGTCTTTTGTCAAGAGTAGGGTATACTCTGGGAATCTGTGAGATCTCAGTTCCTCCAAGGTGGCACAATCAATGTGTACTGGTCTGGATGCAGAGAGTGATTTTTGTGCCCAGAATCTTAGCAGATACCTCTCCACAGCAACCTGGCCTCCAGTTCTGCCAAGTCAGTGCTGGGGGCTGATTTTCAGATAAGCTGGATGGGCAGGGCTGCCATTCAGTGTGAGACAAAGACCAGCTTTCCCAGGGCCTCCACTTAGGGCTGAGGTAAGACTAAGCTCTTCAGTGCCCCCAGGGGTTTTTAGGCTCCAACAATGGAGCTTCCATATGGGCTGCTGTGCAGGCTCTGTGGCCACTACCTGCTGCCGGAGCTATGGGAAAGCCCTTCTCCCTTCCTGGCCTGCTGATGAAACCCCGTCACTGACCTTTGGGGCCTGTGGGCTGAGGGATCTGAGGCCCCACTACTGCGACTGGAGATTCTGCCCCCGAGGTGTCCTCCTCCCAGAATCTCGTCGTGCTACTCTGCCACTCAGCCAAGGCTGGTCTGGGCTCCACGCTGTGCTCCGTGTCCAGTGCAACCGATGTTTCCGTGGGCCTTTCAGGTCACTGTGGGTTGGAAATCTTCTCCACTCTGTTGTTCTCCACTTCTGCTGCTCCAAAATTTGTTGAGAGTCCCTCTCTACAGATATTTTATGGGCTGTGGGGAGGACCCTGTGTATGTGTGTCTTTCTAGTCCACCATCTTGGCTCTGCCCCTCTACAGTGAATCTTACAGCACAGAATTACAATTAAAGTCTTAGAATACATAATTAGAATGTAAGTCTTTGAACATAGAATGAGAATTAATCTTAGAACACAGAATTAGAATTAAAGACTTAAAATACAGAATTAGAATTAAAGTCAGAACACAGAAGTAAAATTAGCCTTAGAACACAGAATTAGTATTACTGTCTCAGAACATGGATTTAGGATTAAAGTCTTAGAACAAAGAATGAGAATTAAAGTATATTAACAGAGAAGTAGAATTAAAGGTTTAGAACACAATCAAAATTACTCTTAGAAAACAGAATTAGAATTAGTCTTAGAAAACAGAATTGCATTTAATGCCTTCGAAGCTAGAATTCACCTTAAAATCTTAGGACACAGAATTATAATTAGTGTTAGGACACAGAATTAGAATTAAAGTCTTACATCTGTGAATTAGAATTAAGATCTTAGAACACAGAACAAGAATTAGTCTCAGAATAGAGAATTAGAATTAGCCTTAGAATACAGAAATAGTATTAAATTCTTACAACACAGAATTAGAATTACTCTTAGAATACTGAATTAAAATCCTAGAACACTGAATTAGAATTAAAATCTTAGAACACAGAAATAGAATTAAAATCTAAGAACACGAAATTAGAATTAAAATCTTGGAAAACAGAATTAGAATGAGTCTTAGAACACAAAATCAAAATTAAAGTCAGAATACATTAGAATTAAATTTTTAGAGCACAAAATAGTATTAGTCTTAGAAAACAATTAAAATTAAAGTCTTAGAACACAGAATGAGTTAGTCCTAGAAAACAGAATTAGAATTAATCTTAGAACACATAATTACAATTAAAGCCATAGAACACAGAATTAGAATTAAAATCTTAAAACACAGAATTTGAACTAGTGTTAAAACATAGAATATGATTTAAATTTTAGAACACAGAACGAAGATTTAAGTCTTTGAACATAGAATTAGAATTAATTTTAGAACACAGAATTCAAATTGAAATCTTAGAACAGAGAATTAGAATTAAAATCTTAGAACACAGAACAAGAATTAGTCTTAGAACAGAGAATTAGAATTTGTCTTAGAATACAGAAATAGAATTAAAAGACTTAGAACACAGATTTAGAATTACAATCTAAGAAAACAATTAGCATTAAAGTTTCAGAATATAGAATTAGAATTAAAATCTTAGAACACAGAATTAGAAATCAAATCTTATAATAAAGAATTAGAATTGAAGTCTTTGAATAAAGAGTTAGAGTTACTCTTAGAACACTGAATTAAAATCCTAGAATCCAGAATTAGAATTAAAGTCTTAGAACCCAGAATTAGAATTAATGTCTTAGAACACAGAATTAGAATTAAAGTCTTGGAACACAGATTTCGAATTAGTCTTAAAACAGAATTAAAATTAGTCTTTGAACTCAGAATTTTAATTTAAGTTTTAGAATACAGAATTAGAATTAAAGTCGTAGAACACAGAATTAAAATTAGCTTTAGAACAAAAAATTAGAATTAAAGTCTTAGAACAAAGAATTAGAATTGGTCTTATAACAATGAACTAGAATTAAAGTCTTAGAACACAGAATTAGAGTTAAAATCGTAGAACACACAATTAAAGTCTTAGAGAACAAAATGAAAATTAACATCTCAGAACACAAAATTAGGGTCAAAGTCTTAGGACACAGAATCACTGCACCACCCTCATTTTCATGTACTTTGTGGCCAGAGTGATCTCTTTTGAGTGATCATGGGCCTCATATAGTAAGCCCAATAGTACTCTGAGGCCCTATTCAATTACCATGTCATTTTCCTATTGATTGTCTCTCTCAAAAAGGAATCCCTTCCCCAGGACATATTCTAAGACACTGGCAAATGCTTCTGGTCTCTGGGGTCACTTTGGGTTTTTCTACTCACAGAATCAAAGCAAAATTATTTCTGGGGTCATATTTGCCATGGAGTCTTAGTGAGCCTTAAGAGATTCATGGAGACAGCTAGTTTGAGGATAGTGTTTGAGGCTACCAAGTCAAATTTGAGCATTGGTTTTGCTAGACTAGGGAAATGAGGAAAGGCTTGGCCTGGATTGCTTTCTTGGAAAGGGGAAGGAATCAAGCAGCCCTATTTCTACTGAGGTTCTTTTCTTAGGCCCCCACTACTCTCTCTCTAGGCTACTTGAGCTTCCTCCTCAGAGGGAGAGAAACATTTTTGGCTGGGGACATTGGGAGCCACTTCACTGCAAAGAGGCTGAGAGTGAGCTCGGAGACCAAGCACAAGGAAGCAGAGGAAAGTTCTTTGAAAGATAGTGGTTTCTTTTGTCCTCTGAGTTTTGGGGAGGGGAGGGAGCTTCTGTGTCAGGGGAGCTCCATTTCAAGCTACTGCCTAGTTCTGACATTCTGTTTTCTATATGACAAGGTCATTTCCAGCTGCTATACTTCTGTGACCACAGATCAGATAAGGCAGGAAGCCACCTGTACTGGTTTTCTAGCTGCAAATTTCTTTAAAATGCAATTTTATTTTTAATTCCAAGTTCTTTTCCACCCGCTCTGCCTTCTCCATCTATTGAGAAGGCAGGAAAAAATAGGACCCATTACAAATACGTGTAGTTATGCAAAACAAATTTCCACATTAGCTATGATCACAAACATGCAAAAAGAAAGAAAACATGCTTCAATCTGTACTTGGAGCCCTTCTGTTCTCTGTAGGTAGATAGCATATGTATTGTGATTTCAAAAGGGGTTCGGATTCATCCAATTATGTATGATTAAGGAAATTTATGGTTCAGATTCGCACCTACAATAAGACACATTTGAGAAAAAGAAGCTGGATATTTTATTGATTTACAGAAAAGGCAAATGCCTGAACAGTTTAGAGCTACAGCAGAAATAATTAATATAGCCTAATACTAATATAATTATAGCAATATTAATATAGATATAAAAGGAAATAGAAAAACATCACCAATTCGAGGAGCACCAACACCTGAATTACATCAGCTGGGGAATCCCGGGATACAGCGTTCAGGGTCCGAATTGGGAGCAAAGAGGTCCCAGGCAGAGCGTCCTCTCCATGGGTGAGATTCCGAGGACTTGCACTAAGCGAGGGGAGTTTATAGGGACCTAGACAAAGAAGGCTTTTTGCCAACGGCTCCGCACACTGTTCCAAGCTGGTCAGGCACATGGCCATGGGAATACAGGTGTTTGTTCGCCAAGGACATATCATACGGGGGCCACAAGATATAAGCTAATTAATCATATAGTGGGAGGACTAGCCAGATCCTCCAAGTATTATCTATGTGTTCCGGGAGTGGCTAGTTCCCAAAACATTAAGGCATGGCCAACTCGAGCATGTTATGTTCCTTGAGAGGTCACCAAAAGGACAGAGTGAACTTACTTTATTCAAGGGATATGAAATATTCCTTCAGCATATTTTATGGAGTCCTTGTGATTCACAAGGCTGATTGTATGTTTCAAGATGAGAAGATTTCTCCATAATGAATCTATCGAGGGCCTGATGGAAAAGCCATAGATGTCCACAAGGAGTGCAGCACTGTGCTAAGCTGTGGAGATATAAAGAAAAGCTCCCCCCCCCTCCCCCAAATCCCTGCTGGTAAGGAGGTTGCCATGAATTGGGAGAGACCACAAGGGACCCATAACATACAAACCAAATATAAGATTGAAAATTGGGGGGGGAGGGGAAGGTTAATCTCAGAAGGAAGGCACTAAGATTGAAATCAAATGCCTACTTGAAGTAAATGAAACCGTCCTGTTTATTGTTCTTCATCAGTGGATCTGAAACAACGCAACATCCCAACCATACTCAAGTTTATATCAGTTTCCTGCCTATATAATTTCATTCAGACCCAGCAGAGGAAAAAAAGTATCATGTGTAGGAACGTTTCTGCCTGAACAGCAATCTGGTAAATTCTTTAAATTATATTTGAGATTGCCTTTTTCTCTAACAAATCAAATTTGAGCATGTGTTTTGATAGACTAGCAAGTTAAGGTTTTCTATAGTTCTTATTGTTTCTATAATTGGTTAACTCAAGTTGGGTTAGTATTGCTGTCAATTGGTAGGGAAGAGCTGTTTAAAAGATCATGAAATCTCTCTTTTTGCTATTAGATTTCTGCCTGAAGGATGATTCCTGAAAAGACGTGGGCCAGGGGGAGGAGGGGCCATCTTTAGGGAGAATTAGAAATCTATTACGTTTCTGAAGTAAAATGCTTTATTTCCCACTGGGTTTGCATCATTCTCTATCAATTGGATAGCTCTATTGAAATCCAAAGTAATGGAATATTGCAACTGGGGAGCAACACTTAAATCCAATTCAGTTCATCTCATGTCTTCGTCCAAGAGCTAGTGGATCTCTCTCTTCTTCACAGCAAGTGGCTGTTTACAGAAGAAATCCTTAAAAACTTGCAGTGAAAAAAAATATACCATAATGTAATCTTTGAGACCTAGCTTTGTGACAAGTCATACAGTCCATTTCTTGAATTAAAAGATATGTTCCACAATCTACCTTGTTCACACCCATAAGGCTTCTGTTTCCATTATTGATAAGACATGTTTGAATTCAATCAAAAGCAGCAATATTTCACCAAATGTCGGACTGCTGAGGATATGAGTATTCTGGAAAAGTAGTCAAATAAAACACAGTGCCATCTTTATGGACATAGATTAAGAACTAGAAATTTCATAACTTCTAAATGGTATGGATGAATGGTGTGGACCTCAGCAATATCATTTCCACTGAGTTTGTTTGTGATACAAAATAAATGCACATAAATCATCAGAATTTCCACATACTACAAAAAACTCAGTAGAAAGAGATAATCGTTTTTCAAAACCGCAAAATAAATAAAATACTTAAGAGTCACCCTGATCAGATGAACCCATGGAATATGTGAAAACAATGACAAAACACTTCATGCAAAGAAAGACAGATCTAAGCAGCAAAAGAAATATGAAGTGCTCATTGGTATGCTCAGCCAATAAAAATTACAACTCTACAAAAATTAATTTACTTATTTGGTCCCACACCAATCACACTGCGAAAGACATTTTATAGAACTAGGAAAAAAAGTAGTGAAATTTATCTGGAGACAACATAAAGTAAATAATTTGAAGGGGATAAATATCTTAAAATATGAAGAAATGCAACAAAGCAACACTGGAATTTAAAGTATAATACAAAGTGCTGCTGCTGAAAACAATCTTGCACTGGCTGACAAAGGGGTGGATCAGTGGAATAAAGCAGGTAAACAATAGAAATGATTACAGTAATGTAGCATTTGGTAAACCAAAAGATCCAAGCTTTGACAGCATGAACTCACTGTTTCACAAAAATTTCTGGGAAAACTGGAAAGTAATTTGGCAGAATTAAGCATAAATTAACATGTCACATCGTGTATCTAAATGGTCAAAATGGATACATGATTTTGTTGTAAATGGGGATGTTATTAGCAAATGAGGGTAGCAAGGAAAAATGTACCTGTTAGATCAAGGGGAAAGGAAAGACTATGAACAAATAGAGAGAATCATGAGAAGTGAAATAGATAACTTCAATTACACAAAATTTAAAAAAAATGTTTTGTGCAGAAATTAATAAAAATAATAATGTAGCCAACATGTGAAGGAAAACAGCCAGATGGCAAAATTTGACAGCAAGTTTCTCTAATGAAAGATGCTGTTTCTGAAATAAAGAAGGAACTGAGCCTACTTTATTTTTTAAAAATGAGTCATTCTTCAATTGCAAAATGGACAAAGAATATGAATAGGCAGTTTTCAGAAGAAGGAATCAAAGCTATCAGTAATCCTATGGAAAAAAATGCATTTGAAGATTTCAGGATCTAGCCCATGCTGAAGTGGCAGTGTAGTGTTGTGACTTCATTTAAGAACTACTACTGGCAAAGGAAAAGATTTTGAGAAATCACTCATTAGCTAGATTTAGTCTAAAGAGTAAGGTCAGATAAAGATCTGGAGAATCCTGTCCACTCCCTTTTCAGGATAATCTCTGGGAAGCCCACAGTACATTTAATACAATATAAATGTTGGATATGGTAAATATATATGTGTGCTTATGTGCATATACATTGATTATTGTAATCAGTGATTATTGTAAAATATGTTAAATACTTTCTTCTGGTGTTCAAAAAAATAAATAATAAAATGTTTCCTGAAAGTAACACCATGCTGAATTCGAATTTTTAATCCGCAATTTCCATTTTATGGGTAAAGTTGTGACACTCAGATTCTAACCTATATTTACTTGTTCCTTATTTTCCTCCTTCTTATTTTTCCTTACTTTTCTTCTCAGTCTATTTATCCTGCTCCTCCTCACACCTGTTTTACATTTTCCCAATACCTTACCCTCCTATACCTTAACTTACCAATCCCTCCAAGAGTCTCTCCCTTGTCCTCTTCCCCCACCTTATCTGCTTGACCTCTGATTTCTTTTTGATTTTAGAAGACATACATACATACATACATACACACACACACACACACACATCTGTTGTTACCTCTTTAACCCTTTCTACATGAGAGTGAGGTTCCAGCACTACATACCTTCACTCCTGCTGCCTTAGTCTGTATCAATTTTTCCGTTTATCTCTCATTTGTTTGACATAATTACTCATTTTTATCTCTCCATATATTTTTTAGTCACCCCATTGTACTCAGCTCAGCAAGTCTTTTCTTTCAAACTACCCAAATAATATGACAATCGTAACAGCTCTGCTAATATTTTCAAATGTATGAAGTAAACTATTTGACCTTACTGAGTCCCTTATAATTGGTCGTTAATTTCTATCATATACTTCTCCTAGATGTTATATGATGAATTTTCCCTCACATTATGGGGTTTTTCTTACAATAACATGAAAGCCTTTGAGGTCATTAAATATCCTTCTATTTTTCATTAAGGATTATATTTCACTTCCCTGGGTAAGTTACACTTAATCAAAACTCCAGCTCTTTTGCTGTATAAAATATGAACCTCTATGGTTCTTCAGTGTAGTAACTACTAGGTCTTTCATATACCTTATTGTGGCTGCATGATAATTAAATTGACTTTCGTTGTTGTTGCTGCTTCCAGTATTTTCTCCTTACTATGGGAGCTTTGGAACTTAGCTATGGCATATAAGACTGCAGAATCTCCTACAGAATACATATAAAGATAGAACATATGAGCACTGATATGAATTATTAGGCAGTATAGGAGAGAATTCATACATTCACTATATAAGGAGAACATATTAATACTCAGATGAATGAATACATAGAGAGAAGAGGTAAGTACTTGGTGAGTACTTGATCAAGTCCATGGCCAATGGAATATAGAAATCCACATTTTTGAGGCAATATTTTAAAATCTTCCACCATCCTTTTCCATAAGACTTTCCCTAGGAGGTAAGGTTCTCTGCCTGTCTTGCCTTTGGCTGCCCTATCTCTCCATGTCCAAAATCACTCCGATATTGCTGAAGGCACATTTGAGACGTTCCTTCATGTCCTCACCTGGATTTCCAATTGAAACTGATTAAAACTCATTATTGAATGATTTATTATGGGTTCACAAATGTGGGTGTTGAAGATTAGGGTCAAGTCTTTCTGTGCATGAGTATGAGCTTGTCCCAAATTCATCCCACTCGGTGCTCCATTATTGGTGCACCAATGTGTGGGAAATGTGAGAGTGTGTTTTTGTAGGCTTCTGTGTCTGTGCCCGTGTCCTAACTTCCATCCCATTCCCTGGACAATCATAGCTACCACATTAGAATAGGTCAGATTGGAGTATATTTTAATGGAGACCACCTCTTTCTCTATGGTGCTTTCCATTGGATTTATATTTATTACAGTATTTGCTCCAATCAGTTTGGCCTATTGATGAATATTTATAGCTTTGCTGGTGAAATTGATCTCTTATATTTCTGGTCTGATTTTTACAAAAACTTGGATTTGGTAACTGCTTCTAGATCTTTAGGTTATTTTGTGGAGAGGACAGTCTTAGTGATAGGTATCCATGAGGTATACCTGTGCAGGTTGTGGGAGAAGCAATTGTTCCCTGGTGGGCAGAACCCTACTGACATGCCCAGGGTGGGAAAGGAATGGGCACATGAGTTTTCAAGGGGTCATTCCAACTTCTTTTCCCATTCCTGATTCCTGGAGCATCCATCTGAAGCTGAAAATTCCCACGTCTATTCTGTTGACAACTTGCAACTTCTTTCCCATCAATGAAAGTTCAACTGCCACTCAGTTCACCTTTGCCAAGCAGTTCCGAATACCTGGCTCTCCATGGCTTGCCTCCTTTGCTTTGCCACTACTGCCCCATTTAGCATGTCTTCCTTTACTTCCTTCTAGGTTTTCTATTCTTCTGTGCTGTGCATTCTTTAGTTTCTTTTCCCCTCCCATGAAGAGTACAATAAAGAATGGATACACACACACACACACACATACACACATATACATTTACACAGACATATATATGTGTATGTGTATATGTATATATAATGTATAAGTTTATGTATATATGTGCATATATACATATATCTATAAATATACACTCATAAAAATATATGTAAGCACTTCTATGCTTATTTCCTCCTATCTGTTTCTCTGAAGGTGGATAGCATCTTCCTTCAAAAGTACAGGTCTTTCCATATTTTTCTAAATCAGCCAGTTCAGCACTTCCTATACCACAGCAATATTCCAACACATTTACAAATGTCTGAGACATTGTCTAAGATAATTTTCTTCAATTTTCTTCATTCCTTCTGTTCTTGGCTATATAGGTTTTATGTTTACAAGAAAATTTTAATTTAAAATAGTCAAAATTATTCTTTTTTACATTTCAGCAATGCTCTTGCTGTATAATATACTTTAAGGTCTGATACTGCTGAATCGACTTGTTTACATGCTTTTTTCCCTGCTATCTTTGAAGTTCCTGACCTTTTTTTCTTCCAAATGAACGATGTTATTACTTTTTTCTAAGTAATTAAAACAATTTTTTAACAATTTAATTGGGAAGATCTTGAACGAGGTAAAAATTGTCACTTTAAATGTTATATAGGCTTTAACTACTCATGAAGAATAAATATTTCTTCAATTATCAGAGTTTAACTGTATAAAACATATTTTATGTTTATGTTCACATAGTTCCCAAGTCTGTTTCAGCATATATTCACTTACGTATTTTACACTGTCTAGAATTTAGATTGGTTTTAGATATATCAAATATTGTTGCTGACAATGTAGTTTCTCTAGTTTCGACTTTGGATTTAATCTGTTTTAACCATAGCCTTTTCTGAGTTTATGATTACATACCCTGCTTTTCTGCACATTTAATTCAACTGTTATTTATTTTATCTTTCTGTGTCTCTCATTTTTATACTGTTTCCTGAAAGCAACATCATGTTGAATTCCAATTTTAAACAGCTCTCTATTTATATTTTATGGGTAAATTCATGCCATTCACATACTGATCTACAATCACTTGTAGTGTATTTTCCACCCTCCCAATTTTCCTTGCCATCCTTCTCACCTTATTTATCCTACCCCTCCTCACTCCTCTGTTTCACTTCTTCCCACTATGTTGGCAACACATTCCTTAACCTACCGACCCCTCTAAAATTCTCTCTCTCATCTTCTCTCCCTGTGCTATCCCCTGGCCCTCTTTTTTCCCCTTGAATTTAGAAGACATGTATGTGTGTGTGTGTGTGTGTGTGTGTGTGTGTGTGTGTACATGTGTGTTGTTCCTTCTTTAACCCATTCAACATGAGAATAAGATTACAGCACAACCTGCCCCACATCCTCCTAGTTAGTTGTGTCTCAGGTTTTCTTTTTATGCTCCGTTTGTATGACATGATTACTCCTTAATATCTCTTCCTACACTTTTATTTTTAGAATCTGCCTAGGCGGAGGAGCTGGCTCTGTGCCTTGAGCCGCTGTCCACTGATCCCCTGCTGCTCATGTTCTCCTTCCTGGACTATCAGGACCTCATCAGCTGCAGCTGCATGAGCCGAGTATTAAATCAGCTCTGGCTTTTGTCAGAGGCAAAAAAAAAGGCAGAAGAATGAAAGTTTGAAAACTCTCTTTAAAGACACTTCTATTGATCTTCTATGGAATATTGCTTGTGTAGTATAATGTTCCATAGTGAACATTATACTACTCTTAAAATAGCCTGGGATGACCTGGAAAGATATTTGGGGCAGAGGTGTCCAAGGATGATCGGATCACTGAAAGACGGTGTGGAGGAACGCGAGCTGGGCGCTGTGGAAGTGAAGATTGGGTTTAAGCTTCCCAGTGACTACTGTTGCTCCTTCAGGATCCACAATAGGCAGAAGCTGGTGCTTCCCAGGTTGATGGGAAGCATGGCCTTCTCCAATCACGACCGTTCCAAGGATTTGCTGGACATCGAGCCGGCTGCAGGTGGATTTCAGCAGAGGCAGGGTCTGAAGTGGTGTCTCCCGCTCACTTTCTGCATACACACTGGGCTGAGTCAGTATATTGCATTGGAAAGTGTAGAAGGCTGCAACAAGTATGAGATCTTCTATCAGTGTCCAGACCAGATGGCTCGGAATCCGTCAGCAATTGATATATTTATTACAGGTGCTTCTTATTCGGAATGGTTACCTCTTGTGTTAATAATGCTGTAACAGGGGCTATCCTGTCATCAGAGACCAGATTTTCAGGTATGTACATGATAAAGGATGTGTGGCAACAACTGGAGACATCACAGTGTCTGTGTGCACATCATTTCTCCCAGAACTTAGCCCTGTTCCTCAGCCTCACTATTTCTTCACTTACTGAATCAGAATTGAGATGTCTACAGGTGCTCTTCCTGAGAAGACGTGTTATTCATACAGAAGATATTGGAGAATCACCAACGTTCAAGGTGAAATCGAAGAGATTCAGGAGCCTGAAGTGGTCGGAGGGTTTCCCATCCTCAGTCCTGGCCAGGTGTATGACTACACCAGAGGTACCATGTTCTCCACCACATCAGGATACGTGGATGCCTTTAATCTTCTTTACTACGAGGACAGGATATTCCACATGACCTTTCTCTGATTCCATATGGTGTGTTCCACCTTCAAGGTCTCCACAATCCCAAGGAAAACCAGCCATTATGAATGTTCTGTGATGGAAGAAAATGAAGATGATTCCACAGATTCTGATGACTGTGGTGGACATAGACTCACCAATTACTCCCTGGCCCTCCACCACTGTCCTTGTCACACCTGAGCAAGCGCCTCAGTGTTTCTGAAGAATGTAAGGAATTATTGGCTATCTATGGGTAGCAAGCTGGCATTGGACCAAGCTGTGGTTTCTAACAGATATTTATCTCAGGAGTTGATTTGGGCTTTTTGTGTTTTGTGTAAGACAGAGGAGGTGGAAGGAAGGCTTTTTTTTCCTTTTGTCAAATGGGAAATTTATTCTCAGACTGCGGGGCTGGTATTATTGCCTTGTTTAAATTATTTCACATTATTAATATTTATCGAAATTGGGTGTGTGTGGGTGGAGATGGGGAGGGTTCTTTTTTATGCAATTCTTGCAAATGTGGCAGCAGTAGAAAAGTAGTAGCCCAGAACTGTAAGAGCTTCTGCCATCTTCACTCCTTGGGTTATTGTTTTCTGCCACTGTGAGTTGTATACAGAGGAAACACACTTGCAATTAGCCCTTTTTAGCCCAGGAATGCAATTAAGTAGGCCCTCTCCATGTATATCCACCGAAAACACCAAGGACCCTTCTTCCCTTGAAGACAATCCATCCTTGAAATTAATTCCCTTTGCAGACATTGTAGAATGTGGTATATTAAAGCATATGCTGGGTTGTCCACTGCTAACTGGAGCAATCTTGGCAATGACTATTTAAATACGATTTCTGGCTTTTTCTGCTTTATACACTGTCTTAACATTGTGAGAAGTGACATAATTTTATGTTAATCTAACTTTGTTTTCCTGAAACATGGGTTTTTCCTAATTATCAGATTCTGAATTTGGAATGAAATATTGCAGGTGCTTAAAAACACATATTTGAAAGTTAAAAAAAAAAAAGAATCAGCCTATTATTCTCAGCTTAGCACACACTTTTCTTTCCAAATACCCAAATAATGATGACAATCATAAGTGCATTACTAATATTTTCACATATAGGGAGTAAACAATTTTACCTGAGTCCCTTATAATTGGTCTCCAATGTCTACCATATTTTTCTCCTAGATTTTATATTTTGACTTTTCGGTTCTGGAGATTTTCTTGTCACAAAAACCTGCAAGTCTTTCAGGTCATGAAATATCCATTTATGTTCATTCGGAATTATACTTCACTGTGATGGGTAAACTACCCTTGGGCGTAACTCCAGCTCTTTTGTTCTGTGTAATTTAATTTTTCAAGATATAAGGTCCTTCAGTGTAGAAACTGCTAGGTCTTTCATAGTTGTGTGTATAACTCCATGATATTTGAATTGCTTTTTTAGTGTTGCTTCCAAAATTTTCTCCTTTCCCTGGGAGCTTTGAAATTTGGATTATATATTTTCCAGAAGTTTTCTCATGAGATCTCTTTCAGGTGGTGATCCGTGGACTGGTTTTCTTTTTCTGCTTTGCCTTCTTGTCTTAGAACTTCAGGGTAATTTTCCTGGATGGTTACTGTGACATTCCATCAAGATCCTTTTTAGTATCATACTTGTCAGGTAGTCTCACTATGTTTATGTTATTTCTCCTGGATTAGTACTCCAGAACAGATGTTTTCCTGAGAAGATGTTTCATTTTTTTCTCCTATTTCATTCATTCTTTTGATTGCATTTTATTATCACTTTGTGTCCTACAAAGTCATTAGCTTCCCTTTGCCAATTCTAATTTTCCAAGAATTATTTTCTTCCCTGAGTTTTTTATTCTGTGTTTCCATATTGTTATTCTTCTTGTCATTATTTTCTAGATATAATAGACAAATTTCTCTTACATTTTATAGTTTAAGTCCTTTTTAAGTCCTTCAAAGAACTGTTTTAGTGCTTAGGTTCATTTGATGCTTCGGACTGCAAAAGGAGTGGCTTTTTAGGTCCATTAGCTTCCTCTGAAAATCAACTCAGATCTTCTCTAGCCTCATAGTAACTATCTATGGATAAGTTGTTTCTCCTTTGCTTAGGCATTTTAAATTATTTATTTACATTTTATTTTGTTTTGTTTTTAGCACCTATCAGTGTAACCAAGTTATAGTCCCAAGGTAGGGAGAATGATGCCCTAAGTGTCAGGTCCTTCTTACTATTATTTTGAGAGGTCTCTCTCTGGGCCCAACCTTGGACTCTCCATGCCTAAGTAATGGTTGGGGCTCTTAGCCAGGCTATCCTTCACCTCATCTTGTTCCCTGAGGTCCCTCCAGTGGCTGCAAAGGTCAGCTGTCCTCTCTGTCCTGGAACTGACACCAGGGCCTGTGCTCCCCTGCCAGTGCCCACAGACACCAGGGTCCCTGTCCCTCATTACACACCTCACCAGGTATGTGCTAGCTCCTTTTCATGCAGCCACAGCCCAGGACATGTCAGCACAGCTGTGCTTTGTGGTTTCCAACTGGGGACGGTCATTCAATCTTTTCCTACTCATATTCTAGATTCCCAAACTGTCTAGGAGATGAAAGTTTCTAAGACTGAGGCAGCCTTTCCACCAAGCTGCTTCCAGATTTACCTGATTCATATCTCTCCCATTGTTATTGATTTTGTCCTTCCTTCTGGAAAAAGACCAGTGGTATCAGAAAGGCCATATCTCGACTTGCAAGTGAATTGAATACTAACAAGAAAGAATCTGGCAAAGTCACCAGTCTCACTATCTCCTCCAGAGTCATCTGGATCCAGTGACAATATGCATCAAGATGACTGGAGTTGGTTTCAAATGCTGTGGGAGCCTTGTCCCGTTATTTGACTCCAGGCACATATCCCTCACCTTAGCATGAGGTTAGTATTGGGGATACGAATATGTCTGGGGCATACAGAATATATACAGAATATATAGGAACAAATTAACCAAGGGAATGCATTATAATTAAGAGGTGGTAGGAAAGTCTTCTTGTAGAATATGGGATTGAAATTGTGACTTAATGAAAGCCAGGCAAGCTAGTAGGTGGAGAAGCAGAATAGGGGTGGGGGACAGACAGAGAAAATGCCAGGAGCTGAGGGATGGGGTGTCTTCTTTGTGGAAGAGCAAGGAGGCCAGTGTCACTGGATCAGAGACTAAGGTACAAGAAGACGGGAGTGTGAGAGGGGGTATTCTCTTTCAGGCATTCAATTCAGCAAGAGTTGCCTGCTTACTCTTCCTCACACATGACATCTCATTTCCCATCTACACGCCTTTGAAAAGGTGGTTCTCAGGACTTATACAAAGTAGCTACTTAATAAATGCTCATTGATCAATTAATTGCCATTAAGGGACATAACAGAGTCTTCTCGTGGTTCAAAATAATGTTGCAATTTACTGAAATCTTTAAACCTCTGGTCAGTAAATCTGTTCATTCAACTCCAACTGTATGGAGTTGTATTCAACTCCTCGCTGTAAATCGTGGATAAAACGGAGACTACTCCCTCTGTCATCAATTTAGTTGCATCCTGCCTTGTTAGTTTCATTATATGCTATTCTCCCTTGTGTACTTTGATGTAGTTACCTACTTATTTTCCCTCACACGACACAGTTTCAAAAAGTCCCCCATGACCGTAAAAACTGCCTGCCACGTAGTAGGTGCTCAATAAATACTAAGGACTAGCAAGCAGGTACATGCTAAACGTTTGTTGATGAACTGAATGTCATAGATGCACATAGATCAGTCTTTCACTGACATCTTGTGGGTACAAGTCAAGTTACAGTTCATATAGTAGATCAATAAATGTTTATTGAATTTAACTGAAAAGTTGGTGCATAATTAATGCGTGTTGACCAATTAATTGCCCTTGAGGGACATAGCACAGTCTTTCATTGACATTGCCTGTTCAAACAGGATACTGCAGTTTACTAAATAATTTACGGGAATGAAAAATACACCAAAAGTCATCATTGAATGACATCAAAAATGATCATCATTTCGCTGTTACTTTAAGGCTGCTATCTTTTGTACAGCTCCTAATATTATAGTCAGGCAAATTCCAGAGTCTAATTTTATTGAATTTGAACTTGGAAGTCAGTATATTCCTGGTTAAGGGAAAAAGAATGAAGTTAAATGAAGTCCTGAATTTATGGCAGTGAGTAACGAATTCCTTCAGTGCAAATAGGAATTCAGGTCAAATTATCAGTATTAAAATAACCTATGAAATTCTTCAGTATAAGAAAGGTAATATGATACAGGGTAGGAATTCATAGCAGTGGAGACACCATTCAGTTAGTTTCACCTTTCAATATACCCATTAATTGGGTAAAAAAGGAGCAATATTTACAGCAAATACACACAAAAAAAGGAGTGATTTCAGTTTCGAAGGAAATTCATGAAAGAATCATCAAATGTTTGAATGAGCCTTGACCATTGTGAAATCAGGCATGCAGGTAACTACTGGAGCTGTGAGCAGGGCCAGTAGGTTCAAAAACCAATAACCCTGGTAGTGTACAAACCCTGATGGTAAATGACACTTCAGCTGTAGTCATTGTGATCAGTAGTAGCGCTGGAATTCCAAACAGGCTCCTCTGCTTCCAAATGCTAAATTGGAAACCATCCATCTCCCACTGTCATATTCCATTCTAAATAATTTCTAAATTAATTCTAATATCTTGGAGCCACGGTCAGGATCGCACAAGAACTAGAGGCTCCAGCGTTAAAGGGGAAAAGAGCTTAGATTACGATATCAAGGAAGACACAGAACTTGGATTACAATGACAAATAAACCACTGAGAAAAACTGAGCATAATCATTCAGTGCAAAAAAGGGGACTTCACGAAATAGGGAAATTTTAAGCATTCTTAAACACAAGACACAAGAGAAGAACACATAAAAAAACAAAAAAGAGAAATCGTATAGGACTTCATAGGGGGTGAAGTCAGCAACCTAAGGGAGATTAACCCTCTTCCATTGTATGAGTGAATAGTGCTACCTGGTTGGGCTCAATCACTGCGAATTATTGATGAGATGTATCATTTAATCAATGTGAATGTGAAAGCAAAAACAGGAATTGAAGCCCCCTGTGCCAAAAAGCCCAAACACTAGACGCCAGGATGCTTGCCTCAGATGTGTTCAATGAACAGAGAGAAGGATGGGGTTCTCACATTGTTGCTGTTAGTGAGGCTACCACTTTCTCTGACCTACAGGGTGATTCATCAGTCTGGAGGAGCGGAAGGCTTCTTCACAGCATTTTGTACACACAAGTATTGTATATATTAAGAGAAAAAGAAAAAAGAGAGACAAAGAGATGCAGAGGCATACCTAGGGAGAGAGAAATTCAGATGGTGACTACATAATGTGTGTGTATGTGCTCATCCTTCGTTGCTAAAGAACATGTCATCAGAGAAATAATGACATGATTTGCCCTTGTTTTGAGTGAGGGAGGGCTGTGCAGGTCACCAGCCTCACTTCTCCTCCAGAGACATCTGAATCCACTGGCCGGATATTCATCAGGATGACTGGAGATGACCTAGAATGAGGTAGTTGGGGCTAAGTGACTTTCTCAAGGTCACCGAGCTAGAGAGTGTCAAGTGTCTGAGGTGAGATTTGAACTCAGGTCCTCCTGACTGCTGCACTGGTGCTTTATCCACGGCACCACCTAGCTGCCCCTCCAGTTCACAGTTATGATTGCTCTGTCTTGCTCTCCATCTTATTTCCCCCACTGTTTATGTTTTTTTCTCTTCTTTTCCTTTTTCCTGCTTACCAGTGTTTTGCTTTTGATCACAACCTCGCCAAATCTTCCCTCCCTTCTATCAGCCCTGCCCCTCTTCCTTCTCCTTTCCCCTACTTCTTTCCTCACTTTTTCACTCCTTCTATCCATGCCCCAACTTTTCTTTGCCTTTTTTACTTCCTATAGGGTAACTTAGATATACCTGATAGGTATACCTGAATATGTTATTCTCTCTTTGAGCCAAACCTAATGAGTATAAAGTTCAAACAATGTTCACCTCCCTCTTTTCATTCCCTTTACTGTAAAATATCTTAACGTCTCTTCAAAAGATGTAATATACTCTTTTTGCCTCTTCCTTTCCTTTTTCCACACACACAATACCTTCTTTATCTCATGACTAATATTTTATCATCACATCAAAGTCACCTTATATCCATGCTCTCTATGTATACCCCTACTAAATGTCATAAGAAGGGTATAGTTCTCAAGCACTACCTATATCATCTTACCATGTAGGGATGTAAACAGTTTAAACTTACTGAAATTTTTTTCCTGTTTCCTATTTTATGCTTCTCTTGAGTCTTGTATTTGAAGACCAAATTTTCTGTTCAGCTCTGACTTGATCATGAAGAAAGACTGAAAGTCTCCTATTTCGTTGAATGTCCATCTACTCCTCTGAAGGATTGTGTTCATTTCATGTGGTAGTTGATTCTTGGTTGTATTCCTTGATTTTTTGCTTCCTGGAATATCATATTCCAAGCCCTCTTATACCTGATACAGAAGCTGATAAATCTTGTATTATCCTGACTGTGGTCTCACAATATTTAAAAAGTTTCTTTCTGGCTCCTTGCAAAATTTTCTCTTTGATTTGAAAATTTTGGAATTCGACTAGAATATTCCTTGGTATCTTGATTTTGGAATCTCTTTCTGGAGGTCATTGGATTCTTTTAATGGCTCTTTTGCCTTCCTGTTTTAGGACCTGAGGGCAATTTTGCTCTATGATTTCTCAAAAGATGGTGTCCAAGCTCTATGTTTCACAATGGGTTTCAGGTAGACCAATAATTCTTAAATTATGTATCCTGGATCTGTTTTCCAGGTCAGTGGTTTTTCCAATGAGGTATTTTTCATTTTCTTCTATATTTTCCATTTTTTGTTGTCTCACTTACTCTTGATTTCGCATAGACTAATTAGTTTCCACTTTTCCAGTTGCTGTATTTAAGGAATTGTTACTTCAGTTAGCTTTTGTACCTCCTTGGCCACTTGGCCAATACTAATTTTTTTGGTCCCACAGGACTCCAGGCTTGTTGTACTGACTTCCTCTTATGGGCTGTTTATGGGAAACTTCTCTGGTCCTGGGAGATAATTGTTTATAATGAACCTTTCCACTTGTGATTTTTTGTATATAAACTCTGTGATCATTTCGGCAAGGTGGAATTCTGGATGTTCAAATCTCTTCTTCACAATGAAACTATTTAAACAGTTACCAGATTACTGACCAATTATCTCTAGTCTGATGTTTTGTGACTCTCACCAATATATACTGGGTTAACAAAACCCTGATAACAAAGACAAAATTGAAAGATCTTAGCAATGTGTTGGTTTGGGGTTTGAAAGGGAAGAGTATACAGGGTAGGAGGATAGAAAGAGTTCAGTTCTGGACACATTGAATTTAAGATGTCTACAGGACATCCAGGTGGATACATCCAATAGGCAATATGCAAGACTGGAGGTCAGCAGAGAGGTTTGGATGGGACAAATATATGTGAGAATCATCTGCATAATTGAATTCACTGAAACTGATAAGGGCAAGAAGTGAAACAGTATGGTATTAGGGGAGAAGGCAGTCCAGCAAAGAGTCCAGTGGCCCACTTCTGTTTAGCAGGAATGACTTGGATGAAGATCCAGCTAACGGTTCTGAGGAGTGACCATGGTGAGGTGCTGGAGGGCAGGTACTGTATTTTACATTTCTTTGTATTTCTCAAGCTTAGGACAATGCCTGGCTGAAGGCAGGCATTTAGTAAGTGTTTATTAGCTGATTAAAAGGAGATCCTGCAGGAAGCTACATGGTGCAGTGAATAAAGCACTGACTTTGGAGTAAGGAGGACCTGAATTCATGTCCAGTCTCAGACACCTGACACTAACTAGTTGTATGATCTTGGACAAATCAATATACCCAAATTGTTTCCCCTACTACCTCAAAAAAAGGAAATCCTAAGGAAAATAATGTCACAAAAAATTAGACAAAAGTATCAAAAGAAAAGTGAACAAGTGTTAACTTCTGTAAAGTGATCAGACAAAGTGAGGATCGAGAAAAGGGCTTTAGATTTGGTATAAAAGAGATGGCTAGCAACATCAGTGAGAGAAGTTTTAGTTGAATGATGAGGGCAGGAGCTAGACTGTAGAGAGTTAAGGAGAAGACATCAAGGAGAAGTGACTATTGTAAATGATCTTTTATGAGATGGATGGATTCAAGGAGATATTAATTTTAGAATGGGGGAGAGATCGACATGTTTGTCGACAGAAGCAAGGAAGCAGTAGAGAGGGAGATACTAAAGATGAGTGAGAGAATGGGGATGATAGATGGGGCAGTCTGCTAGAGGAAATGGGCTGGAAGACATCACTTGTGGAGGCAGAGAGGAGTTTGGCTCAATAAGGAGTAAGCAGATCTCTGTGTGAGAGACAGAATTGGAGGAGGAGATGGTGGCTGTGTGAAAGAAAGAGGCGGGGAGAAGAAGGAACTGTCAAGGAATGACCTCAAAATTTTCAGTAAAAACTTGTGCGTGGGTGCTGCAAGTAGTTATGGGAAGTTTGAGAAGGGATTAAAATTTCATCAGAGTCATTGTGGTGAGGTGGGTAGTGAGTCAATTAAAGAAGTATAAAAAAATGTCTTTGGGGAGTCAGAAATAGCTTTCTCACCTTTTGGGGAAAATGGCTGTTTTAGTAGGGAAGGAAAAGCCATAGATGAAACTCATGTGGAGGAGAAATAGTGATGGATATTGGTTCTACTACACAGTACTTGTAATTGAAATTTAAAAGTATCTTGGCATATTTAACACCAGTCTTTTGCCAATTCACTGTCAATAGTTTTCAGATTAGGAAAAGAAATGAAATGCATTTTGGGTCATGCTTTTCATGATTGTGTTAACATAACAAACCAGCTGCAGGCAGAATGAGGTTTTCTGAAAAGTGATCTCCCTGGCCCCAAGTTTTGTAGAGTATCTATCTTTTTTCTTTGATGATGATATAGGACACATTGCTGTCCATGGTGATGTCAGACGACCACTGTGGGTCTGGGTGTGTCTCATCATGGCTGGGTCATTTTTCAGATATGTCCAAAGTTTTGTAATTCCATTTGTGATTTGCTCGGCAAAGATACTGCAGTGGTTTGGCATGTCCTTCCCAAGCTCACTTAGGAGATGAGGAACTGAGGCAAAAAGGGTAAAGTGATTTGCCCAGGGTCACAAAGCTAATAAGAGTCTTAGGCCAGATTTGAACACAGGAAGATTTGTCCTCCCGACTTGAGGTCCAGTGCACTATCTTCCATGCCTCGTAACTACCAGTGGTTGAATTATTATTTTCCCATACAGTTCCTCTGATTCATATGTGAGTATTACTAGCTGAGGTGGTTTACTGAGAGAATATTTCAACACACAAAAAAAATGAATTAAGGACTAAGTAGTGTAGCAAGAAAAAACCTCTGGATTAGGAGGAGAACAATTTGTATTCAAATTCCAGCTCTGACATTTATATGATACAATCTCCCAAAACCTTAGTTCTCTCATTTGAAAATTAAGGAATTGAACTAAATTCTGTCCAAGGTCACTTCCAGTTATGACATTCTGTGACTGTGTTAAAAAAAGGAGGGAGGGTATCAAAAATCACTGCTAATGTGTGTCAAATGTTAGAGAAAATTTTTTAAAAGCTTTGTTATGGTGCATGTACTTATAGTATGACAAACTAAAATAATGCTCACAATGGGCACTCAAGATAATAAATAATTTTGAGAGAAACTAAGCATTTTAATGGAAAATATTCAGAGGCACTATTTGAGTCAGTTGACAGTAAAGCAGGAAATTCTTGTAACTTTGAAATAAATGGTCTCCTAAACTTTAAAAAGAAAAAAAACCCATTCAACTACTTTTGTAAACCTCAAGGGACGAGCCAAGACAATGGAACAGAAAGATGCATATACTGTAATGCTTTCCCCACAACCCACAAAACACCTGTAAACAATGTCTCTCAAGAAATTCTAGAGCAGCAGAAGCCACAGAACAACAGAGTGAAAGAGGTTTCCAGCCAAAGGTAACCTGGAAGGCAGAGAGGAAAGGTCTATTTCATGGGACACTGAGGAGAGCTCTTGGTGGCAATTTTCTATAGTCAAAAGGTTTGTAAGTTTGATACCAGATCTATTAAATTATAGATTGCTGGTAGGGGAACATCCGAGGTTAAGTCTAAAATTAAGCTACTAGACTTAGGACTTCAGGACAACAACAATAAGTTAGGGTCCTTTAATTCTTAGTAATAGTGTGGAGACAATTAGGTCAAGGGCTTGTGAAGTTAGCACACATAGTTATTATTTGTGTCTCAGTTGGTTAATGTTAAAAAAAAAAATTCCTTTACGGTGTATATTGTAAATGCTTCTAAAGAAGTATCACCTGACCAAAAGTTGAAATTGTTTTATGTGATATGAACTGTGTTAAAAATGAAAAATGAAAAAAAAATTAAAAAACAAAAACCCCTCAAACTATGCATAGCAGGCTGTTAAAAAATAAAATGGCAAGGTATCAAGTCAGTATAAAAACAGCCTTTATTCAAATAAGCTGTTGTCAAACACTTGCAATTTTGACCTAAAAAGAGACTTTAAATTATGCAAGATTGGTCTGTCTAGAGTTATTTAGTGCTAGATGTCAAAAGCATTTTAAGCACAATCATTCCAAAGGCAGGTCATTAACCAAACATTCAAAAATCAGTTACAGTAAAGCTCAACAAATACTGGTCTTTCTAGTTAATGTAGATGCTATTTTCTCTTTGCTTCTTCATTTAGAACCAGTCCTACTGTTGCTGCTGAAGACAAAAGTTTTACCTTATCTTCTTTGGCTAGTACAAATTAATAAACCTAGCTGGCAAGATTTTTCTGTAACTTTCCATCCTCAATAACAATACATCAATTGGACACATTTTAGTGATGTAAAGAAAATGCCTTCCTGTTTGGGGAAACAACAGTCATTGTTTCCTACTCTAAATTCAGTATGTAGTGACAGGATCAAATTTAGGAGATCTCTAGAACAAAATATCTGGATGGAAAGTAAAAGTTTATCATCTGGATATTTTCTATACCAATAGAGGACTAGGACTTGGAAGACATATGTTCAAAATATCCATATTATTAAAAGTTTTTATTTTATTTTAAAATTTTGTCTTAGTGTTTGGTTATATTTAGACACAGCCTTGCTTTTTAAAAACTTTCGTTATCTGTTTCTTAACCTACTATCTTCTGTGGTCTCCAAATAACACTGAAAATTTTTTTGCACAAACATTTTGAACTTTACAATAATACAAAATATACGCAGATATACATTCTGAAGCTACTAATAACATGCCTAACTTTATTTTCTAAACAAGTTTTCCTTAGGTCAACATTAACATTGCCAACTTGGGAAGAAAAGAAGTGTCATTGCTTCGATATAAAATGAGCCATATATAAAGATTTTCTTCCAAAGACATTTCATTTGATTTACCAGAAATAATAGTATAGTGTAACAAGATGTTAGTGTAATATAATGGTCGTAATAATATCATAGACCATATTGTAAAACGCAAATCGCGCTGAATTAATTTACCAATATATATTAACATATGTACAATCTTCTAAATTAGGAATATTTTAAAGAACATATCAAAATCGAAGAACCTGTATTCGCTTATCATTGATTCTGAAACACTGAATAGGCTTGCTTAAATATACCAAAAGTAACTGTCCAATAAAGGAAAAGAGAAAAATTTGTTTCATCATAGAGAAATATAAGTTAATTTGAAATTGCAAAGAAATAACACGTCCTATGCTATGAGAAAGGAAATCAAATATTCCCATCTTAAACAGACAAGTTAAAAACAAGAGAAATTCCTCAAAAATATGTAGTTTCATGAATATAATTAATATTTTCCCCTTTGCGAATTATCTTAGAACATAAATTATTTCAAATACCAATATAGGTATGAACTGATGTGTAAGTAGGTGATAGCTTAGCTATCTCACATTAAATTTAGGGGAGTTTTATATCAGCTTAAAACATAATTAAAGATAAAAATTCTGTAATGTTAATCTCATTTAAACCTACATATATATTCTCCATTGTCTTCTAGACCAATCCTTTCTATCATTTTTTCATTTCATATGGAGTCATTTTCCAAGTTATTTCATAACAGAAAATTAACTGCTATGTAGTTTAAAATGAAATAAATAATAGCATTATTACTAGAAATAGTAATTTAAGGTTCAAGGCAGTGTCAGCTTTTACAGAGGAGATGTATAAATTTTTCTAAGTGCTAAACATTTTAAAGAAAACGAGTACCTGTAAGCCTTTTACAAAATTGTTTTGAATAAAGTGAACTTCAATAGGTTTTTAAACACATATTGTGGTTAAATTAAACTAATTTAAATAAAATTGAAAATTAAACTAGTCAGTACGCAATTCTAGGCTCCACTACAACTTTTGAAATGTTATTTAAAATCATTTTTCATAACGATTTACTAATGCTGTGTTTAGAATTAAGACACCGGGGGGAAAAAAACCTTTAATTAAAAATGAGGTGTAAAAAGGAAATGCAAAATTTTAATCTGCATCGCTTATCCATCATGTTGAGGACCATTTCACAAGTCACTTCCGTTTTTGTTTCTTTAGCAAAATCTGTTGCTATTTCATTCACACAGGAACAGTTTCATTTGTACAATGTTCTATGTTCACAATGGAATTATCTTCAACTGGCATCTGCTCAACAACTTTATAGGAAAAAAGAGACCATATTTGACATTAAGAATGATACATTAAAATCAGAATTTACATACTGTAAATATACAAATACATGATGAAAATTAACTTTATTTAAAGCATGAAATGAAACATTTTACAATACTAGCCCTGTGAAGATAACATAGCATAAATATTTCTGTTTTGTGCCCTTACTATTTGTCTGTTAACTTTAGGTCCTCAAAGGATATATTTTGAAGATCTTCTTAGTATTTGATTGCAATTCCTTGCTCTAAATAAGGAAAATATTTTAGCAAACCAACATTTTATGTCATGGTAGCTTAACAATTCAAGTTATTCTTTTCCAAAACAGCTTTTTTTCCTGTTAGAAACAGGATATAATTGCCGTAATAATGATAAAAAAGCTGTGACTTTCCAGCTATCTGTAACTTCTAGCTTGTATGTTCAATCAACAAATGATTACTTCCATATGTAAGACATTGTGCCGGGTGCTATGAAGCATAGGAAATATCAGATTTTTGTCCCAATTCTAGGGAAGTCTAAATCTAGGTAATGAGAATTACAAAAAATCATTTGAAATATTTGTACTAATGACTGTTATTCATACCCTATGATAAACTTTCTTATTGAACAAGAATGCCCAAGGGACTACTCTGCTTTCCAGTTACAAAATACAGTTACAAAAATAGCTTCAGTTTAAAATATCATAGGAGGCTTCTTAAAAAATGCTGTTAATCTATATCAACAAAAGGATTTCTAAGTACTTCCCTGTAAAAAAAAAAAATGACTCTAAACTTCATATTCCAAAGAGGCTTATCAATAGTCTTGCCATTTAAGATTAATGTGCTGTAAAAGGAAAATATCCTGTTCCCACTCGAAGAATAAAGCAGAAACATTAGACAATAATCAACCTAAAATGAGTAAAAAGCTCACCTGCAAAATGAAGCATCTCCCCTGTACTGTCCATAAAAATTTTGTCCAGTTTTTGCTTTCCTCTGGTAATGAAGGCCAGGATGAAATTATCCAGGTTACTAGAGTTGCACTTTGACTACAGTGAGAAAAGTAGATATAACGAAAAGACAGGCAGCTTGGTATAGTGGAGAATTCTAGACTCGGAGGCAAGAAAAACTGAGTTCAGAATCTGTGACGCTTGTTAATTGTGTGATTTAGGAAAATTATTTAGCTTCCCTGAGACTTCTTTTCACCATCTGGAGAAGTGTGGTTAATAATATCTGAAGTGCTTACCTCATACAGCTGTTGAAACATCCCACTGAGACAGTGGAAACAAAGCATTGTGAATTTTGTGAATTATTATTATTGTACTCATATTCAGCATTCCTACCAATCACTCAAGGTATTACCCCCAAACTGAAACTGTGATTCTAACAATCTGAGACATTTTTTCAATTATCTAAAAGAAGTTCTAAATTTTGGTCAGTTTGAAATCTGTGGAATACTGAAATTTATCTTTTACATGAATCGCTTTCTAACTTTTACTTTTATGTTTCTTTTGCCCTTTTGCCTCATATGCTTTCTTTCCTCCCACATTTTCCATTGTGATTAAAGATATTAATTTTTAACCAAATTCTTAAGTACCTATTCAAAATTGACTAACTCTATCTTTTATTGTCTACATCTGAAGGAATTTGGAGGTTCAAAGGCAGTCTTAGATAGGAAAATAAATATGAAGTGAGGTGCATCTTTTGTCTCTTTATTAAATATTTTCATCCTTATTTCAGCATCAACAGTCAAGGTAAGCAGTTAGCAGGTGTTACCTACAAGAAGAAGTTAACAAAGAAGAGGTGCTGCTACCAAGTGTCGAAGGCATAATAGTAACAATTGAGGGGCACTTTAATTTACATCAATCATTCTTTTAAAAGTTTCACTAATTTTTATATGTATTAGAAATTTTAATCACATGAGATTACCAACAGATTCTTACATTTCCAGACTTGTTCATTATTTCAAAATTTCTTTGGTATCATAAGTAAACATGCATGCATCACTCCAACATAAAATCCCATAATTTCTTTTTCCTGTTGGGTTAAAATTATGTAATAGACTAGATTTTTAAACAAAAGAAAAATGTTTTTTTTTTTTTTAGGTTTTGAAGTCAATTGTAATAAATTTAAAGCCTTTCAGAATAAACAATTAAATATTTACTCTGGATGCTTTTAGACATAATTCTGCTTACAAGTAATAATAGATATGAATTACATGAACTCTACATAATAATTTACTAATCATCCCAGGACTATAACTATTCAACAATCTCCTACATGAGAATTAAAAGTCATTGTCAGGTTCAGTGAAATGCCTTAGAAAAATCACAGACTGACATCATAATTTAAAATAATTTCTATTTGTACATTCTAGTGATGTATTTAACATTTGAAGAAGCTATATATTTAAAAATGTATGGTTTTGAGTCATTCTTAAAAGCAGATTCTTAGGGGAAGTTGTATATTTTTGATGAATCAAATAGAGAAAGAGGAGATCAGTGAATTGGGCATGCAGCTACAAAAGCCTGAAAAAGAACAAATTGAAAATTCTCAAGTAAATATCAAATTAGAAATACTGAAAACCAAAGGAGAGATTAATAAAACTGAAATTAAGAAAACTATTGAACTAAAAAATTGTAGTTCTGTACTATAAAACTTTAATCCTAATTCTGTGTTCTAACACTTTAATTGTAATTCTGTGTTGTAAGATTAATTCTAGTTCTCTCTGTTAAGACTAATTCCAAATCTGTTTACCAAAACTTTATTTCTAATTCTCTGTTCCAAGATTAATTCTAATTTTATGTCTGAATACTTTGGTTGTAAACCTGTCTTCCAAGACTAGTTGTAACACTGTGTTTTCAGACTTCAATCCTAAATCTGTCTTCTAGAATTTTATTTCTGATTCTATTCTCTAACTATTTAATTCTAATTCTGTGCTCTGACATTCTAATTCTAATTCTCTCTTCTAAGAATAATTCTAATATTTTGTTCTACGACCAATTCTCATTCTTCTAACACTTTTAAAATTTATACTATGTTTTTACACTATTTCTAATTCTGTATTCTAAGACTTTAATTCTAATTCTGTGTTCGAAGACTTTCATTCAAATTCAGCACTTGAACACGTTCATTCCGATTTTGTGAACTAAGACTATTTCTAATTCGGTCTTCTAATATTTCAATTCTGTGTTTCCAAAGATTTTAATTCCAATTCTGTGTTCTATGAATTTAAATGTAAATCTGTGTTTTTAAGACTTGAATTCTGAGTCTGTGTTGTAAGATTTTAATTCTAATTCTGGGTTCTAAGACCTTCATCTTAATTGTGTTTGAAGACATTAGCTCTAATTCTGCATTCAGTGACTCACTCTAATTCTGTGTTCCAACACTTTAATTCAAATTCTGTGTTATGATGCTTCAATACTAATTCTGAGTTCTAAGATTTTAATTCTAATTCTGTTTCCTAAGAATAATTCAATTCTGATTTCTAAGATCAATTCTAATGTTTCTTTCTAAGATTTTAATTGTAATTCTTGGTTTTTAGACTCTTTCAAATTCTGTGTTCTAAGACTTTCATTTTAATTCTGAGTTTTAAGACGAATTCTAAATCTATGTTCCAAGACTAATTCTAATCCTATATTCCAACACTTTGATTCCAATTCTCTGCTCTAAAACTTTAATCCTAATTCTGTGTTCTAAGATTTTAATGCTTATTCTGTGTTCTAATATTTGAAATATAAATCTGTGTTTTTAAGACCTGAATTCTAATTCTGTGTTGTAAGATTTTAATTCTAATGCTGTGTTCTAAGACTTTAATCTTAATTCGGAGTTTGAAGACATTAACTCTAATTCTACATTCAAGGACTCATTCTAATTCTGTGTTGCAACACTTTAAATTGAAATCTGTGTTCTGATACTTTAATATTAATTCTGAGTTCTAAGATTTTAATCCTAATTCTGTTTCCTAAGAATAATTCTAATTTTGGTTTCTAAGACCAATTCTAATGTTTCTTTCTAAGACTTTAATTGCCATTCTGGGTATTTAGACTATTTCGAATTTTGTGTTTTTAGACTGTAATTGAAATTCTGTGTTCTAAGACTTTCATTCTAATTTTGAGTTCTAAGACTAATTCTAAATCTGTGTTCCAAGTCTAGTTCTAATTTTGTATTCCAACACTTTAATTTGAATTCTCTGTTCCAAGAATTTGGTCCTAATTCTGTGTTCTAAGATTTTAATTCTAATTCTGTGCTCCAAGGATTTCATTCGAATTCTGTGTTCTAAGATTAATTCTAATTCTGTTTTCTAAGATTTTTTTTCTAATTATGTTTCCTAATTTTTTAATTGTAATTCTGTACTCTGAGACTTTTATTCTAATTCTGTCTTCTATGAATAAATAATTATAATTCTGTGTTCTAAGATGAATTCTAATTATATATAACTATAATTATATTCTAAAATATCCAAGGGGCCCTTCTTGCCAAGGCAAACTCCTCTGCATTGAATAAGAGATTCCATTCCATTCCACTCCTCCAAAAGATCTATCACCCTCTATCACCCCCATTGTATCACATATCTTTAATCTCTCCCAGTCTCCTGAATGTTTTCTTATGGCTTACAGACCCATCTATCCTTCAAAAAACCCTCACGGGATTCATCCATCTCTAGCAGTTATCATCTTCTACCTCTCCTGTTTTATGACTAAACTCCTTGACAAATCCATTTACAATCATTGTTTCCAATTCCTGTCCTCTCATTCTCTTAACTCTTTGCAGTCTGGCTTCAGACCTTTCCATCCAACTGCAACTCTTTTCTCCAAGGTTAGCAATGAGTTATTAATTGTAAAATCTCTTCTCCATCTTTATTCTTCTTGACCTCTATGCAACCTGTGACATTGTCAATCTCCTTCATTTACATGATACTCTGTTCTCTCTAGGTTTACTCTCTCCTGGTTTTCCCTTTGTCTGACATCTCCTTCTGGGTCTCCTTTTCCTTCATCTTTATCCAAATGATGATCACAAATCTTCTCCCGCCCAATGCTCTGTCTTGGGTCCTCTTCACCTTCTATCCTATTTCACTTGGAAATCTTATTGATTCCCATAATTTCAATCATTTCTATAAAGATGATTCTCAGATCCATTTCTCCAGCCCTAATCTGTCTCTTGACCTTTAGTATCACATCTCTAATTGCTCACTAGATATCTCAAACTGTATGTCCTGTAGACATCTTAAACTCAACATGTCCAAAACTGAGTATATTATCTTTCCACCAAAGTTCCTTCATTCTAACTTTCCTATTACTGTCAAAGGTACCACCAGCCTCATGATCACCTAAGCTTGACCCCATCCTCAACTCCTTTTTCTCTCACCCAATATATCCAATCAGTTGTCATGTCCTGTTGTTTCTAGTTCTGTACCAAGTCTTGTATACACCCTCTTTCTTCCTCTGACACTTCCACCAGCCTGGTGAAGCCCCTCATCATCTCATGCCTGGAACAATACAAAGGCCTTTGGGTTGATCTCCCTGTCTCAAGTCTACTGACTGCCGGTGATCCTCCACTCAATTCTCAAATTGATGTTCCTAAAGCACAAGCCTGACTGTTCCCTCTTTACTTCCATTCAATGAACTGTAGTGGCTCCTTACTGTATCTGTGACTAAATATGCAATCCTGTGCTTGGTTTTTAAAACCTCCAATAAACCCATTGAGTTCCACCTTTCCAATCTTGTTACATGTTGCTCTCACCCCTCTGGCATTGTATGATCCACTAATACCAGTCTCTTTGCTTTTCTTCATATATGACATCGATCCATCTCCCAACTTCAGGCATTTTCAGTGGCTATCCCTGAAACCGGAATTCTCCCTCTGTTCAATTCTGCCTCCTAGCTTCCCTGGCTAAACTCTTACCTAAAAATAAGAACTTAATGAGTCGTTAATTTTAGTGCCTTTGCCCTGAGATCATCTCCAATACATCCTTTACATATCGTACTTACACAGAGTTGTTTGCATGTTGCCTCCTCTATTTGACTGTGATCTGGCTTATTTTTTTTTTTAACTTTTCTTTATATCCCAGGGCTTAGTGCAATGCCTGGCACATAGTAGGTGCTTAATAAAAGCTTGCTGCCTGACTAGAGAAATGGATATATAGATGTGGGATGATGACTGAACCCATGATATCCGATGAGATAATCAAATGAGAACATATGCACGAAGAGAAGAAGACCTAGGACAGGGACTTCAGTGAATACCCACAGCTAGTGAGGGTGACATGGGTGAAAATGGAGCAAGTAAGAAGAATGATAAGTGGTCAGGTAGGCATAGGAGGAGAACTAAAAATCTGTGTCACAAAGACCCAGAAATGAGAAATGATCAACTTTAAAAAATGCTGTCAAGAAGGATTGGATTTGAAAAGACCATAAAGTTTGGTAATTAAGGAGAGTTCGCTGGTTACTCTGAAGAAGGTAGTATCAGATGAGTGGGAGATGAGAAACCATATCGCAGACAGTTGAGAAGTGAATGAGAAAAGTAGTGACAGAACTCACTACTTCTAAAAGATGACTTCTAAGGTCAGTTGAAAAAAGAATGGGACGGGGGGGCGGAGACAAGATGGCGGAGTGAAAGCAACGACTCACCTAAGCTCCTGGAAAAACTCCTCTGGATATCTCTGGGGGGAGAGTCTGACCAGACTTTGGAGGTGTAAAATCCAGTGGGTGACGGACTTTGACGGATTCGGAGCCCAGGCTGGACCGGAGGGTCCACGGGAGGGATCTATTCCGCGGGGGTAAGACCCCGGCGCACAGAGCAGTGCGGTCGGCGCGGCAGGGCGGAGGGGACCAGAGGAGCCCAAGAGTGGCGGGCAAGACCAGCGGAGCAGGAGATAAGCCAGGCCGAGCCGGTGAGAGCCGCTGAGTGCCAGACATCACCGCAGCAGCCCTTGAAATCTTCAGCCTGAAGACGGACTTCGGTGGGTCACTACTTGAACTTCCAGGAACTGGGATGGCAGAGTGATCAGTAAGTGCTCTCTCCTCCCCCCTGATGACCGTGAGGGAACCATAAAATTCTTCCCCAGATTAATCCTGGATCAGCGGGAACAGCAGAAGGGGGCGGGTGGTCTCATAACACCAGAGACTGGAAAAGTGGCAAAGGGGGATTCTTCCTACTGTGGTGGAGGCGATCTGGAGGGACAGACGACCCAGGGCAGAGAAAATTCGCACTGAGACCCAGGCAAGCCTCAGAGCCAGGAGACAAGCCCCAGGAGGGGCGGGAACACGCGTTAGCTTCTAGGCGTGCCCCAGCCCTCCAGGGGAAAAGGGAAGACAATAGGGAAGCTGGGATTACCATCCCCTGACCTTGCCTTTGCCTCAAGTCAGCTGAGGAGATAGCCTGAGACCAGACCACACCTCCCACACACCTAACAAGCTAGCCCCAGGTTTGATCGGGGAAACAAAAAACAAAAGCCTGCTTTTAGCCCAGACACACATCAGCTCAACTTAAAGATCTGTACCTTCTGACTGAAAGAACCAAAAGCTACAACACTCAGCCAACATCATGAATCGGAAAAAGCAGACGAAAAGTGAAAAAACCATAGAATCTTTCTATGGGGATAAGGACCAAAACACAAACACCAAAGAGGTTAGGGCTGAGACTGTACTTCCATCTGAAACCTCAGATGGGACTATGAATTTCTCGCAAGCACAACTAGATTACCTGGAACGTCTGAAGAAGGATATAAAAGAAAAACTGGCCAATGATTTTAAAACTATAAAAAAAGAATTCACTGATGAGAACATCACCCTGAAAAAGAAAATTGAAGAAATGGAAAAGGAAGTTCAAAAATTAACTGGAGAGAATAATTCCCTAAAAGGAAGAGCTAATCAAATGGAAAAGGAAACCCAAAACCTAATTGGGAAAATTGATCAGATGGAAAAGGAAACCCAAAACCTAACTGGGAAAATTGGTCGATTGGAAAAAGAAGTACAAAAATTAAATGGAGAAAATAGCTCCCTAAAGGGAAAAATTGGTCAGATGGAAAAGGAGATGGAAAAGCTAACTGAAGAAAACACTACGATGAAGATTAGAATTGGGCAAGTAGAAACTAATGACTCAATGAGGCAACAAGAATCAGTCAAACAAAATCTAAAGAATGGATTCAGAGGTCAAGTCACTGGCTGGGAAAATGCCCAGAAAAGGGAAAAGAAATAAGACTATAGAAGGTTACTTTCTTGGTGAACAGGCATTTCCTTCCTTCCTTTCTGATGAGGAAGAACAATGCTTACCATCAGGCAAAGACACAGAAATCAACGCTTCTGTGTCTCAGCCCACTCAATGGGCTCAGGCCATGGAAGAGCTCAAAAAGAATTTTGAAAATCAAGTTAGAGAGGTGGAGGAAAAGCTGGGAAGAGAAATGAGAGACATGAAGTCAAAGCATGAACAGCAAATCAGCTCCCTGCTAAAGGAGACCCAAAAAAATGTTGAAGAAAATAACACCTTGAAAACTAGCCTAACTCAATTGGCAAAAGAGGTTCAAAAAGCCAATGAGGAGAAGAATGCTCTCAAAAGCAGAATTAGCCAAATGGAAAAGGAGATTCAAAAGCTCACTGAAGAAAATAGTTCTTTCAAAATTAGAATGGCACAGATGGAGGCTAAGGACTTTATGAGAAAGCAAGAAATCACAGAACAAAGCCAGAGGAATGGAAAAATGGAAGATAATGTGAAATATCTCATTGGAAAAACAACTGACCTTGAAAATAGATCCAGGAGAGACAATTTAAAAATTATGGGACTACCTGAAAACCATGATCAAAAGAAGAGCCTAGACATCATCTTTCATGAAATTATCAATGAAAACTGCCCTGAGATTCTAGAACCAGAGGGCAAAATAAATATTCAAGGAATCCACAGAACACCACCTGCAAGAGATCCAAAAAGAGAAACTCCTAGGAACATTGTGGCCAAATTCCAGAACTCCCAGGTGAAAGAGAAAATATTGCAAGCAGCTAGAAAGAAACAATTCAAGTATTGTGGAAATACAATCAGGATAACACAAGATCTAGCAGCTTCTACATTAAGGGATTGAAGGGCATGGAATAGGATATTCCAGAAGTCAAAGGAACTAGGACTAAAACCAAGAATCACCTACCCAGCAAAACTGAGTAGAATACTTCAGGGGAAAAATTGGTCTTTCAATGAAATAGAGGATTTTCAAGCATTCTTGATGAAAAGACCAGAGCTGAAAAGAAAATTTGACTTTCAAACACAAGAATGAAGAGAACCATGAAAAGGTGAACAGCAAAGAGAAGTCATAAGGGACTTACTAAAGTTGAACTGTTTACATTCCTACATGGAAAGACAATATTTGTAACTCTTGAAACATTTCAGTATCTGGGTACTGGGTGGGATTACACACACACACATGCACACACGCACACACACATAGAGACAGAGTGCACAGAGTGAATTGAAGAGGATGGGATCATATCTTTAAAAAAAATGAAATCAAGCAGTGAGAGAGAAAGATATTGGGAGGAGAAAGGGAGAATTGAATGGGGCAAATTATCTCTCATAAAAGAGGCAAGCAAAAGACTCATTAGTGGAGGGATAAAGAGGGGAGGTGAGAGAAAAACATGAAGTCTACTCTCATCACGTTCCACTAAAGGAAAGAATAAAATGCCTACTCATTTTGGTATAAAAACCTATCTTACAATACAGGAAAGTGGAGGATAAGGGGATAAGCAGAGTGGGGGGGGATGATAGAAGGGAGGGCATGGGGAGGAGAGTGCAATTTGAGGTCAACACTCATGGGGAGGGATAGGATCAAAAGAGAATAGAAGTAATGGGGGACAGGATAGGATGGAGGGAAATATAGTTAGTCCTATACAACACAACTATTATGGAAGTCATTTGCAAAACTACACAGATTTGGCCTATATTGAATTGCTTGCCTTCCAAAGGGAAGGGGTGGAGAGGGAGGGAGCTAAAGAAGTTGGAACTCAAAGTGTTAGGATTAACTGTAATATTCTTACCACTAGGAAATAAGAAATACAGGTAAAGGGGTATAGAAAGCTATCTGGCCCTACAGGACAAAAGAGAAGACAGAGACAAGGGCAGAGAGGGATGATAGAAGAGAGAGCAGATTGGTCATAGGGGCAATTAGAATGCTTGGCGTTTGGGGGGGGAGGGGAGAAAAGGGGAGAAAATTTGTAACCCAAAATTTTGTGAAAATGAATGTTAAAAGCTAAATTAAAAAAAAAAGAAAAAAGAAAAAAAAAGAAAAAAAAATCTAAAGAATGAAAAGATAGAAGAAAATGTAAAATATTTAATTGGAAAAACAACTGACCTGGAAAATAGATCCAGGAGAGAAAATCTAAGAATTATTGGCCTGCCAGAAACCCATGATGAAGAAAAGAGTCTGGACAATATCTTCCAGGAAATCATCAAGGAAAACTGTCCAGAAGTACTAGACTCAGAGGGCAAAATAGTCATCGAAAGAATCCACCGTTCCCCTCCCGAAAGGGATCCCAAACTCAAAACCCCAAGAAATATAGTTGCCAAATTCCAGAGCTATCAAGTGAAGGAGAAAATACTACAAGCAGCCAGAAAGAAACAATTCAAATATCATGGACACACACTCAGGATCACACAGGACCTTGCAGCTTCTACATTAAAAGATCGAAAGAATTGGAACCCAATATTCCATAAGGCAAAGGAGTTGGGACTTCAACCAAGGATCAACTACCCAGCAAAGTTCAGCATAACATTTCAGGCAAGGAGAAAGTCATTCAACGAAATAAGGGATTTCCAGAGCTTCCTGACCAAAACACCAGAACTCAATAGACAATTTGATCTTCAAATGCAGGTCTCCAGAGAATCATAAAAAGGTAAACAGAGGGGAAAAAACAAAAACAAAAACTTGCTACTCAATTAGGGCAAACTGTTTACCTCCCTATAAGGGAAGATGATACCTGTTAATCTTGAGAACTGTGCAGCTATTATGATAAAAGGGATATATGTAGAGGGAACGGGCATAAAGTAAATGATGTCATGTCAAAAATATGATTTAAGTATGAGAAGGGAATGTAATAGGAGGTGTGGAAAGGGGGAAGCAGAAAATGGCAAATTATATCACAGGAAGAAGTACAAAACTATAGTAGAGGGAAGGAGGGGAGGGAGATGAGCATTGTTTGAGAGGTACTCTCATCTGATTTGTTCAAAGGAGGGAACAATAATCTTAAGTAGATAAGCCTAACTAGCTCTATAGGTAGTAGGAGGGGAAGGGGGAAGAAAGGGGAGGGTGGCTAAAAGGGAGGAAAGAAGCAATAAGAGTAAAGGGAACTAAAAGGGAAGGGGGTCAAAAGAAGGAGGGGAAGGCTGCAGGAGGAGGGGGAGAAAAGTGAATACTATTGAGGAGGGGAAGGGAGACGGGAGAGCTAAAAGCACAAATGGTGGGAAAGAGGTTGGAGGGAAATACACAGATTGTAATCATAACTGTGAATGTGAATGGAATGAACTCTCCCATAAAACGGAGACGGATAGCAGAATGGATTAAAAGCCATAATCCAACAATATGCTGCTTACAAGAAACACATTTGAAACGGGGGGATACACATAGGATAAAGGTCAAAGGATGGAGCAGAATATATTGTGCTTCAGCTCATGTAAGAAAGGCAGGAGTAGCAATCCTAATCTCAGACAAAGCAAAAGCAGAAATAGATCTAATCAAAAGGGATAAGGATGGAAACTATATCCTGCTAAAAGGCACCATAGACAATGAAGCAATATCATTACTAAACATGTATGCTCCAAGTGGTATAGCATCCAGATTCTTAGAGGAGAGGTTGGGGGAGTTGAAGGAAGAAATTGATAGCAAAACTATACTAGTGGGGGACCTCAACCTCCCCCTCTCTGAACTCGATAAATCCAACCTCAAAATAAACAAGAAAGAGGTTAAGGAGGTAAATAAAACTCTGGATAAGGTAGATATGATAGATCTTTGGAGAAAATTAAATGGGAATAGAAAGGAATATACTTTTTTCTCAGCGGTACATGGAACATTTACAAAAATTGACCATGTACTAGGACATAAAAATCTCACAATCCAGTGCAGAAAGGTAGAGATAATCAATGCATCCTTTTCAGATCATAATGCATTAAAAATTTCATGTAATAAAAGGCCATGGAAAGAGAAACCAAAAATCAATGGGAAACTAAATAATCTAATTCTAAAGAAGGGTTGGGTTAAAGAAGAAATCATAGAAACAATCAACAATTTCATTCGAGAGAATGACAATAGTGAGACAACATACCAAAACTTATGGGATACTGCAAAAGCAGTTATTAGGGGAAGTTTTATATCTCTGAATGCTTACATAAATAAAATAGAGAAAGAGGAGATCAATGACTTAGGCTTGCAGTTGAAAAAGCTAGAAAAAGAACAAATTGAAAATCCCCAAGTAAATACCAAATTAGAAATACTGAAAACCAAAGGAGAGATTAATAAAATTGAAATTAAGAAAACTATTGAATTAATAAATAAAACCAATAGTTGGTTTCATGAAAAAACTAATAAAATTGATAAACCTTTGGTCAATCTGATTAAAAAAAAGAAAGAAGAAAACCAAATTACTAATATTAAAAATGAAAGGGGTGAACTCACCCCCAATGAGGAGGAAATTAAAACAATAATTAGAAACTACTTTGCCCAACTTTATGCCCACAAATTCGATAATCTAAACGAGATGGATGAATATTTTAAAAAATACAAATTGCCCAGATTAACAGAAGAGGAAGTTGAATACTTAAACAACCCCATCTCAGAAAAAGAAATTGAACAAGCCATCAATGAACTCCCTAGGAAAAAATCTCCAGGGCCAGATGGATTCACAAGTGAATTCTATCAAACATTTAAAGAACAGTTAATTCCAATACTACATACACTATTCTTGAAAATTGGGGAAGAAGGAGTCCTCCCAAATTCTTTCTATGATACAAATATGGTTTTGATACCCAAACCAGGAAGAGACAAAACAGAGAAAGAAAATTATAGACCAATTTCCCTAATGAATATAGATGCAAAAATTTTAAATAAGATTTTAGCAAAACGAATACAGCATCTTATCACGAGATTAATACATTATGATCAGGTAGGATTCATACCAGGACTACAGGGCTGGTTCAATATTAGGAAAACTATTAGCATTATCGATCACATCAACAACAAAGCTAACAAAAACCACATGATTATCTCAATAGATGCAGAAAAAGCTTTTGACAAAATACAACATCCATTCCTACTAAAAACATTGGAGAATGTAGGAATAAAGGGAACTTTCCATAAAATAATAAGCAGTATCTATCTTAAACCTTCAGCAAGCATTATATGCAATGGGGATAAGCTAGATGCATTCCCAATAAGATCAGGGGTGAAACAAGGTTGTCCATTATCACCACTATTATTTAATATGGTACTAGAAATGTTAGCTGTAGCAATTAGACAAGATAAAGATATCCAAGGAATTAAAATAGCCAAAGAAGAAACTAAGTTATCACTCTTTGCAGATGATATGATGATTTACCTAGAGAATCCCAGAGATTCAAGTAAAAAATTACTAGAATTAATAAACAACTTTGGCAAAGTTGCAGGGTACAAAATAAACCCACACAAATCTTCTGCATTCCTATATATTAGCAACAAAGTCCAACAGAAGAGATAGAAAGAGAAATCCCATTTAAAGTTAGGGTAGACAGTATAAAATACTTAGGAATCTACCTGCCAAAACAAACCCAGGGATTATATGAACACAATTACAAGACACTTTTTGCACAAATAAAGTCAGATTTAAGTAAATGGAAAAACATTAGTTGCTCATGGGTAGGCCGGGCTAATATAATAAAAATGACAATTCTACCCAAATTAATATACCTATTTAGTGCCATACCAATTAAACTATCAGACAATTACTTTCTAGAGCTGGACAAAATAATATCAAAATTCATTTGGAAAAACAAAAGGTCCAGAATATCAAAGGGACTAATGAAAAGAAATGCTTGGGAAGGTGGCCTAGCGCTACCAGACCTCAAACTGTACTATAAAGCAGCAATTATCAAAAGCACTTTGTATTGGCTAAGAAACAGAGAGGTAGACAAGTGGAATAGACTTGGCACTCAAGATGCAGTAGGCAAGGAATATAGCAACCTTCTCTGTTTGATAAACCCAAGGACCCCAGCTTCTGGGATAAGAACTCATTGTTTGACAAAAATTGCTGGGAAAACTGGATAACAGTGTGGCGGAAATTAGGCATAGACCCATACCTGACACCGTACACAAGAATAAAGTCCAAATGGGTACATGATTTAGGTATAAAGATTGATACCATGAATAAACTGGAGAAGCAAGGAATAGTGTATTTATCAGATCTATGGAGAAGGGAAGAATTCTTTACTAAAGGAGAGATAGAATGCATTATGAAATGCAAAATGGATAACTTTGATTACATTAAACTGAGAAGTTTTTGCACAACCAAACCCAATGCAACCAAAATCCGGAGGGATGTAGTAAATTGGGAAAGAATTTTTACAGCTAAGCTCAGGGATAAAGGCCTCATTTCTAGAATATATAGAGAACTGATCCAAATGTATAATCATACAAGTCATTCCCCAATTGATAAACGGTCAAAGGATATGAACAGGCAATTTTCAGAGGAAGAAATTAAAGCTATCTATAATCATATGAAAAAATGCTCCAAATCACTATTGATTAGAGAGATGCAAATCAAAACAACTCTGAGGTACCACATCACACCTATAAGATTGGCAAACATGACAGAACAAGAAAATGATAAGTGCTGGAGAGGATGTGGGAAAGTTGGAACACTAATTCATTGTTGGTGGAGATGCGAGCGAATTCAACCATTCTGGAGAGCAATTTGGAACTATGCCCAAAGGGCTACAAAAATGTGCATACCCTTTGACCCAGCAATATCGCTACTAGGACTATATCCCCAAGAGATCATAAAAATGGGAAAGGGTCCCACATGTACAAAAATATTTATAGCAGCACTCTATGTAGTTGCCAAAAACTGGAAGTCAAGGGGATGTCCATCAATTGGGGAATGGCTGAATAAATTATGGTATATGAATGTAATGGAGTACTATTGTGCCATAAGAAATGATGAACAAGAAGACTTCAGAGAGGCCTGGAAGGACTTATATGACCTGATGCTGAGTGAAAGGAGCAGAACCAGGAGAACTTTATGCACAGCAACAACCACAGTGTGTGAGAGTTGTTTCTGGTAGACTTAGATTTGTGTAATAACACAAGAACTTCTTACCAAAAAAAAAAAAAAAATCCCAATGGAGGATCTCAAGGCAAAATGCCTGCCACACTCAGAGAGAGAAATATGGAAGTCACTCACATATTGTAGCAGATCATGTTTGTATATGGGTATGTGTTTGTGTATCATGTTCTGATTTGTTATACGATTTCTTTCATTTATCTTAGTCTGACTACATAGCATGACTATAGTGAAAATATACTCAATAGGAAAGTATATGTAGAATCTATACAGAACTGTATGCAGTCGTGGGGAGGGAGGGGGGGAGTGGGGGGTAGGTGGGGGGGATAAAATCACAATTGTATGGCAGTGATTGTTAAACATTACAAAAAAAAAATTGTTTGCTAGTGGTAACCACTTTGGAGCCTTTATATTCAATAAACTATAAAGGAAAGGCAATTCCTCCAGTGACCTAAATAGTTGAAAACAAAAACAAAGATGGAATATGATAAATAACTTCTATATTTCTCTAGAAAACTTATGGCAGCAAATGACTCGATTAAAGAAATGCTATGAAATATTAAACAAACAAAAAATTTGCAGCCAATTCCTAAATATATATCTTTGACTTCCATTTTCAAGAATATTTCTATTAACATTGCCAACTACATTAACAAGTATTGCCAAAGAGGCCAAGTCTTTCTATATAGAACTTACATTTAAAGGCTCTTCTTTGCATTGTAACTCCAGCATTAAAATGCATGAATTGGCACTGCTGTGGTGCGACTTTTTGTATTTGCCTAGTGGTCTATGTCACTCCTTCAGAGAGAAACTAATTTGATTCAATTCAATAAACATTTATCAAGCAAAAAAAAAAGAAAAAGAAAAAAGAATGGGACAATAGATGATTATCTTCTGGGGATGGCAAAGTCCACTAAGCAGAAAAAATTCATTATTCAAATACCATGAGAATCATACAGTTTCTAGTTCAGGATTCTGAAGATTTGTGTGTATATACATATATACATACATACATACATACACACACATGCACACACCAAATAGTGGTAACTGGTATTTATAATCTTGATATACATACATGTCATATACACATAAAATATGTATATATATTAAGATTACAAATACCAATTACCACTCTTTGATAGTTTAAGAGAAAAAAGTTCTGGATATCTAAGCATTTTGGTCTTTTATAAAAGGAGAAACTTAACATATTAGCATTTGTTAGTCCTATCCACAGCATGCAAAATAGATTATATCTGGTACCTTCAAGCTTCTGGACCTTTATAAAATGAAAATGTTAATTCAGTTTAAAATACTTTGGTTTTTCAAAAATAGGGTTCAGGAAATCTGATTCATTAGAAATAAAAATAAGAGGTAAACTCCATAATTCAATGCCATGTTTTAGCATACAGGTGACTCTAGGTTCCCAAAAACTATTTTACCAGGACGCAACCAGGCAGATTCTTTTGTAATGAAAAGGCATTGAGTTTTGGCATAATGATGGGCTATTTCTACTAGAACTAAAATCTACCCTAACCCTCTTTAATTGTTCATGCATGTCTCCCATTTGCCAACCCTCCATTTTACTTCTCATCTCTCTTTTGCATATACGCATGTTTGCCCCATTAGACTTAAAACTCCATGGAGATAGGAGCTGCTCCATTTTCATCTTTCTATTCTCAGCACCCAGCACAGAGTTCTGTGGATAGTTATAGTCAGAGAGCAAATACTAGAGAGATAAGAGTATAAGAGGATGAGCAAGAGAAAGTAAGAGACAGGTACATGTTAGGAGCTTCTTCTCTAAAATTATAGTTGTGGGTAGTAGATTTACAATCTTATAAGGCCCATGAAGAAGATATAAAAAATAATGTATTTATTCTTTAAAGGAACCAACCACAGGCAAAGCCCTCAATCATCAGCAATTGGCATGCCCAGAAGTTCCAAGTATAACTTGAGAAGAATGAAGTAGAGATAATACTTGGAAAGAAAAATATAAAAGGGAAGAAATAATACTGCATCAATTTTTTTTCTCCAAATGCTTGTGCTTTTCCATCAAGGCCAAGAGATGTGTCCTCTGTAACAGTAGTGTCAAGCACAAATAGAAATGGACTCCTGTGGGTTATATATTGAGTCAGAAAAACCTAAACTTAACATTAACTATGTTGTACTGTATTTTTACTTACTTTATAGATATTTTTCAATTACATCTTGATTTGGTTCAGACTTTGACACCACTGCTCTGGAGAATTTGAACAGTAGACCTTAGGTCACCACAGGCAATGATGGCCCCTCATTAGGAGAAGTTAAGTATAGGACTTATATTCTCACAGAGACATACTACTCTGTGCCATTATTTCTGTGCTTTCCATTCCGTTTATATGGAATGCTCAGAAAAAATAGAATCTAGCTATGGTATAGATCTCAAAAGTAATAAAGTTTCCCCTCTTCACCTTAGTGGAGGTAGTGCTTATCACTAGCCAGATGGTATTAATAAGAGTATTTTAAAACAAGATGGTAACCTTGAAAGAATTAATACACTGGAGGTGAGGACAAGAATTTATTACCTGTCTATATGCCAGACAATAAAGACTTGCACAATGACTAGAAAGAACTAGGAGTGTGTGTGTCTGTGAATTCAACAAAAATGTATCAAACAAAAAAAAATAGGAAAGATAATCATAAAAGAAATTATGATCTGTTCACACATACAATGGTTCATTCAGATACACACACACACACACACACACACACACACACACAGAAGTAGTAGAGATAATACCTCAGAAGAAAGATATAAAAGGACAGTAATAGCACAAATAGATTGTACTCCTTTCTCCAAATGCTTATACTTTTACATCAGACTCAGAAGACACATGTGTGTCTGTGCGTGCATATGTATACACACAGAGATCTATAGATCTATAGATATTGATATGTAAACTTAAGGAAGTATTAACAAATTCCTTTATTGCTGTATTCCTTCTGCACCTTCTCCTTCCCCATACAACCCTTTTTGAAATCATGCCTGACTATCATTTTTGAGGTAACAAAGAGAGGAAAGCAAATAGGATCCAAATAATTGTTTAGGCTGGAGATGCCAACTTAGGGCATAAGCCAAGCAGGACAGTTTAGGAGACCTCACTCTACTCAACCACCCCTAACAATCCACAGGCAAGAGTAAGCATGGGCATAAGGTACTGAAAGGGATTAACTGCAGGAAGATTGAAAGGAAAGGTCAACATTCTCAGTATTTGCCCTCATTGTTCATATCCTGAAGGGTTTTTTAGATTTTTTTTTAGATTGTCATTATCTTTAAATAGCTCTATACAGGAGTTTTCAGTGACTGTTACTGAACAAGGTTTTCATAGAAAAAAGTTACTTCTATGTGCTCTAAACCTGTTAGGTGGAACAGGGGCTAAGCATGCAGGGCCTGGAGCCAGGAAGCCCTATATTCAAATCCAGCCTCAGACTTTTACGAGCTGTGTAACCCTGGGCAAATCACTGAACCTCTGTAGGTGTCAGTTTCTTCATCTGTAAAATGAGAGTAATAATAGCTCTTACCTCAAAGGGTTATTGTGAAAAACAAATCGAGATAATAACTGTAAAGTACTTCGCAGTGACTGGCACAGAGTAAGTGCTATATAGCAATGTTAGCTATTATTAAGCATTTCACTGATCTGGGGAACTCCCCCCACCAAAGGAGATTGGCCAACTCTTTTGCAATTTATTGCCTTAAAGAATTGCCTGGAAGCACCAAGTGGTTAACGGTCATGCCTAGGGTCACACAGCTGGTACCTGTCAGAGAAGGGCCATCTTAAGTCTTCTGACTCTGAGATTGATTCTCTCTCCACCTTGCCTGGCTCCATTTATATGGAAGTAATCTTACAATATGTACCCCTTGTGACCTTCAATAAGGCAGCCACAAAAGAGCACATTTAAAACTTTGATGACTGTAAAGTCGGGAAGTAGAAAAAAAAATATTACACTTGACTGTAGAAGTCTTGTTTTCAACCTGGAAACTGACATTTATTATCTGTGTAACCCAGGGCAAGTCACTGAATTTTTTTATTTCTAGTTTCCCCCTTCTGTAAAATGGGAATAATACTATCATTTAATCTGCCTTTTCTTGTGTGTGAAACTTCAAAAAATCTGTGTAGATAAATGTGAGTTATTAATGCCTGAATTTTGTTGATCTCAAAACTTGGTTAAAGAAAAGGCCAAATGCATACATTTTATGATTCAATTAATTAAACAATTCATTCTCATAAAGTAACGGTTGCATAATATTATGGATCCAGAAATTATCTGACTGACTCAGTACAGAAATCGACTGTCTTAAATACATTTTCCCATAAGAAAGGAACTCTCTTAGTTGAACATGTCATAAATTTAGTAAGTAAAACATAAATTTAGTGAATAAATTTAGTAAATTCATCTTTAACCAGAGAAAGGCAGGGCTGAAAGCAGAGATGGGGGTCTTACATGGGGAATAACTGACCCACTTTCCATACGATTCATTGGCAATTCATGGCCTTCAGAGTGTAAGATGGGCCCCCAGTGTCAGACTTGTGGGAGAGGATGAAAGAGAATGAGAACTGATAAGTAGGCAGGGATGGATTAAAGATAATAAAGACATCAATGAACTCAAAGAACCCTTGTAGTATTGCAGTAACCACATGCTACTTAGTTATTTGTTTCTTCATATTTAGCATTCAAGAATGAGGGTGAAGGTGGGCCTGGGTGAGTGAGTGAGGGGGAACCCCTGACAACAAATCTATGCTTTTGGAAAGGGAACTGACATTGGGTTTGAAGCCAAGGGTGTCCTATCCCTATCCCCCAGACTTGGGAGACCTGGGAGCCCTTGAAATACCCTATTCTTGGCTCATGCTATAGCCTGCCATACTTTAAATCTGCTCCTTCTACCCGATACCCTGAAAGAAAGTTTGAGGTGCGGGAAAGAGTGTACATGCTGGGCTTGGCAGCCTGTGCTCCTTCTGTCCCCATCCTTGTTGTGTTCCTCCTTCACTGCTGAAGAAGACCACACCATCAGAGAAATGAGGACATGACTTGAACTTGACTTTGTTTTGAGTGAGGAAAGGCTGTGCAGGTCACCAGCCTCACTTCTACTCCAGATCCCAGAGGGCTACTCCTACCATTGGGGAAAGCTATAGGCTTAATTCAATAGATAGCATTTATTGAGAGCTTTAAGGTTTGCAAAGGGCTTTATATAGATTATCTCATTTGAAACTCATCCTGTACTGTTACCTTCATTTTGTAGAAGAGGGAACTGGAGCTGAGGGAGTTTGCCCAGGGTTATCCAGCTAGTGTCTGAGGCAAGATTTGAACTCTAATCTTCCCCAACCCAAGTGTAGCAATCTACTAGAGCACTAATTTGGTTTTAATCTCTATGGGATTTCCCCAGATCACATGTTTGCCTCAGTCCCAAAACCAGGTTACTTAGAAGAGTGTAGGCCCTTTATGCTTACTGCCCTGGGGCAACTTTTCTACCCTTAGGCAAATCTTTCCCAGATATCCACCAAGGCCTGACTGCCCTACCCTAGCTCTTAGCACACTGTAACCTTCTAAAAAATAAGCACTAGGGCAGGCCTCCACAGCCACCTGTTTCATCACACAACAGCATGATGCCTATTTCCTATTGGCCTTAGATTCTTACAGTAAATTGTAATCAATTGCTCTAATCTCATAAAAATGGATGCACTTGTGTGTTTCTAACCCTCCCAAGTCTGCAGCATCCTTATTTCCTCACAGTAACAGCTAAAGCAGGATTTAAACCCAGGTCTTCTTACTGGGATTGATCTTTCCTGGTACTGACTGTGATCTAACAATTTTATAGATCTTCCATCTAAAATCTAATGAAAGTGGATAACTCAAATGCCCTTGCAATGAGCCAATGTATGTGGAAGTAGTTTGTATCAATAAAGTTCTCAATATATGTGAGCCATTTTTATGAAGAGGATGATACTTACAAACAAATAATACAACTAATGAGAATGCTGTAGAATGCTAAGGATCGTTGGAGCCATACGAACATAATTATGTCAGAGGTGAGTCAAATATTTAGAAGAAAAGGGAGGAAATAAGCATTTATTAAGCATCTGCTATGGGCCAGGTGGGTAGTTAGGTGGCATAGTGGGTAGAGCACTGGGCCTTGAAGTTAAGAAGACTTATCTTCCTGACTTCAATTCTGGCCTCAGACACTAGCTGTGTGACCCTGGGCAAGTCACTTACCCTTATTTACCTGAGTTTCATCATTTGTGAAATGAGGTGGAGAAGGAAATGGCAAATCACTACCCTATCTTTCCCAAGAAAACTCCAAATGGGGACAAGAAGAGTCAGATGATAAGTGCTTTACAATTATTATTTCAATTTATTTTCACAACAACCCTTGTAGGCAGGTGTTTTTATTTTCCCTATTTTACAGCTGAAGAAACTGAAGCAGAGTTTAATCAATTGGGCCACTAAGTGAGTATCTAAGGCTGATTTTGACCTCAAGTCTCTGCCACTCCAGGTAGAGCAGTGATTTGCCATTTTCTGCTCCAGCTCATTTTACAGATGAGGAAACTGAAGTAAACAAGATGAAGTGACTTGCTCAGTACGTCCTAGCTGCAAGGGTAAAGGGGTAGGCATGGATGGTTATATGAGGCAAAAAGAATTCAAGGGACAGAATAAAAACAGAATAGGGTACATTTTCTAGACTAGACAAGAGTGTATGACATGCAAAGTAATGGAAGTGTGATCATAGAATTGAAGGAACCAGCTGGAAGAAGGATTTGAGAACAGTGTGATTTAATGGAGAGTGTTGGACTTGGGAGTCAGAAGAGAATAGGGGTCAGCTAGGTGGCCCAGTGGATACAGTAATCGCCCTGGAAGATCTGAATTCAAATCCCACCCCAAACACTTACAAGCTGCAAGACCCTGGGCAAGTGACTTAACCTCATTGCCTCCAAAAACCGAAGAAGGAATAGAAGAAGGAGGAGGAGGGACAGGAGCAAGAAGAAACCACAACAACTAAGGCTTGTATCCAACCTCTGACACTTGCTAGTGATGTGATCCTAAGCACTCAATCTCTTTGATTCTCAGTTTCCTCAGATGTAAAATCAATGAAATGATGCCTGACAGTGATATTAGCGAAATAAACCTCACAACATTGTTGTGAGGATCCAATAAAAGGCTTTTTTCTTTCCAGTCCTTAAGGCATGACAGAAATATCAGTTGTAATTATTTGGAGTATCAAACAATAAAGGTCAACTATGAGGCAGGTACCATGCTGCAAATACAAAGATAAAAATAAGAGTCCTTGCTCTCAAGGAAGCATTCTCTTCAGAGGGACAAGTACACATACAGCCATATGCAAAACATACACAAAATAAATACAAGGTATTTGGGAGGGAGGAGGCTCTAGCAGCTGGTGGAATCAGGAAATGCATTAGGTAGGAGATAAGGCTCAAAGACAAGTAAGTAGGGATTGTAAGTAGAGTAGGTGAGTAGACAGTGCATTCCAGGCCTGGGGCAGAGACAGTCTCTGCAAAGTCATGGAAGTGGGAGAAGTCATCTTGTGTGTGAGCAGTACCAAAAAGACCTGTTTGACTGGACCATCAAGTCAGGCAGTATTGTCTAACAATTCAGGAATCTCTTCTGTATTGTTTCCTAGAGGCTACAAAATTGTGGCTTCTTTCTCAGCTCCAGCTTGTCCTTAAACTGAAGGATCTTTCAGTTATTGAAGGGCAGTAGAAAAAGCAGCAGAAAACTTTCATAGGGTGTGGATTAGGGTAGAGAAAAGATCCTAAAAACACTTAAGGAAGATGTTCTCAATTTAGAGAATTAGCCTTTGAGAGATATTTGAGCCAGAAGGCATTTTAGAAGTCATTCAGATGATTCCTAGAAAGGTTAAATGACTTGGCCAAAGTCACACAGCTATCAGACAGTAGAGGCAGGCCTCCTCATGTGTTCTTTTCCTTAAAACATGTTCTAGTTCATAAGTAGGAAAGGATGAAGACTGGCTGAAGGAAGACTTAGCATGAAGTTGTTTTCAATCAGGACTGGATGAAAGTTATAGCCATGAAAATGGAGAGGAAGCAGACAAAGTGTCGGCAGGATAGGGGGATGTATTGAATGGGGGGGGGGGGAACGTAGGAGACAGGGTGCCCAAGAATGATACCAGAATTTTGATCTTTGAAGATTAGAAGTGTCACTTATTTGGTAAGAGAAAAGAATCAATGATAAATTCAAATTTCACACTGAGTTTAAAGTACTAATAGAATATTCAAGTGCATGTACCCTGAAGACAGTAGGTGATGCCCAGTGGGGGAAAGAGAAATAGAATTAGAGAAATACACAGATATTTAGGAATTATCTTTATACAGGTCATAATTGAAGCATCAGAAATGAATAAATTGCCTAAGGGAGTGAGGAATATAAAATGTTAAGTATCTTTCAGTTTCATAGAATTATAGGATTATAGATCTAGAGTCAAAAGAAACCTGAGAGTTCAGTGAGTTCAACCCCCTTATTATTACAGACAAGGAAATGGAGGCCCAGAGAAGTTGTGATATGTCACTAATAAGTAGCAAGGGAAGGATTTGAACCCAAGTTTTCCTGACTCCAAGTTCAGTGCCCTACTCGTTATACAACAAAGCTTTTCAAGTAAGTGTTTTAAATGAAATATTTTAAATAATACCTCTCCTTTTCTTCCTATACTCGTAGAGGATTAGCACCAAGTGCTCCTACGATAGGCAGGTTTGTACGCATAAAGGAAAGTTAGTCAAAGTCCTTCCAAACAATTGATCAATTCATGCACAGATTTTACTGAAAAGTCTCCTTTGTATCAGTCACTGGACTATGTGTGTGGATATAGAGCAGTCTTTTTCCTGCCCTTACAGAGTTTACATCCTGTCAGGGGAAACAGCATACATGCATATGTATATATATACACACACACATATATATATATGTATATATGAATATGTATATATATACATATATATGTATGTACATATATATGTATAAGTATTAGTAACAGTACAGTATAATCAAAATAAGAGAGGTAACATGGCATTGCTGTTGTTTGCCCTTCATTCTCGAAGAGGACCAAAAACAACGTGAGGGTGAAGTCTTGACTTTTTCACGAACTGGAAAAAAGTGTGGCAGATGCTGACGTGAGTAAGGCTCATGCCATTGTGCAGATCTGCCTCAGAAGAGAATCAAAATAAGAGAGATAAGATGTTATAATGACTTAGCTGCCCTTGAAATCAGGAAGACTTGAGTTCTAGTTTAGCTTCTGACTCAGCCAGGCAAATTCTTCCAGAGGATTAGTTGAAGAACAGCTGCTGACCTGTGTTGACACACTGCTTTTCTCCATGGGGGTTGTTTATACCACTGAGGTCACAGGTCAGTCCCCAGTGAAAAATGCAAAAGTAAATGCAAGGTTGATTCTGAAGAAGAAGAAAACTCCAGCAGCTGATAGAGCCAGGAAAGGACTCATGGAGGAGGTGAAACTTGGCCTAAGATTTGAAGCAAACTTGGAATTCCAAGAGGAAGAGATGAGATCAGAGTGTCCCTGGGCTAGGGGGGAAGCTTGAGCATATGTAGATAGATGGGACATCATATACTGTATATTACAAATGGAAATCTGTTTTCACTTTACAGATGAGGAAACCGAGACTGAAGAGATTAAGTAATTTGTCCAGTAGCAAACAGCTAGTAAATGTTTGCGGCAGTAATACAGAAAATAGAAATCTGTTTTCACTTTGGCATATTCTTTCTACCTACATGGAAAAGTGATTGTCTGGAAGTCTGTAAATGTCTATTGAACAAGATTAGATTTGTATTAGCGGACATATCATAGCATCTTTGTATCACTGTTTGGGTCAATATGTGGTTAAACTGTAAGAAAACACCCTTGCATAAGAGACCACAACCAAAGAAAGACATAGATAGCAGTGAGTGAACTATTTGATAATCCTTTTTCATTCCTTTCATGGTCCTGAACTTTATAAAGGAGCTTGTCCTATGCGTGAGTGTGAGATGAAGGACCTGATGGAGGCTACATAGGTGTATCAGCTGTATAGTTGTGTAACACCAGATAAGCATGGGATAGCCCATAAAGCTAGTCGAAGGCTTTGCTGGCCCCACTTTCACCATTTCAATCAATCAGGAAACTCTAAGATATAGATAAGATCAGGTACCTAATATTGATAATTGACAGAAAATGACAGGCACATTGTTTAGGGACCTGTGTATTGGTTCCATCCTTCTGGAGAACAATTTGTAATAGACAGTGTAGTGGAAAGAGTATTGGACTCAGAATTGTAAAACTATGAGATCTGAGTTTGAATCTTGGCCTCAAACATTCACTTAGCTATTTGATATTGGACAAATCATTTACTCTCCTTCAGTCTCCATCTCTTCATCCGTAAAATAAGGATAGTAGGAGCATCTACCTCCTAGGGCTGTTGTGAGGATCCAATGAAATAACATGTAAGGTGCTTAGCAAACCTTAAAACTCTACATAAATGTGATTATTATTAACTTCCAAACTGCTAAACTTTGGCTCAGGAATATCACTACTAGGCATACACTGCAAGGAGACCAAAAACAGAGGGAATACTTATAGGTGTACTTTTTATGATATTAAAAATCCATAAACACAATGTGTGCCCATTAATTAGGTAACAGCTCAATAAATTAGAATATTGCACAATCTTACTGATTTATCAGAAAATATTTTGTGGTGGCAAAGAACTGAAAATTGTGTGCATGTCTGTCAACTAAGGAATGGCTAAACAGATTATAATAATTATAATAAGATTGTAATGGAATACTACTGTGCTATAAGACATGCAGCGCTTGATGATCTTAGGAAAACATGAATAGACTTGCACAAAATAATGAAGAGCCAAATAAACAGAATCAAGAGAATGTTGTATACAGTAACAGCAATACTGCTTTAAAAGCAATTTTGAACAAATGAGTCAATTTGACTATTGTAAATACATAAGTTAACTACTAAGGACATACAAAGGAGGAATCCTCATCCTGAAGAAGTGACAAATAGAAGTATATATAGAATGATTTTACATGTGCCTATATATCTGTTTCTAATGTTAGCCATTTCTAAGGAGAAGTGGGTAGAGAAAGGGAAGAAAAAAAGAAACTTACATGATAACTTTAATATATATCTAAAAGGAATAACTTTGAGTCTCATGTGTAACCAGCTTTTCCTTATTGTGCTATGTTATGGAAATGCTTGTTCTTTTTCATAAACAAAAATAAGGGAAAAGATTTTAAAATGAAAGCTAAGGATACAAAAAGAAAACCAGACCCCAAACTACAATCCACATCTTGGGAAGACTTATATGAACTGATGCAGAATGAAGTAAACAAGACAAGCAGAACAATTTGCACGATGAAGTCAATAATATAAAGGAACTCAAACTGAAACACTTAATAACTCTGACCAATGCAATGACCAATCACGACTTCTAAAGACCGATGCGAAAGCATGAGTCTTGTTTCTCAGCAGAGAGATGGTGGACTACAGGTGCAGAATGGGGCATATGTAGCCAATATCTTAATTTGTTGATCGACTACACTTGCTAATTACAAGAGAGTATTCTGTACACTGTTGGGGTGGAGTGTAGGTGGAGTTAATGGGAAGTGATAATGCTATTAAAAAATGAAAAAGGCATCAAGAAAATCTTTTTTTTAAGGAAGCAAATCAGGGCTGGAGAAGAAAAGATACCAGCTCATCCCCCACCAGAAAAGGAAGATAAAAGAACAGAGACTAAGCCAGTCTTGGCACCACACTGCCCAAGGATACTTTCCTTCGACCTGTGGCTAGAGTGGCAGAGAAGACATACTTTCTGGGGAACTCAACAATGCACTGGGGAGAAGGGAGAAATGCAGCCATATCTCATTCTCACTAGGACTGGTTGGCTGTGGCATGACTATCTTTGCAGGGACTGCTGAATTAAAGCAAAAAGAAAGGCATGTAAGTGTTACGCTATTTCCACACCAAGGGGAGTCCAGCGTCTCTCTACGATACAGATGCTAGAGCTAAATTTACAATGAGAGATTGCTTTACTCACTATGGTGAAGCTGGACATAGTAGCTACTTGGCAAGTGGAGGCTCTTAAAATCTCATTCCACTAGCCCAATTCTTTCTCCTGTCTCTCTCAGTCTGGAAGTGCAGCAAACACTCAGGTGCTTTATTCCAATACTCATTGATACTGGAGCCTGACAGGGTTAGTTTTGGTTTGTCCCGCCTTAGGGAGCCAAGTAGCCCCCCACTTCAGGTATCTTGAGGATAGCTGATCGACTCAGCCCACTGCATCTCAGAAACCCCAACCTCAAGTGATCTACTAGCGTCAGTCTCCATGGCAGCAGGGATGACATGCGTAGTGCTTGTCCTCCCAAAGTAAAAGCAGGGGATCATATAATGGGAAAATAACATGCCTTTGTCACTTCTTATGTGGAGGATCTCATTTTCTCTAGGGAACCTTGGTTCCATTTGGACTCTTTGAAGAATGTTCTCTATGAAAGAGGTGAATGCCCTTAAGGAACATACTGCTAACTATATACCTCATTAGATATTAATAATTAAATGATCACTGAAAAAAGTTATATCTCTTGTTACACCTATCAAGAAATATTTTATTTAGTTCAATGAGTGTTTATTATTCTGGGCACAGAATAAGCACTTAATAAATGTCTGTTGAGAAATGGTTAAGTTGCTTGCACAGTGTCTAGGCACATAAAATATAAAGACAAAAACAAAACTTCCTTGCCCTCAAGATGCTTAGAATCTGCTGGAGAAATGCACAGAGAAGTAAAATACCAATTAACATCAAATTTTATTCTTTGCATTCTATCAACCTATCCCAGCTGCTCTCCTCTAAGCATTCTCTAGCTTACCAATTTCCTTCTTAATTTGTGGCGCTCAGATGAGCTCAGACAATGAAAGGTCAGTGGGGGAAGGCAGAGCCAGGATGGTGGAGGGGAAGCAGTGCAGTGAGCTCCTTTCCACCAACTTCTCCAAAAAGGTCTAGACAGCATACAAGACAAAATCCTGATGGGGAAATCCAGAAGAGGTTACTGTGAGTCCTTTGCTAGCCCAGTTCAACACAGGGAGACAAATAGGGAGAATGTCGACATTAGGCACAGGGTTGGGACAGAAGCACACTGTGTGTAGACTATTCCAGTCTCCATCAAAAGGTTGTGCACTAGGTCCCATAGCAAGTATCACCAGACACATACCTGGTCATGGGGATGGGAACAGGTGTTAAGTGGTAGCTTTGCACTGTCTATCCAGGTCTGGTCACAGATCCCAGGTGGGTTGAGAGGGGGATCTGCCCAGGGAAGTGACCTTCCCCAGTAGGGAGGTCCTGGGTTGTGAAAGGAGTAAGTTCAGAAGCCAGCAACAGCACTGGTGTGGCTCAGACTCTATGAGCAAACAGTGTCTCACTTCCAGCGTTGATCCCAGCTTTCAGACCAATGACAGGAATTTCAGGTCAAAGAGGAATCTACAGTTCTATCATTCCGAACCAACAGAGCTTTCCAGCTGACTGACAGGCTGAATTCAGCAGTATTCTGCTCTTGTCCAGATCCTAACTCTAGTCAGTAACTTGCAGGGCTCATACAGGGGGAGAGGGGGCACAAACTTTGCCCTGGATTGGACTCTTTTGAGAGCACTGAAACCTTACAGGTAACTAATCTCTACCAAAGATCTCACAAAAACAAAATGCTCAATACTCTAAGAAAATAACAAGATAGCCCAGACCTTCCCTCCAGACGTTTGACAGAGTCTAGCCCCAATCTCAAGTCTGAAGTCATGAAAAAGATGGGCAAATAAAAGAAACCCACAATAATGAGTTACGATAGTAGGAACACTCAAGACACAAATCCAGAAGAAGAAATGACTCTAAAACATCTACAAGCCATGTCTCAGAGAAAAATGCAGCTTGGACACAAACTCAACTGGCATTCCTAGAAGAGATAAAGCAAGAGCTAATTTTAAAAAGTTTAAAAGTATTTTTTATAAATGTAATGCAAGAGCTTGACAGGAAATTGGAAAAGAAATGAAAACTATGAAAGAAACGGAAAGAAAATAAACAGCTTGGCACTAACGGTACATAACATTGCCCTAGCAACAAATTCCCTGAAAATTAGAATGGTTAGAATAGAAGCCAATGGTTTCATGAGGCAGCAAAAATATTAAAAGAAAGTTAAAAAGCTGAAAAAATAGAAGAAAATATAAGGTTTCTCATAACAAAAACAGCTGACCTGCAAAATAGGTCAAGGAGAAAAAACTTAAGAATCATTAGTCTATCGGAATGCCATGAACAAAAAAAGAGCCCAAGGATCCTATTTCAAGAACTCTCTCTGAGAACTGCCCAGAGCTCTTAGAACCAGAGAGCAAAGTGGAAATAGAAAGACTCTACCAGTTATCTCCTGAAAGATACCCCTAACTAAAAACTCTTAGGAATATCATAGTCAAAATCCAGAGCTTCCAGGTCAACGAGAAATACTACAAACAGTCAGAAAGATAGAATTCAAATACCAAGGAGTCATAGTCAAAATCATACATGATTTAGCAGCCACTTCTACAAAGGAGAAGATAACTTGTAATATGATATTCCAGAAGGCGAAGGGTATGAGCTTATAGTCAATAATAGCTTACATAGAAAAACAACCTAATGCTAAAGGGGGAAAATGGATTTGGAATGTAATAGAAGACTTTCAACTTCTTGATAAAAAACCAGAGCTTCATAGCAGTGAAAAGAAAAATTGAAAGGTAAATATGAATGAAGAATGATAAAAGTCTAAACAAGGACAAATTAGTTACATTCAAGTAAGAGGATATGACACATATGTTCCTTTGAACCTTATCATCAGGATTCATAGAGGAAGTCCAATTAAACAAGGCTTGAAAGAAGTTCTGTTGTGTCTTGGGGATATAAAAAAAAAGTAATGGAATGAGAGAGGAAGAAAAATACAGTAGTGAGAAAGGGAAAAGAAAATTAGGTAAAATTGTCTCATAATCAGGGTGCACAAGTAGACAGCTATACAAACCAGGAGGAGAGAAGGAGGGGAGCAGCTAACACTTGAATCTCTCTATCCATGTCTCTCTCATATTGGTCATTTGAAACTGATTTTTCTCTACCCAGGTGTAAGGCTTTACATTTAAATCTAATAAATTTTTACTTATCTGATTCAGGCCAGTGCTTTCACCTGCCAAGCTTCTTTAGAATTACAGATCTGTCATATAGTGTTTTAGCTATCCTATCCAACTCAGTGTCGTCTGAAGATATGATAGCTTTCATTCCATGTCTTTATCCAAGTCATTAATAAATATGTTAAAACACATTGAACTAAGCGGGGATCTCTGTGACCCTTCACTGGAGCCACATTGACATTTAAGCCATTAACATTTACGGTTTGAATCTGGCCATCCAAACAGTCCTCAATCCATCTAATTTTATTGTCATCTGCTATGTATCTTGTCATATTCTCCAAAAGACTAGTATGAGATACTTTTATCTTAAGTATTGCTAATCTATGGAAGCTATATCCACAACATTCCTTTCATCTGCTTGTTCAGTAATACTATCAAAAAAGGAAATGAGAGCCATCAACTGGGGAACGGCTGAACAAGCTGTATTATGTGAATGTAATGAAATACTATTGTACTGTAAGAAATGATGAGCAGGTAGACTTCAGAAAAACCTGGAAAGGTTTATATGAACTGATGCTGAGTAAGGGGAGGAGAACCAGGAGAATTTTGTGCATAATTATAGCCACATTGTGAGATGACTCACTTTGATAGACTTGGTCCTTCTCAGTCATGCAAGCTCCTAAGACAACTCTAAAAGGCTCATGATGGAAAATGCTATCCACATTCAGAGAATTATGAAGTCTGAATGCAGATCGAAGCATAGTATTTGCTCTCTCTCTTTTTCATTTTGTTTCTGCTTCTAGTGATTCATTTCATTGCCTATAATTCTTCTTTGCAACATGGCTAATGTGAAAATATGTTTAATATGAATGTATTTGTAGAGCCTATATCAGATTGCATGCCATCTTGAGGAGGGAGGGGGAGATAATTTGGATCTCAAGAGCTTGTGGAACTGAATGCTGTTAACTAAAAATAAATAAATCTGAAAAAACAAAAGGAAACAACATTAGGGTGGTGCAATGTATTCTTCCTTGAATTGTGCTGGTTCTTTCTGATTATCATTTCATTTTCTGGTTGTTCATAAACCATATCTTTAATGATCCATTCTAGAATTTTCCTAGGAATGAAAGTTAAGTTCATAGAATTATATTTTGCAAATTTTGTTCTCTTTTCCCTTGTTCCCTTTTCCAAACTTCTCATAAACTCTCCTGTCTTTATCTGAATTTTAAAAATATTTCTGACATTGACTCAATAATCACATCTGCTGTTCCTATCAGTACCTGAGAATGCAGGTTTTCTGGGCCAGGTGACAGGGCAGCCGTGAGTGCTCTTACTACTCAGTCCATTCCATTAACCATTTTCGTTCTGTCACTTTTGGCACAAAGACCATTCTAACAAATAAGAACTGAGTAGCTCTGCCTTCTCTCTCTTGTCATATATGATTCACTTCTCCCTCTCAAACAAAGGTTCCATGACTTTTTTGAGGCCCCCTTTCCTCTCGAGAGCTAAAAAATCCCAACATCTCTCTTGATGTCTCTAGTTTCCCTTTAGCTCCAGTTCATTCTGACCAGATGATCCAGAGCATCCTTGATGCTACTTTTACAAGACAACCTTTTCATAATCATCTACATAAGTCCACATACACAGAGGTGTTTGTGTATAGATAGATTCAGATATATAGCTAGATATGCACATGCATATAGATATCTATATCTAGCTTTGTAAATATCTATCTGCATATGCCTACCTAACAATATAGATATTTGTATATTGCTAGCTGTACAGATATCATCTATATGCTACTTTTACAAAACCTTGTCATGGCCTTTTATATCAACAGATAACTAGATGTAGATGCAGATAGATATCCGTATCTATCAATATAGAACTCTACCTATATGTACACATATTTACATGTACACACATGTATGTATATGTATATATAGATCTATATAGATCTGCATATACACATATGTAGACACATATAAATATAGGCATTTCTATAAGTAGATACACACATATATTTATACATATATTTATATGTCTATATACACGTAGACAAAAATATGTTTGTGTAAATATACACATATTTATATATGTATAGATGCATATATGTATAAATAGTTATCTATAGACAGATACGGATGTCTACCTACATTTACATCTACTTATCTAGAAGCAAGATCAGGGAAGAGAAGTTGTGTGTATGTACAAATGTCTATATATGTATATTTAAACGTATACATATATCTATATCAATATCTGTCTATTCCCCTTTTAAAAATATCCATCTATCTAAAAGATCCTAAAAAGGCATTATAAAAATGACATCAGGAATGCCAAAGCTCAGGAGAGAGGGAGAGAGAAAAAAGAAAGTGAGAAAGAAAGAAAGAAAAAAAAGAAAGAAAGAAAGAAAGAAGGAAAGAAAGAAAGAAAGAGAAAGAGAGATGTTTATATATAGATATGTTAAAATGGGATATATACATGTAGATAAATATCTATACAAATATGTGTATATATGCATATATATATATATTTATATGCACAGACACAGACAAAGACACACACTCTTCTCTTCCTTGGTCTTGTTTATACTCTGTTCATTTTCTTTTAAAATCTATTATCTCCTCTTGGTTGATGAGCTCCATGTGCATACACATTGATCTCTTCAGACAAATCCTTTTTTTTTCCTCCTTACTAAAGGATTTAGAGGTTTTTTTTGCCCATAATTCTTATTGTGGTAAGGTTTTAGATGTCATGGGAATTGGAGAAAGGCCCTTACCTCTGCCCCTTCCCTCAGCTTGTTGGTCACATGACCCAGAAGGGCTAACATTATCCGTTTGAACTGTTCCCTTTCTTTCTGGTCTTACTCACACCCACCCCTCTCTTTCCTCTGACAATATGAAATCTAATTTCTCAGCATCTAGGAGTCCTCTTAGATCTGTTCAGATCTCTTCTCCTCTATCATAAACCCTAGGAACAAGTAGCCACTTCCTCTCAGCGGCAGTGAATCATTCCCACACCAGCAACAAATTCTCCTCTGTTAGTGAGAATCAGATCCAGAATGAAATATCTCTTTGTAGCTCTCCCCTTTATAAAGGATGAAATTATCCCTAAAGCAAATTAAGAAATTATTAGCTCTTCTACTTTGGGCAGAGAGAGAAGGAAGTGGTAGAATGCTTCATCAAATGTCTGAATAATTGGAGTCTTCTATGGCTATTATTTCTTGTCTCCCCATCACCACCTCCGCCCAATTCTTGTCATCTATTTTCTGGGTAAATAAGTCTTGTGAAATTTAAAAATCTTCCCAAATTTTTAAGTATACTGAGCTTTTGGATATGTAAAAAATATTGCTAGCAAACCAACATAAGCTAATATATCTACTATGTAGTAGAGGCCCATTTTTCATGTTATCCTCACAGTACACATCCAATCTCAGCTCATTATTCTAGAATAATGACATTCTTTGAGAAGCTACAGTCCTTTCAAACTGCCAAATACTCCCTTTTAAAACGTTTCTAAAATAGAAAGAACAAGAGAGGCAATTCTGCATATGCAGTGTATACATACTCGTGTACATGTAGTCAGTTAAAATAAGACTTGGAGCTGAGTGTGACTCAGATCTTAGCTTCTTATTGCAAAATTTAGACTTGAATTGAGGGAGGGAAAAATCAGCAGACCGTGTAATTATGAGCTAAATAACATTCCTTGTGAAAAGAAAGTGGAACTGATGAATAGATTTAAAGGATTAGAGCTGGTAGATGGAGTGCCTAGAGAACTAGAGAAAGAGTTTCACAATATTGTGCAGGAGGCAGCAACAAAAAACATTCCAAAGAAAAAGAAGAGCAAGAAAGCAAAAAGGCCATCTCAGGAGACTTTACAATAGCTAAGGAAAGAAGAAATGGGAAAGGGAAAGATACACCCAACGGAATGCAGAATTCCTGAAAATAATAAGGAAAGATTTTCTTAAATGAGCAATGCAAAGAAACGGAAGAAAACAACAGAATGGGAAATATAAGAAATCTTTTCAAGAAAGTTAGAGATACCACGACAATGTTTCATGCAAAAATGGGAATTATAAAAGACAAAAATGGTATGAACTTAACAGAAATAGAACGAGTTAAAGTGGCAAGAGGACACAGAAGAACTTTACAAGGAATATTTTAACATTATTGATAGCCATGATGGTACGGTTACTGATTTAGAGCCAGACATCCTGGAGAAAAAAGTCAAGAGGGCCTAAGAAAGCATTGCTAGGGGCGGCGCCAAGATGGCAGAGTAGAAAGACACACACACACTAGCTCCGAACCCACAGCCCATAAAACATCTGTAAAGAAGAACTACCAACAAATTCTGGAGAAGCAGAAGCCACAGAACAACGGAGCGGAAGAGATTTCTGTTCCAGAGAGCCTAAAAACCTCTCGCAAAAGGTCCTTTACGCTGCAGACTCGGAGCCCAACCCAGCTCTGCGTTGGCCTCATGGCGCCAAGAGGAGCGGATCTGAGCAGGCTTCAGGGACAGAATCTCCAGCAGCTGCTAGGGTCCCTCCACCCACTGGTGACAAGGGTTGGTGAGAGGGTCTCTTTGGTGGGTCAAGAGGGGAGTGGGGTGCCCCCATAGCTCAGGCCCCCTCGGTAGGCAGCAGCAGAAGTGGGAGCAGACAGGGGCTCCCCAAGCAGGCAGGAGTCCAGATCCATTGTTGAAGGTCTCTGCATAAACCCCCTGAGGAAACTGAGCCTGAGAGGCGGCCCTGCCCCGACCTGACAACCTGAACTTAATCTCACACTGAATAGCAGCTCTGCCCCCGCTCAAAGCCTTGAGGCTGGGAAGAAGCATCTGAATCTCAGACCCCAAGCCCTGGTTGGAAGGATCTGGAGGCAAAGTGGGTGTGAAGAGAATATTCAGAAGTCAAGTCACTGGCTGGGAAAATGCCCAGAAAAGGGAAAAGAAATAAGACTATAGAAGGTTACTTTCTTGGTGAACAGGTATTTCCTCCCTTCCTTTCTGATGAGGAAGAACAATGCTTACCATCAGGGAAAGACACAGAAGTCAAGGCTTCCATATCCCAGCCCACTCAATGGGCTCAGGCCATGGAAGAGCTCAAAAAGAATTTTGAAAATCAAGTTAGAGAGGTGGAGGAAAAACCGGGAAGAGCAATGAGAGACATGCAAGCAAAGCATGAAAAACAAGTAAACACCCTGCTAAAGGAGACCCAAAAAAATGCTGAAGAAAATAACACCCTGAAAAATAGGCTAACTCAATTGGCAAAAGAGGTTCAAAAAGCCAATGAGGAGAAGAATGCTTTCAAAAGCAGAATTAGCTAAATGGAAAAGGAGGTTCAAAAGCTCACTGAAGAAAATAATTCTTTCAAAATTAGAATGGAACAGATGGACGCTAATGACTTTATGAGAAACCAAGAAATCACAAAACAAAACCAAAAGAATGAAAAAATGGAAGATAATGTGAAATATCTCATTGGAAAAACAACTGATCTGGAGAATAGATCCAGGAGAGACAATTTAAAAATTATGGGGCTACCTGAAAGCCATGATCAAAAAAAGAGCCTAGACATCATCTTTCATGAAATTATCAAGGAAAACTGCCCTGACATTCTAGAACCAGAGGGCAAAATAAGTCTTCAAAGAATCCACAGATCACCACCTGAAAGAGATCCAAAAAGAGAAACTCCTAGGAATATTGTGGGCAAATTCCAGAGTTCCCAGGTCAAGGAGAAAATACTGCAAGCAGCTAGAAAGAAACAATTCAAGTATTGTGGAAATACAATCAGAATAACACAAGACCTAGAAGCTTCTACATTAAGGGATTGAAGGGCGTGGAATAGGATATTCCAGAAGTCAAAGGAACTAGGACTAAAACCAAGAATCACCTACCCAGCAAAACTGAGTATAATACTTCAGGGGAAAAATTGGTCTTTCAATGAAATAGAGGACTTTCAAGCATTCTTGATGAAAAGACCAGAGCTAAAAAGAAAATTTGACTTTCAAACACAAGAATGAAGAGAACCATGAAACGGTAAACAGCAAAGAGAAGTCATAAGGGACTTATAAAATTTGAACTGTTTACATTCCTACATGGAAAGACAATATTTGTAACTCTTGACACTATTCAGTATCTGGGTACTGGGTGGGATTACACACACACACACACACACACACACACACACACACACACATAGAGACAGAGTGCACAGAGTGAATTGAAGAGGATGGGATCATATCTTAAAAAAATGAAATCAAGCAGTGAGAGAGAAATATATTGGGAGGGGAAAGGGAGAAATGGAATGGGGCAAATTATCTCTCATAAAAAAGGCAAGCAAAAGACTTATTAGTGGAGGGATAAAGAGGGGAGGGGAGAGAAAAACATGAAGTTTACTCTCATCACATTCCACTAAAGGAAGGAATAAAATGAACACTTATTTTGGTATGAAAACCTATCTTACAATACAGGAAAGTGGGGGATAAGGGGATAAGCAGGGTGGGGGGATGATGGAAGGGAGGGCATGGGGAGCAGGGAGCAATTTGAGGTTGACACTCATGGGGAGGGACAGGATCAAAAGAGAGAATAGAAATAGTGGGGGCAGGGTAGGATGGAGGGAAATATAGTTAGTCTTATATAACACGACTATTATGGAAGTCATTTGCCAAACTACACAGATTTGGCCTCTATTGAATCGCTTGCCTTCCAAATGGAAGGGGTGGGGAGGGAGGGAGGAAAAGAAGTTGGAACTCAAAGTTTTAGGATCAACTGTCGAGTAATGTTCTTGCCGCTAGGAAATAAGAAATACAGGTAAAGGGGTATAGAAAGTTATTTGGCTCTACAGGACAAAAGAGAAGATGGAGACAAAGGCAGAGAAGGATGATAGAAGAGAGAGTAAATTGGTGATAGGGGCAATTAGAATGCTCGGTGTTTTGGGGTGGGGGAGGGGACAAAAGGGGAGAAAATGTGGCACCCAAAATTTTGTGAAAATGAATGTTAAAAGTTAAATAAATAAATAAATAAATAAAAATACTTTTCAAAAAAATAAATAAAATAAAATAATCATAAAATACAAAAAAAAAAAAAGAGAGAAAGCATTGCTAACAATATAACTAGCAGAAGTGATGGATTTCCAGCTGAGCTATCTAAAATCCTAAAAGATAGTTCTGTTGAAGTGCTGTACTCAATATGCCAGCAAATTCTGAAAAATCAACGGTGGCCACTGGATTGGAAAACATCAGTTTATTTCCCCATCCTAAAGAAGGGCAATTCCAAAGAGTGTTCAAGTTGGTGAGCAATTGTTCTCATTTCACACACCAGCAAGGTTGTGCTTAAGATTTTGCAAGTGAGTCTTTAGCAATTTGTGAACCAACAATTATCCAGAAGAGTAGGATGGTTTTTGAGGAGGCAGAGGAACTAGAGGCCAAATTGCCAAAATTTGTCGGATTATGGAGAAAATAAAAGTTCCTGAAAATATCTACTTCTGCTTCATTGACTAGACTAAATCCTATGACTGTGTGTGTAACAACAAAATGTGAGGGCAAGCCCTCTAAGAGATGGGAGTACAGATCATCTTACTTGTCTGTTTAGGAACTCGTATGTGGGTCAAGAAGCAACAGTTAGAACCAATCATGGAACAACTGAGTGGTTTAAGATTGGAAAAGCAATATGACAAGGCTATATATTGTCACGTTAATTTATATGCAGAGTACATCATGTGAAATGCCTGGCTAGATGAACCACAAGTTGGAATTAAGGTCTGTAGGAGAAATAACAACAATCTTAAATATGCAGAGAATACCACTTTGATAGCAGAAATTAAGAAGCCTTTTGATAAGAATGAAAGAGGAGAGTGTAAAAATTTGAAGCTTAACGTTAAAAAAATGAAGATCATGGCAATTGGTCCCATCACTTCCTGGAAAACAGAGGGAAAAGAAAAGGAAGCAATATCAGATTTTATATTCTTGTGTTCATAGATCACTATAGACAGCAACTGAAGCCATGAAATTAAAAGATGGTTGCTCCTTGGAAGTAAAACCATGGCAAATATGGACAGCATACTAAAAAGTAGAGTCATCGTCTTGCCAATAAAGGTTCACAAAGTGAAATCTATGGTTTTTTTTTTCCACTAGCAATGTATGACTGTGAGAGCTGGGCTATAAGGAAAACTAAGTGCTGCAGAATAGATGTTTTTGAATTGTGGTGCTACAGAAGACTTTTGAAAGTTCCTTGCAGAAAAGAAATCAAAGTAGTCAATTTCTAAAGAAAAAAATTCAGACTGGTCATTGGACAGACAAATATGAAAGCTGAAGCTTAAATATACTGGCCACATCATGAGAAAACAGGACTCATTGGAAAAAATTCTGCTGTTGGGAAAGATTCAAGGCAAAAGGAGAAGGGAACTGCAGAGGAAGAGATAGATAACATCATGGAAGCAATGAATATGAGCTTGGGCAGATTTTGGGTGGGAGTGGAGGATGGAAGGGTATGGTGTGCTGAGGTCCATGGGGTGTTGAAGAGTTGCATGTGACTGAGAAACATGCATATAATATATACATATAATACATAAATATTACAACGTATAAGACATACATAATACAACATATAATACATACATACATTAATGATTATATATAGAAAATATACACACATGTATCTATGACATGAACATGAGATACACACATGTAGACATATATCTGTGATGTATCTATGGTATATGTACATATAAAATATACATGTGCATTAATATAACTATGGTATGTGTATTAACATATCTATGAGAAATAAAATATATGCAGACAAGTACTGATATTTATGATATATGATATACAAAAATGGTATAGACATAAGTGTGTATGTATAGTATCTATATATAAATATATCTATCTATATCTAATATACACACATATTTATGTACACATATATGTATGATACGTATGTGTATACAAAAATATACACATAAATGTATATACTTGACTTTATAAACAAGGAAGGATCATTAATTTTCTTCAGTCAGGTTTATGGGCAAGAAGGGGGAATATTATTTGCCAAACTGTGTTCTGTTGCTATTTCAGAAGTCCCCATTTACAGTCTTTTTTTCATGCCTTCCCATGGTTATCTTTTCTGTCATTCTAGCTGTATGTGTACTTACATATCCCCCTACATATGTCAGTGCATCAATGCTGATAGCTTTCAGAAGCCGGGGGTTGCGTTCAGGTTTGTTGTAAATACCACTTCAAGCCATGCTCCATCCTTAACAAATACCAGCTGATAATGGTGATAGAATATTTTATACTTATCACTGCCTCTTGCCTCCAAAGAGGTGAAAATAGCTCTTCATATATAATCTCCTTTATTCTCAGGTTTCTTGTTAATGTTTTTGAAAGTAGGAGGGCGCAGAAATATACCAAAAAGTTTTAAAATGCTCTAAGTTGTTTTCCAGTCCTTTTGTATGGACAAGCTTACTTTTGATCAATCATCTCCTATTTGTTCTTGTCGGTATTTGTTGGGGTTGGAAGCTCAATTCCAGGTGGACAGTTTCGGGCGGGTAAAGGTGGGAACTTCTAAATCTTAGAGTTCTCACGAGACCCCCCAGGAAACGACTGGGAATCGAGGTGAACCGAGCTATCTCGTGTATTTCCGCCTCTTCCCGTGAGAAACGTGATGGGAGAGAGCTCTCCCCACCCTCGAGATTGTCCCGGATCTGGGCACACTATTGTTATCTAACAGCACGGTATTCAGATGCAAACTATGCTGCTGGAGGGTTTAAGTAGGATCAGGAAAGCCTGAAAGTTCTCTTGGGCGGAGGGGCACGGAGCGGACAGGACACAAGGCTCCGCTTTTCCTCTCTCCTCTCTCCCCTCCCCCTCTCTCCCCACTTATACTTCTACTTCCAATCTCTTATTGTAAGATCTTTGCCTCCTTGGGAGATTCTTCGCTCCCTCCTAAGGAAGAATTCCCCTGCACTTGTAACTAGACCCTGAAATAAAGCTCAACCCTTGTTCGACTCTGGAACGTCCTTTCTCTCATACGAGCATCCGGTTTGGCCAACCGAAGACCTCCGATAGAGGTAAGGGAAGACTTGGGTAGCCCTCAGGCCTCTAGGCCTGACAGGTATTACTTTTAAAAAATTCACCATAAAAGATAATTGAGGTTAAAATGTAGCATTACAATAAAGCACCTGACTGAGCATTGGGGAGATAGAAATTCTCTTTTATTCTTCCTTCACTTTTTGGGAAGCACTTGGGGTTAGGTGACTTGCTCAGGATCATGCAGTAAGTATCTAATTTGAACTCAGGTTCTCCTAACTCTGCGGCTGGTGCTCTATCCACTGAACCACCTAGCTTCCCAGTTCTAATCTCTTTTTGACATGAATTAGCTATGTGGCATTGTTCAAGTCTCTGTTTTTCCAAGTCTTCATTTCCTCATCAGGGAAACAAGGGAGTTGGGCTAAGTATAATCTAAGTATTAACAATTGTGTGATTCTATATTTCTTAATGTAGTTTTTCCTTAATTATACGCTCTCTTTCCCAATCTTTTCTCTCACTTATTCTAGTTAAGGGCTATCTCCTCACTTTCCCTAATTTAATAGTAATTATTTTGTCCTCTCCTCAGAATGACCAGAGTTCATATCCAGGAGCTGATACTTATTCACTGAGTGAATCTGGCTGAATCACTTAACCTCCGTCTGCCCTAGTAACATTTGCTGTAAAATGGGGATAATAACAGCACATGCCTCACAGAGTTGTGAAGACCAAATGAGATAATTATAAAATGCTTTGTACCTAGTAGGTGATTAATAAATATTTATTTCTCCCACCCCTCTCTTTACACATGCTACAGTCAAGTCAAAGTAAAGTAAAACATTTGCTGTCTTGGTTATTCCAGTTAATGTCTGGGAATTGATCTGTGGAACATTGTAGATAAATTCCAGAAGTATAAGGTCAAGTAAAAAGTACTGCAATTAGTCAGAAGGAAACAACTCAGATGTCGAAGAACTACAATCAGGATCACACAGCACCTAGCATTTTCTATATTAAAAGACTGGAGGAATTGGAATACGGTATTATATAAGGCAAAGGAGCTTGGACTACAATCAAGTATCAATTACCCAGCAAAACCGAGCATAATTTTTCAAGGGAGGAGATGGATTTTCAACGAAATAAGGGATTTCCAAACCTGCCTGATGTAAAGACTAGAGCTCAGTGGAAAATTTGATCTTCAAATAAAAGATTCAAGAGAGGCATAGAAAGATAAACAAAAAAACAAAGAAAAGACGCTTTTTATCCAATAAGGAAAACCATTTACGTTCTTGTGGGGGAGGATGAAACGTGTCAAATTTGAGAATTATATCTTTATTACAACATTTAAAATGGATATACATAGTTAGATGGTGTGAGTATAAATCAACTGATGTGACGATAAGAAAACCTAATTAATGGGTGTGAAGGGATTGGAGTGGGGGAAGAGGAAAGGAAGCAGCATTGAAGGGAAAATTACATGATTTGAAGAGGCACAAAAACATACTATAGAAGAGGGGAAGAAGGGAGGGAGATGAGCATTGTTTGAACTTTACCATCATCTTATTTAGTTCAAGGAGGGAACAACATCCTCAGTTAAGTGGAGAATTCTAACTTGCCCTACAGTAAGTTGTAGGGGAAAGGGGAAAGAAAAAAGAGGGAGGTATATTACAGAGGAAGAAGTAGTAAGGGAAGAAGTAAAGAAAAGGGAAGGGGGCTGAAAGAAGGGAGGGCAGATTGAGGGAGGCAGTGGTCAAAAGCAAAACTCTAGTGAGGATGGGAAGAGAGAAGGGAGAAATTAAAGCTTAAGTGGGGGAGAATAGAATGGAGAGAAAATAGGATGGAAAGACACCAACAGTAATCACAACTCTTAATGAGAATTAGAGGAATTCTCCCATAAAATGGAGGTAGATAGCAGAATAGATTAAAAACTGTAATCTACAATATATTGTTTACAAGAAACATGCTTGAAACAGTGGGATACACACAGGGTAAAGGTAAAATTCTGGAGGAGAATATAGTATGACTCAGCAAAAGTAAAAGAATAAGAGAAACAGTGGTAGGATCCTAATCTCAGACAAAGCAAAAGCAAAAATAGATCTAATCCAAAGAGTTAAGGAATGAACTACACCTGCCAAAAGGCACCATAGATAATGAAGTATTTTCGTTACTAAACATTTATGCATTAAGAGGTACAGCATCCAAATTCGTAGAGAAGCTAAGGGAGCTAGAGAAAGAAATAGAAAAACTATACTAGTGGAGGAACTCATCTTCCCCTTCTCTGAAATTGATAAATCTAACCTCAAAATAAACAAGAAGTTAAGGAGGTGAATATAATTCTGGGAAAAGGTAGTTATCACAGACTGCTGGAGAAAAGGGAATGGGAGAAGAAAGGAATGTACCTTTAACGACCACGTACTAGAGCATAAAAACCTCACAATCCAGTGCAGAAAGGCATAGATACTCAGTGCATCCTTTTTACATCATGATGCAATAAAACTTGTTTATAATAAAGTTATACGGAAAGAGAGATAAAAAATTAATTGAAATAAATAATCTAATTATGAAGGAGTGCATCAAACAATCGATCATAGAAACAATCAATAACTTCAAGAAAATGACAATAATGAGACTTACAGGATGCAGCGAAAGTGACTCATAGGGGAAGTTTTATATCTCTCAATGCTTACATGAATAAAATAGAGAAAGAGGACATCACTGAATTGGGAGTGCAACAGAAAAAGTTGGGAAAACAACAAATTGAAAATCCCCAGTTAAATACTAAATTAGAAATAGTGAAAACCAACGCAGATATTAATAAAACTGAAATTAAGAAAATTATTGAATAAATACAACTGAAAGCTGGTTCCACCAAAAATAAAAGAGTAAAATTAATAAACCTTTGTTCAAATTGATTTCAAAAAAAAGAACAAAGAAAATCAAATTAAAATTACCAAAGAGGAAAATGGTGAATTCACTTCCACTGAAGAGGAAATTAAAACAATAATATCAAATTATTTTCTGCAATTGTACAACCCCAAAATGGAAAATTTTAGTGAAATGGAAGAATATTTCCAAATATCTAAATTGCCCAGATCAACAAAATAGAAAGTAAAATACTTAAAGTGCCCCATCTCAAGAAAAGAAATTGGAGGTATCAATGGTATCAATGAACTCCCTAGGAAAAAATCTCCAGGGCCAGATGGACTTACAAGTAAACTCAATCAGACATTTAAAGAACGGTTAACTCTAATACTATATAAGCAATTTGGGAAAACTGTCGTAGAAGGAGTCCTACCAAATTCTTTTAATGACACAAATATGTTGTTAATACCTAAAGTAGGAAGAAACAAAGCTGAAAAAAGAAAATTATAGATCAATTTCCTTAATGAATACGGAGGTAAAATTTTTAAATAAGATATTAGCAAAGAGATTATGGCAACTTTTCATGAGAATAAGACATTTTGATGGGGTTGAATTTATACAAGGAATGCAGAGATGGTTCAATATCACTAAAGCTATCAGCCTAATTGACCACATCATCAACCAAACTAATAGAAATCATATGACCATCTCAATAAATGCAGAAAAAGCTTTTGACAAAATACATCACCCATTCCTATTGAAAACACTGGAGATCATAGAAATAAATTGAGCCTTCCTTAAAATGATAAGAAAAATCTATCTAAAACCGCCAGTAAGCATTATATGAAATGGCTATAAGCCAGATCCATTTCCAATAAGATGTGGGGTGAAAAGGATGTTCATTAGCACCACTCTTATTCAATACGGTACTAGAAACATTAGCTTCAGTAAAATAGAAGAAAGAGAAATTGAAAGAATTAGAATAAGCAAAGAAGAAACTAAGTTATCACACCCTGAAGACGATATCATGATATACCTAGAGAATTCTAGGGAATCAAGGAAAATTCTACTTGGGATAATAAACATGTTTAGTGAAGTTGCAGGATATAAAATAAACACACATAAATCATTGGCATTTCTATATATAACTAAGAAGTCCCAAAAGGGAAAAATAGAAATAGAAATTCCATTTATAGTTACTGACAACTTCATAAAACATTTGGAAACCTACCAGCCAAACAAACCCAAGGACTATACGAAGAGAACTACAAAACACTTTTCCCACAAGTAAAGTCATATCTAATTAACTGAAAAAAAAATCAGTGTCTTGTTCTTGAGCTAATATACTAAAAATGACAATTCTACCCAAATTAATTTACTTATTCAGTGCTATACCAATCAAACCACCCAAAATTATTTTATAGTACTAGAAAACTATGATCAAAATTGATCTTGAAGAACAAATGGTCCAGAATATGAAGAGAATTAGTGAAAAAGGAATGCTAGGGAAGGTGGCTTAGCCATATCAGACCTTATTGTGTTTTAAGGCAGCAATCATCAAAACTACTTGACACTGGCTAAGTAACAGAGGGGTAGATCAGTGGAATTAAATTAGATACACAGTACACAGTATTCAATGATTATAGGAGTGTACTGTGTGATAAACCCAAGGACCCCAGCTACTGGCATAAGAATGCACTCTTTGACAAAATACTCCTAGGGAAACTGGAAAATAGTGTGGCAGAAACTGGGCATTGATCAACGTCTGACACCGCATACGAGAATAAAATCCAAATGTGTACAGAATCTAGGTATAAAGGTTGATACTGTGAACAAATGTGGAGGGAAAGGAATAGTTTCTGCGTCACACCTATGGAGAATGCAGTAATTTATGACAATACAAAAGACGGAGAACATTACGAAATGTAAAAAAGATAATTTTGGTTATGTTAAATTGAAACGTTTTTGCACAAACCAAGCCAATGCAACCAAGATTAGGATGGAAGCAGAAAGCTGGGAAATATTTTTTACAACTAGCGTCTGTGATAATGGCCTCATTTCTAAAATATATAGGGACTTGTGTCAAAATTACAAGCATACAAGTAATCTTCTAATTGATAAAGTTTCAAAGAAGCAATTAAAGCTATCTATAGTGGTATGAAAAAAATGCTCTAGGGGGGCGGAGCCAAGATGGCGTAGTAGAAAGACGCACATACACATAGCTCCGAACCCACAACCCATAGAACAACTACAAAGAAGTAACTCACGGCGAATTCTGCACCCAGAGGCCACAAAACATTGGAGCGAGGGAGATTTCTGTTCCGCAGAGACCTGCAAACCTCTCGTAAAAGGTCCTTCGTGCTGCGGACTGGGCGCCGGGACTGGGAGCTGAGTACAGCCCTGCCGTGGCCGCGGCATCGAGAGGAACAGATCCAAGTGGGCTTCAGGGACGGGATCTCCAGCGGCCACACAAGTACCTCCACCCACAGGTGACGGGGGTCGGTGAGAGAGTCCCTTTGGCGGGTCGAGGGGGGAGTGGGGTGCCCCCATGGCTCGGGCCCCCTCGGGAGACAGAAGCTGAGGGGCAGCGGCAGACCAGGGCTCCCCAAGCAGGCAGGAGCCTGGATCCATTGTTGAAGGTCTGTGCATAAACTCCCTGAGGGAACTGAGCCTGAGAGGCAGCCCTGCCCTCACCTGAGCATCTGAATTTAATCTCACACTGAACAGCAGCCCTGCCCCCGCCCAAAGCCCTGAGGCTGGAAGCAGCATTTGAATCTCAGACCCCAAACACTGGCTGGGAGGATCAGGAGGTGAGGTGGGTGTGAGGAAAATATTCAGAGGTCAAGTCACTGGCTGGGAAAATGCCCAGAAAAGGGAAAAGAAATAAGACTATAGAAGGTTACTTTCTTGGTGAACAGGCATTTCCTCCCTTCCTTTCTGATGAGGAAGAACAATGCTTACCATCAGGCAAAGACACAGAAATCAAGGCTTCTGTGTCCCAGCCCACCCAATGGGCTCAGGCCATGGAAGAGCTCAAAAAGAATTTTGAAAATCAAGTTAGAGAGGTGGAGGAAAAGCTGGGAAGAGAAATGAGACACATGAAGTCAAAGCATGAACAGCAAATCAGCTCCCTGCTAAAGGAGACCCAAAAAAATGTTGAAGAAAATAACACCTTGAAAACTAGCCTAACTCAATTGGCAAATGAGGTTCAAAAAGCCAATGAGGAGAAGAATGCTTTCAAAAGCAGAATTAGCCAAATGGAAAAGGAGATTCAAAAGCTCACTGAAGAAAATAGTTCTTTCAAAATTAGAATGGAACAGATGGAGGCTAATGACTTTATGAGAAACCAAGAAATCACAAAACAAAACCAAAAGAATGAAAAAATGGAAGATAATGTGAAATATCTCATTGGAAAAACAACTGACCTGGAAAATAGAGCCAGGAGAGACAATTTAAAAATTATGGGCCTACCTGAAAGCCATGATCAGAAAAAGAGCCTAGACATCATCTTTCATGAAATTATCAAGGAAAACTGCCCTGAGATTCTAGAACCAGAGGGCAAAATAAATATTCAAGGAATCCACAGAACACCGCCTGAAAGAGATCCAAAAAGAGAAACTCCTAGGAACATTGTGGCCAAATTCCAGAACTCCCAGGTGAAAGAGAAAATATTGCAAGCAGCTAGAAAGAAACAATTCAAGTATTGTGGAAATACAATCAGGATAACACAAGATCTAGCAGCTTCTACATTAAGGGATCGAAGGGCATGGAATAGGATATTCCAGAAGTCAAAGGAACTAGGACTAAAACCAAGAATCACCTACCCAGCAAAACTGAGTATAAGACTTCAGGGGAAAAATTGGTCTTTCAATGAAATAGAGGATTTTCAAGCATTCTTGATGAAAAGACCAGAGCTGAAAAGAAAATTTGACTTCCAAACACAAGAATGAAGAGAACCATGAAAAGGTGAACAGCAAAGAGAAGTCATAAGGGACTTACTAAAGTTGAACTGTTTACATTCCTACATGGAAAGACAATATTTGTAACTCTTGAAACATTTCAGTATCTGGGTACTGGGTGGGATTACACACACACACATGCACACACGCACACACACATAGAGACAGAGTGCACAGAGTGAATTGAAGAGGATGGGATCATATCTTAAAAAAAAATGAAATCAAGCAGTGAGAGAGAAAGATATTGGGAGGAGAAAGGGAGAATTGAATGGGGCAAATTATCTCTCATAAAAGAGGCAAGCAAAAGACTCATTAGTGGAGGGATAAAGAGGGGAGGTGAGAGAAAAACATGAAGTCTACTCTCATCACATTCCACTAAAGGAAAGAATAAAATGCCTACTCATCTTGGTATGAAAACCTATCTTACAATACAGGAAAGTGGAGGATAAGGGGATAAGCAGAGTGGGGGGGGGATGATAGAAGGGAGGGCATGGGGAGGAGAGTGCAATTTGAGGTCAACACTCATGGGGAGGGATAGGATCAAAAGAGAATAGAAGTAATGGGGGACAGGATAGGATGGAGGGAAATATAGTTAGTCCTATACAACACAACTATTATGGAAGTCATTTGCAAAACTACACAGATTTGGCCTATATTGAATTGCCTGCCTTCCAAAGGGAAGGGGTGGAGAGGGAGGGAGCTAAAGAAGTTGGAACTCAAAGTGTTAGGATCAACTGTAATGTTCTTACCACTAGGAAATAAGAAATACAGGTAAAGGGGTATAGAAAGCTATCTGGCCCTACAGGACAAAAGAGAAGACAGAGACAAGGGCAGAGAGGGATGATAGAAGAGAGAGCAGATTGGTCATAGGGGCAATTAGAATGCTTGGCGTTTGGGGGGGGAGGGGAGAAAAGGGGAAAAATTTGTAACCCAAAATTTTGTGAAAATGAATGTTAAAAGCTAAATAAAAAAAAAATGCTCTAAATCACTACTGTTTAGAGAGATGCAAATCAAAACAACTCTGAGGTACCATGTCACACTTACCAGGTTATCTTAAATGATAACAGTGGAAAATGATAAATACTGGAGATGACAGGGGAGCTCTGGAACCTTAATTCATTGTTGATGGAGATGTAAACTGATCCAGTCATTGTGGAGAGCAATTTATTTAACTTCATACTCAAAGGTGAGGAATTCACCCTTTTCTCTTTTGATACTAGTACTTTGGTTTTCTTCTTTCCTTTATTTTGATATAACCAAATGCTTATCTATTTTGTTATTTTTTTCATATAAGTAGCTTCTTTAATTTATTAGTCTCATAGTTTTCCTAATTACATTTTTTGAATATTTCCTAAGATTTTAAATTTTTTGAATTTGCTATTTAATTTGAGATTGCAATTCCTCCTTTTGTAGCTTTTTAGTTGCATGCTTCATTAATTGACGAGTTCCTTTTCATTATTATTGATGTAAACATTCATATGTAAAAATGTGGGAGAGGCAGAGCCAAGATGGTTGAGAAGGAACATGAATGTGCTCAAGCTCTCCCCCTAAACCCCTCAAAATACCTGTAAAATTTGACTCTAAACCAATTCTAGAGCAGCAGAAACCATAAAATGACAGAGTGAAAGAGATGTCCAGACTGAGACAGTGTGGAAGGCCAACTGGAAGGGTCAATTGTATTTGGCTCGAAGCAGAGTGTAGCCCAGTTTGGGCTGTTTCAGCACAGACTGGACTGGAGCAGGCTTAAGGGCACTGAATCATTGGCAGATGCAGCTGTTTCCACACTTCTAAACTCACAAACAGCAAAGATGGCTTCAAAAGTCATATATATATACATACATATATATATATATGTATGTGTGTATATATATATATATATATATATATATATATATATATGTATGTGTGTATATATATATATATATATATATATATATATATATATATATATATATATATATATATATATATATATATATATATATATATATATATGCAGAGGGCACAGGATGAGCTGAATACAAAGGGAGGAAAATTAAAAATAAAATTAAGAATTGAGAGAAATGTAGTGGGATAAAGAGAAAGGGAGAGGTAGAATGTAGTAAATCAACTCACGCAAAAGAGGCAAGAAAGAGATTTACAATGGAGTGTAGGAGAGGTGAAGTGAGAGGGAATAAGTGATGCTTCCTCTCATTATATTTCGCTTAATGAGGGGACCACAAAAATTCTATTGGGGTGGAAATCAATTTAACCCTATAGGAATGCAGGGGAGAAAGTGATAAGAGAAGGGGGATAATAGAGGGAAAACAGATTGGGGGAAGGGATAATCAGAAGAAAACACTATTCTAGGGGAACAGATCAAGGAGAGAATGGAATAAATGAAAGTCAGGACAGGATAGAGGAAAATGTAGTTAGTCTTTCACAACAAGACTATCACGGAGATGTTTTACATGGCTACCCATGTAAGACTTACATTAAATTCCTTGCTTTCTCAATGAAGTGGGTAGGGAAGAAGAAAGGGAAAGATTGTGGGGCTCCAAGCTTTAAAAATCAATGGTAAAAACTATTTTTGCAAGCAACTGGGAAATAAGTTGTACAGCCAATGGGGCATAGAAATCTATCTTGCCCTATAGGGAAACAGAGGGAAGGTGGATGGGAGAGGAGTGTCAAAGAAGGGAGGGCAGATTAGGGCAAGGTGTGGTGGGGTGGGATTAGGGGAGAGAAGGGGAGCAATTTGTGCAATTAAAAATCTTGTGGAAATGGATGGTGAAAACTGATAACAAATAAAATATAATTTTTAAAAAGTGGGGCACCTGTAACGCCCTTCACCATCAACAAACAACAAACAACTTGCTGTATTTATGATAAAGCGTACATCCCAGCACCTTGGAAAAAAAGTAGAATTCACCAAATGAAAAGGAGGCACAAAAACTCATGGACGAAAATTCCTTAAAAAGTAAAATGGGGCAAAGGGAAAAGGAGGTCCAAAAGCTAATTGAAGAAAACCATTTATTAAAAAATACAACTGGGCACAAGGAAGCTAATGACTCTATGAGACATCAAGAGTAATTCAAATAAAATCAAAAGAATGAAAAAATGGGAAAAAAAACCATAAAGTAATTTATTAGAAATTACAACTGACTTGAAAAATCAATCCAGGAGAGATAATTTAAGAATTATTGCTCTACCTGAAAGGTCTAATAAAAAGAAAAGTAGCATAGACAGCATCTTTCAAGAAATAATCAAGGAAAACTGTCCTACTGCTCTAGATCCAGCAAGCAAATAGTCATAAAACATATCCATCAACCACCTTCTGAAAGAGATCCCAAGTTGAAAACACCAAGTTTGTAGTTGTTGTGTTCATCCTTTGTTTTTGAAGACCATGACATCAGAAAAATCATGACATGACTTGAAGTTGACTTTGATTTGAGTGAGTGAGGGCTGTGGAAGGTCACCAACCTGATATTCTCCTCCTGAGGAGAAATGAGGAGTTGATCTGAAACTCAGCCCTGAGTGGCAGGCCTGACCCTGGATAAAGGTCCTGGGGGAAATGAGCAGCTGATCTTCATCTTAGCCATGAGCCTGGCAGGGGAATAAACTCCTCTCCCTTGATTGTGTCCCCTTGGAGGATCTGGGAACTTACAGGTTCCCAGAGTATACACTCCTCTTGAAAAAGGACTCAAATTCAAGTAACTGATTGAGAAAATGCCCCCCAAAGGGGAAAATTAAGATTATAGAAGGTTACCTTCTTCATGAACAGGTGTTCTCCCCCATCCTTTCAGAGGAGGAAGAACAATGGTTACCATCAGGGGACGACACAGAGGTCAAGGCTTCTGCATCCAAAACCTCCAAAATAAATATGCAATGATCCCAGGCTATGGAAGAGCTCAAAAAGCATTTTGAAAATCAAGTAAGGGAGGAAAAATTGGGAATAGAAAGGAGAGCAGTGCAAGAAAATCATGAAAAGGGCGTCAACAGCTTGCTAAAAGACACTCAAAACACACTGAAGAAAATAACACCTGTAAAAACAGACTAACTCAATTGGCAAAAGAGGTCCAAAAAATGAATTAAGAGAATAACGCTTTAAAAAGCAGAACTAGCCAGATTGAAAAGACGTTCAAAAGCTGACTGAAGAAAATATTTCCTTAAATATTAGAATGGAGCATATGGAAGACAATGACTTTATGAGAAACCAAGAAATTACAAAACAAAACCAAAAGAATGAAAAAAATAGAAGATGATATGAAATATCTCATTGGAAAAACATCTGATGTGGAAAACAGATCCAGGAGAGACAAGTTAATAATTATGTGACTACTTGAAAGTCATGATCAAAAAAGGAGCCTAGATATCATCTTTCATGAAATTATCAAGGAAAACTGCCCTGATATTTTAGAACCAAAGGGCAAAATAAATATTGAAAGAATCCACTGATCATCTCCTGAAAGAGATCCAAAAAGAGAAAATACTAGGAACATTGCAGCCAAATTCCAGAGTTCCCAGGTTAAGGAGAAAATATCACAAGCAGCTAGAAAGAAATAATTCCAGTATTGTGGAAATACAATCAGAATAATACAAGAACTAGCAGCTTCTACATTATGGGATCGAATGGTATAAAATATGATATTCTAGAAGTCAAAGAAATTAGGATTAAAACCAAGAATCACCTACCCAGCAAAACTGAGTATAAAACTTCAGGAGAAAAGTGATCATTCAGTGAAACAGGATTTTCAAGAATTCTTGATGAAGACACATAGCTCCAAACCCACAACCCATAGAACGGCTACAGGGAAGTAACTCACAGCGAATTCTGCACCCAGAGGCCACAGAATATTGGAGCGAGGGAGATTTCTGTTCCGGAGAGACCTGCAAACCTCTCGCGGGGGATCCTTCGTGCTGTGGATTGGGCGCCGGGACTGGGAGCTGAGTGCAGCCCTGCCGTGCCCGCGGCACCAAGAGGAAAAGATCTGAGCGGGCTTCAGGGACGGGATCTCCAGCGGCCACGTGGGTACCTCCACACACAGAGGGACCTGTAAACCTCTCGCAAAAGGTCCATTGCGCTGCAGACGCGGAGCCCAGCCCAGACCTGCTGCGGCCGCGGCCACGGCACCAAGAGATACAGATCCGAGCAGGCTTCAGGGACGGGATCTCCAGCGGCCGCACAAGTCCCTCCACCCACAGGTGACGGGGGTTGGTGAGAGAGTCTCTTTGGCGGGTCGAGAGGGGAGTGGGGTGCCCCCATAATTCAGGCCCCGCGGGGAGGTAGAAGCTGAGAGGCGGCTGAAGACCAGGGCTCCCCAAGCGGGCAGGAGCCTGGATCCATTGTGGAAGGTCTGTGCATAAACCCCCTGAGGGAACTGAGCTTGAGAGGCGGCCCTGCCCCGACCTGACAACCTGAACTTAATCTCACACTGAATAGCAGTCCTGCCCCCCGCCAAAAGCCCTAAGGCTGGAAGCAGCATTTGAATCTCAGACCCCAAACACTGGCTGGGAGGATCAGGAGGCAAGGTGGGTGTGAGGAGAATATTCAGAGGTCAAGTCACTGGCTGGGAAAATGCCCAGAAAAGGGAAAAGAAATAAGACTATAGAAGGTTACTTTCTTGGTGAACAGGTATTTCCTCCCTTCCTGTCTGATGAGGAAGAACAATGCTTACCATCAGGCAAAGACACAGAAATCAAGGCTTCTGTGTCCCAGCCCACCCAATGGGCTCAGGCCATGGAAGAGCTCAAAAAGAATTTTGAAAATCAAGTTAGAGAGGTGGAGGAAAAACTGGGAAGAGAAATGAGAGAGATGAAAGAAAAGCATGAAAAGCAGATCAGCTCCCTGCTAAAGGAGACCCCAAAAAATGTTGAAGAAATTAACACCTTGAAAACTAGCCTAACTCAATTGGCAAAAGAGGCTCAAAAAGCCAATGAGGAGAAGAATGCTTTTAAAAGCAGAATTAGCCAAATGGAAAAGGAGATTCAAAAGGTCACTGAAGAAAATAATTCTTTCAAAATTAGAATGGAACAGATGGAGGCTAATGACTTTATGAGAAACCAAGAAATCACAAAACAAAACCAAAAGAATGAAAAAATGGAAGATAATGTGAAATATATCATTGGAAAAACAACTGACCTGGAGAATAGATCCAGGAGAGACAATTTAAAAATTATGGGACTACCTGAAAGCCATGATCAAAAGAAAAGCCTAGACATCATCTTTCATGAAATTATCAAGGAAAACTGCCCTGACATTCTAGAACCAGAGGGCAAAATAAATATTCAAGGAATCCACAGAACACCGCCTGAAAGAGATCCCAAAAGAGAAACTCCTAGGAACATTGTGGCCAAATTCCAGAGTTCCCAGGTCAAGGAGAAAATACTGCAAGCAGCTAGAAAGAAACAATTCAAGTATTGTGGAAATACAATCAGGATAACACAAGATCTAGCAGCCTCTACATTAAGGGATCGAAGGGCATGGAATAGGATATTCCAGAAGTCAAAGGAACTAGGACTAAAACCAAGAATCACCTACCCAGCAAAACTGAGTAGAATACTTCAGGGGAAAAATTGGTCTTTCAATGAAATAGAGGATTTTCAAGTATTCTTGATGAAAAGACCAGAGCTGAAAAGAAAATTTGACTTTCAAACACAAGAATGAAGAGAACCATGAAAAGGTGAACAGCAAAGAGAAGTCATAAAGGACTTACTAAAGCTGAACTGTTTACATTCCTACATGGAAAGACAATATTTGTAACTCTTGAAACATTTCAGTATCTGGGTACTGGGTGGGAGTACACACACACACATGCACACACGCACACATACATAGAGACAGAGTGCACAGAGTGAATTGAAGAGGATGGGATCATATCTTAAAAAAAATGAAATCAAGCAGTGAGAGAGAAATATATTGGGAGGAGAAAGGGAGAAATTCAATGGAGCAAATTATCTCTCATAAAAGAGGCAAGCAAAAGACTCCTTAATGGAGAGATAATGAGGGGAGGTGAGAGAAAAAACATGAAGTCTACTCCCATCACATTCCACTAAAGGAAAGAATAAAATGCACACTCATTTTGGTAAGAAAACCTATCTCACAATACAGGAAAGTGGAGGATAAGGGGACAAGCGGGGGGGGGGGGATGGTAGAAGGGAGGGCATGGGGAGGAGAGGCAATTCGAGGTCGACACTCATGGGGAGGGATAGGATCAAAAGAGAATAGAAGTAATGGGGGACAGGATAGGATGGAGGGAAATACAGTTAGTCCTATACAACACAACTATTATGGAAGTCATTTGCAAAACTACACAGATTTGGCCTATATTGAATTGCTTGCCTTCCAAAGGGAAGGGGTGGAGAGGGAGGGAGGTAAAGAAGTTGGAACTCAAAGTGTTAGGATCAACTGTCGAGTAATGTTCTTGCCACTAGGAAATAAGAAATACAGGTAAAGGGGTATAGAAAGCTATCTGGCCCTACAGGACAAAAGAGAAGACAGAGACAAAGGCAGAGAGGGATGATAGAAGAGAGAGCAGATTGGTCATAGGGGTAATTAGAATGCTTGGTGTTTGGGGGGGAGGGGATAAAAGGGGAGAAAATTTGTAACCCAAAATTTTGTGAAAATGAATGTTAAAAGTTAAATAAATAAATTTAATTGTTAAAAAAAAAATCTCCCCCATTCTTCCAAAATATAATTCTACTTTGTTTGAGAAAAAAAAAAAAGAATTCTTGATGAAAAGACCAGAGCTGAAAAGAAAATTTCACTTTAATATACAGGAATCAAGAAAAGCATGAAAATGTAAAGAGGAGAGAGAAATCACAAAGGACTTACTAAAGTTGAACTGCTTTTATTGCTACATGGAGAGATAATATTTGTAACCCTTGAAACTTTTCTTGGTATCTGCATAGCTGGACGGATTACACACACACACACACACACACACACACACACACACACACACAGATAGATAGAGACAGCCACAGAGACAGAGAGCACCAGGTGAGTTGAATAGGAAGGGATCATATCTAAAAAATAAAATTAAGGGGTGAGAGAGGAATATATTGGGAGGAGAAAGAAAGAAATGGAATGGGGCAAATTATCTCTCATACAAGAGGCAAAAAAAGATTTTCCCAATGGAGGGGAAAAGGGGGGAGATGAGAGGGAAAAATGAAGCTTACTCTCATCACATTTGGCTCAAGGAAGGTATGACACGCACACTCAATTTGGTATGAAAATCTTACTTACACTACAGGAAAGTAGGGGAGAAAGGGAGAAACAGAGTAGGGGGGATGATGGAAGGGAGGATAAATGTGAGAAGGGAGTAATGAGAACTAAACACCCTTGGGGAAGGACAAAAGAGAGAACAGAAAAAATGGGAGGCAAGATAGGATGGAGGGAAATAAAATTAGTCTTACACAACATGACTATTATAAAAGTCATTTGCAAAACTATACGTATATAGCCTACATTGAATTGCTTGCCTTCTCGAGGGGGATGGGGAGGGAGGGAGGAAGGAAGAGAAATTGGGATTCAAAGTTTTAGGAACAAATTTTGAGAATTACTTTTGTGTACAAGTGAGAAATAAGAAATACAGGAAATGGGGTATAGTAATTTATCTTTCATACAGGACAAGAGAGAAGATGGGGATAAGGGAAGGGAGGGATGTTAGAAGAAAGGGCAAATTGGTGACAGGGGCAATTAGAATGCATGGCAGTTTGGGGTGAGGGGAGGGGAGAGATGGAGAGAACATTTGGAATTCAAAATTTTGTGGAAATGAATATTTAAAACTTAAAATAAACAAATAAAAAGAAAATGTCTCAGGGGAAAACATGGACTTCTATTGAAATGAAAGACTTTTCATACATTCCAGATGAAATCCTAGACCTTCATGGATGCTTTGAAGTGAAAACACATCATCCAACAGAAGGCAGCCCAGGCTCCCAGGTGGAACCCTGTCTAAATCTACTTCTGGAACTGGAGTCCCATCACTGAGCAATTCCCAAGCATCATCATGCCAACCTAGACACCTCAGGAGAGTAATAAAGTGGAAGGTGGACACAAACAGAAGGAGAGGGGAGTATTCTCCTGAGCCCAAATTCTCTCTCTGCTTAGTGTATTCGGGTCTCAACCTAAGAAGAGATGCTGGGGAGATAGATAAGGCCACTGGAGAGAGAGGAAGAGTTGTCTGGACTTTAAGAACTAGAAATGGCAAAGGAAAAGATTTTGAGAAATCACTCATTAACTAGATTTAGTCTAAAAAGTAAGGTCAGATAAAGATCTGGAGAATCTTGTCCTCTCCCTTTTCAGGATAATCTCTGGGAAGCCCACAGTACATGTAATTCATTATAAATGTTTAATATGGTAAATATATGTGTGTGCTTACGTACATGTATATTGGTTATTGTAATCAGTGATTATTGTAAAATATGTTAAATGCTTCCTTCTGTTGTTCAAAAAAACAAATAGTAAAGTGTTTCCTGAAAGCTCTACCATGCTGAATTCAGATTTTTAATCCGCTGTTTCCATTTTATGGATAAAGTTGCGCCAGTTAGATTCTAACCTATATTTACTTGTTCTTTGTTTTCCTCCTTCCTATTGTTCCTTACTTTTCTTCTCACTCTATTTAGCCTGCTCCTCCTCACACCTGTTTTACATTTTCCCAATGCCTTATCCTCCTATACCTTAATTTACCAGTCCCTCCAAGCATCTCTCCCTTGTCCTGTCCCCCCACTGTATCTACTTGACCTCTGATTTCTTTTTGATTTTAGAAGACTTCTATATAATTTTATATAACATTATATATATATTTATATTGCATATATGTTATATCTATATGTAATACATACATACACACACACACTTGTTGTTACCTCTTTAACCCATTCTCCATGAGAGTGAGGTTCCAGCAATACATACCCTCACCCCTACTGCCTTATTCTCTATCAATTTTTCCCTTTATCCTTCATTTATTTGACATAGTTACTCATTTTTATCTCTCCATACATTTTTCAGAGTCACCCCATTGTACTCAGCTCGGCAAGTCTTTTCTTTCAAACTACCCAAATAATATGACAATCATAACAGCCCTGCTAATATCTTCAAATCTACGAAGTAAACTATTTGACCTTACTCAATCCCTTATAATTGGTCGTTAATTTCTATGATGTATTTCTCCTAGATGTTATATGATGAATTTTCCCTCATGTTATGGAGGTTTTCTCACAATAACATGAAAGCCTTTGAGATAATTAAATATCCTCTTATTTTTCATTAAAGATTATATTTCACTTGCCTGGGTAAGTTACACTTAGTCAAAACTCCAGCTCTTTTGTTGCATAAAATATGTACCTCTATGGTCCTTCAGTGTAGTAACTACTAGGGCTTTCGTATACCTTATTATGGCTCGACTATAATTAAATTGACTTTCGCTGTTGTTGCTGCTTCCAATATTTTCTCCTCACTACGGGAGCTTTGGAATTTAGCTACGACATTCATGGAAGTTTTCTTCCTGAGATCTCTTTCAAGTGATTATGAGTGGATTTTTCTTTTTCTACTTGGTCTTGCTGTTTCAAAATTTCAAGGCAAATTTCCTTGATAATTTCTTGTAATATAGCATTAAGAATTTTTTAAATTTGATCATAATTTTCATATAACCCAACTATGCTTTTGTGAATTCTTCTCAGTCTGTTCTCCATGTCAATTGTGTTTCGGAGGAAACAATTCACTTTCTCTTGTATTATTTGATTCTTTTGATTTTATTTTATTATTTCTTTGTGTCTTAGAATGTCATTAGCTTCTCATTCCTCAGTTTTAATTGTCAAAGTATTATTTTCTTCCTGTAGTATTTGATTCTCCGTTTCTAGTTGATTCTTTTCATAATTTTCTTCATTGTTCTTATTTTTTCTAATTTCCCTCAGTATCTCTCATTTGATATTTTGAGGTATCTTTCAGTTCATTCAAGTACTCTTTTTGTGCTTCAGACCTTTTAATGTTTCTCATTGAAAAGGAATGGCTTTTTTTATGTCCACTATCCTCCTCGGAATATGAGGCAGATATTTCCTATCCCCATACTAACTATATATGGTTGATTGCTTTCTCCTGTGCTTACATATGTTGTTTATTTATTTTGGTCATAGTCATTATTAATGTAATCAACCTCGAGTCTGGAGGTATGGGGCATGATGACACAAGTCTCAGGTCCTTATTATTATTTTTTCTGTATCATCTTCACATAAGAGAATGTAAACAATCAACCCTTATTGAGTCCATTATGTACTCTCTTTCCTGTTTATCTTTTAATGCTTCTCTATGGTGCTGTGTTTAGGAATTCTTAAAACTCCTCCATTTCATCAAATACTCATTTTCCTCCCGAATGATTATGATCAGTTTTGAAGAATACTTTATTCTCCATGGTGATCCAAGCTCTTTCCTTTCTTGAATATCATATACCATGCTCTCTGCTCCTTTAACATGGAAGCCTCTAACTCATATGTGATCCTGATTATGTCTCCATGACATTTGAAATGATTCTTTGTGGCTGCTTGTAATACATTTTCTTCACCTGAGAACTATGGAATTCAGGTAAAATATTCCAGGGAGTTTTCATTTTGGGATCTCTTTGAGGAGGTGATCAATAGATTTTTTCAATTACTATTTTGCCCTCTGAATCTAAAATATAGGGGAAGTTTTGTTGGATAATGTCTTTTGATGATTCTTAGGCTCTTGAATCATGTGAGTCAGTTAGGAAAATAACTCTTAAATTATCACTCTCCCATGTATTTTTCAGGCAAGTTGTTTTTCTTAGGATATTTTATCATATTTTCTTATATTTTTTCATTCTTTTAATTTTGTTTTATTGCAGAAAACAAGTCACTGTTCAGTGAAACAAACTGCAGAAGTAAGGGCTAGTGTTGACAAGCAACACCTGACCATCACCTTCCAGAGTATACACTAAGATATTACTGCAAATCACAGAGGCTAATGATCACGGTAAGAGCAGTAGTGGGGGAATGAAGAGGAAGAAGAGAAATAGCTCACCAGCGGTAACTGTTCATTTGTAATAACTGGGCGTGAGCTGGTATCCATCAGGATGTCTTCCCCCAAGGTTTCTGTAAATGCTTCCATGCCCTAGCCCTGCTGAATCCCTGTCCCTTTCTGACCCTTCTGACTACTAGATGGGGGACGTCCTTCTCTCTGGTGGTGGTGGTGAGGGCTTTGGGCAAGTCTCCTCCAGACACTGAACTCTGCAGGGCAGGCTCCCTGATTTGTTCTAGGGAGTCCTTGGGCCCTGCTTCTGCCTCACTTAGTCACTGGCCTTTCCATCCAACACTGACATCCACATTTTGAGTGAGAGATCCTTGAGAGCACAGACTCTCTTTATCTACTTGTAATACCAGCTTTTAGCATGGTTCTGGACATAGGGTAAGTACTTAACCAGAACTTTCCCTTTATTCATTCATTTACTTTTCAATTTAGCTACTTGTGTTTTGAACCTCCTGAGTCATTCAAGAAAGCTGATACTACCGATGGAAGTAGGAGTGGATTGTCCAATGCTAAAGGTCCTATGTTACCTGGAGGAGAGGGGCTGAGATGTGAATTGATCAAAGACAAGAAAGGTCTTTAAAGGTATCTGCACAATTCATTACAAGAGGGAGTTACTGAACAAGGGTCAGTTTGCCCTTTGCTAAAAGGGCAAATTCATCAGACTCGAGTTTCCATGTGACACATGAACCAAGTCCTGAGTTGGGCAGCAGACGAAGAGATTGAGTTCCCCTATAGGGCATAGGATTTTGAATGACTGTGACAATATATGTAGCTCTCCCACCGTGAGTGTGTGTATTTGTTTGAATTTATAGGATAGCCTGTGTGAGAATTGTGCTAGAGAGAGATCAGGAAAGAAGTGGGAAAGCCCAATCCAGCAAAGACAGTTCCCTCCTATTCTTTCTCTCTCCTCCTACTGTACTTTCATCCCCCTGCCTTAGAACCCTAATAAACTCCTTGTGCTCCTGGTGGAGACCCTAGACACTGACTTCTGTCTAATGTTTCGTATCTCTTCCAGGCCTTTACCAATGACAGAGGAAGGCTGCAGGACAGCACTTGCCTGGGGGCTCATTCCCTATTGTCTTTGGGAGTTTTCATCACCAAGGGGGGTCATCTGGGAGGAGGGATGGTGCTGCTCAACCTTGAGGACTTCAGAAGGGTTCAGCAGAGGGAAAGGGAGCAGTGTCACTAGCCCTGATGGGAAGGTTGGAGCTCTGACCCCTCTCTATCCATCAGGAAAAGAGGTGTGCATGTGTGTGTGTGTGTGTGTGTGTGTGTGCGCGTGTGTGTGTGTGTGTGTGTGTGTGTGTGTGTGTGTGTGTGTGTATTTGTGTCTGTTTGTCCAATGCACTAAGCCGAGAAAGCAGCTGCTTTAGCTAGGGTGATTTCTGTTTGCAGGAATACAAGCATGGGATAGAGCCAGTAGGAGACAATAGAGGGCAAGTCATAGGGACAGACAGACCTGGGTCCAGTTCCTACCTACTGTCTTGGCCAGGGTACCATAAGAAAATCATGTAATCCCCTCTGTGCCCCAGGCGACTACCTCATCCATGGATGATTGGTATGGGAAGCAGAGTTCTCCAAATTGGAGTGCATTCACGCCACTGAAATCACAGAGCTGGATAAAATAATCATGCCAGTAATGGAAACAATTCTTTTCAGTCCTGGTCAAACCATACCAATAACATCATATTCGTTTGTGATGTCCACCTTCAGGAAAGACATTTACAAATAGGAATGGTGAGGGGCCTAGAAACCTCACCCTCTGAGGAAAAGATGAAAGTTGGGGAGAATTCCTAGAGGGGAGGGTCCCAGATCCCTCAACCTAAAAGTGACAAAGAAAGCCCCAAAGTTCAGTGTGGGAGGGCCTTACTAGCTGGGCGAGAGGGTAGTGGGGTCCCAGGCAGTGGCAGAGGAGGCGGCAGCAGTAACAGCAAGCAGCTACACTGAAGCGGCCTGGGTCCATTTTCCAGGCAGCTCCTCTTAAAGCCTCTGGCAGAACTGAGCAACTGATCTGAACCTCAGCCTTCAGGTGGCAGCCCCACCCCCACACAAAGCTCCTGGGGGAGTTGAGCAGCTGATCTGAATCTCAGCCTTGAGCACAGTGCTGGGGAGAAGAGGAGCACTAGGACTCTCCTGTTGCCGAAGGATTCAAAAGACAAGTAACTGACTGGGATAATACCCAGAAAAGGGAAAAAAATAAAACCATAGAAGGTTATTTTCTTGGTGAACAGGTGTCACCTTCCATCCATTCTGGTGAAGAAGAAGAAGGCATACTGTCAGAGGAAGTCAAGGCCTCTGCCTGCAGCAGTTCCAAAATGAATGTGAAATGGGCTCAGGCCATAGAAGATCTTGAAAAGAATGTCAGGAGCCTAACAAAGGAGAACTAAAAAAATGCTGAGGAAAACAACACCTGTAAAAATAGGCTAACTCAATTGCAAAAAGAGGTCCAAAAAGCCAATGAGGAGAAGGAGGCTTTAAAAAACAGAATTAGTCAAATGGAAAAGGAGACTCGAAAGCTCATTGAAGAATAAAGTTCCTTAAAAGAGAGAATCGATTTCAGGGAAGCTAATGACTATGAGACAAACCAAGAGGTTAGAAAACAAAACCAAAAATTTGAAAAAATAGAAGATAATGTTGAACATCTTGTTGGAAAAACAACTGACCTGAGAAATAGATCCAGGAAAGACAATTAAAAGTTATGTGCCTACCGGAAATCCATGATCAAAAAAAGAGCCTAGACATCACCTTTCATGAAATTATTAAGGAAAACTGTCCTGATATTCTAGAGTCAGGGGGTAAAGTAAATATTGAAAGAATCCCCTCTTCACCTCCTGAAAGAGATCCAAAAAGAGAAACTCCTAAGAATATTGTAAACAAATTCCAGAGTTCCCAGGTTAAGGAGAAAATATTGCAAGCATCTAGAAACAAAAAATTCGAGTACTGTGGAAATACAATCAGGATAACACAGGATCTGGTAGCTTCTACATTAAGCAACTGAAGGGCTTGGAATATGATACTCCAGAAGTCAAAGGAACTAGGATTAAAACCAAGAATCACCTACCCAATAAAACTGAGTATAATACTTTATGGGAAAAAATGGTCATTCATTGAAATAGAGGAGTTTCAAGTATTCTTGATGAAAATACCAGAACTGAATAGAAAATTTGACTTTCAAACACAGGAATCAAGAGAAGCATTAAAAGGTGAACAGGAAAGATGAATAATAAGGGACTTACTAACGTTGAACTGTTTACATTCCTTCGTGGAAAGACAATATTTGCAACTCTTGAAACTTTTCTCAGTATTTGGGTAGTTGGGGGGATTATACACATCCACCAGCACACACACACACACACACACACACACACACACACACACACGTACATATATATAGACAAAAAGCACAGGGTGAGTTGAATAGGAAGGAATGATATCTAAAAAATAAAATCAGGGGGTGAGAGAGAAATATATTGGGAGCAGAAAGGGAGAAATGGAATGGAGTAGATTATCTGTCATGAAAGAGACAAGAAAAAGCTTTTTCCATGGAGAGAAAAGGAGAGAGGAGGGAGGTAAAAAGTGAAGCTTTCTCTCATCACATTTGGCTTAATGAAGGAATAGCATGAACACTCAATTTGGTATGAAAATCTATCTTACCCTACAGGAAAGTAAGCGAGAAGGGGATAAGTGAGGTGGGGGTGATTGGAGGTAGAGAAAAAGGGAGGAGGGAGTAATTAGAAGTAAACGCTTTTGGGGAGGGACAAGGTCAAAAGAGAGAATAAAATAAATGGGGGGAGGATAGGATGGAGGGAAAAATAGTTGGCTTACACAACATGGCTATTATGGAAGTCATTTGCAAAATCACACAAATACAGCCTATATTGAATTGCTTGCCTTCTCATGGGGGGATGGGTGGGAAGGAGGAAGAGAGAGAAGTTGGAACTCAAAGTTTTAGTAAGGAATGTTGAGAATTCTTTTTGTACAGAACCTGGAAATAAGAAATGCTGGAAATGGGGTATAGAAATCTATCTTGCCCTACAAGAAAACAGGGAAGATGGGGATAAGGGAAGGGAGGGCTGTGAGAGAAGGGAGGGCACATTGAGGGAAGGGGTAATCAGAATGTAAGAAGTTATGGGACTGGTGGAGGGCAGAGATAGGGAAAAAATTTGGAACTGATAATTTTGTGGCAATAAATGTTGAAAACTAAAATTGAATAAATAAACAACAACAAAAAAATAAAAACCAAAAAAATGTTTAAAGCAAAATTCATTAGAAGAAATCAATACAATGAAAATGTCTGAAAATAAATACATGCAACAATCTCTCCAACCTGTCACCTCTGGAAAGTAAGGGTAGGACATGTCTTCTTCCCCTTTAGAAGGGACATACGCATTGAGTTTATATTACTCATACAGAATTGTTCTCCATCTATATTATATACTTTTATCGGTTTCCTTTTTATCTTTGAATTCCTAGTACACAGCACATAACTCGTACAAAAATATCTTTTGACTTCTACATTGTCACAGTAATTTGGTTACGTCTAGTGGTCCAAAAAATAGATATTTAAGAATAACTTATCACGGTTTTCCAGGACATTTACTGGTCCAGTTTGACAGTGCATAATTTAAAATTTTTTAGTGCCATCTTTTGGACAGAGACAATATTGGATTCTAATGAAAATTTTAGGCCAGGGAGGAACATAATACACAACTGAAATCCTTGCCTTGTGACCAATTCAGATATTGCACTTTTATTCTGAAGAGAGTAATGAATTCCTTCAGTTTCAATATGAATTCATCAATATGAAAATTATCTATTAAACTCTTCCTCATATCAAAAGTCATCTAATACAGTGTAAGACATCAGAGCATTGATTGTGATGCCATGGACATAACTTGGGACTTTCTTGGCAAAGATGCTGGAGTGATTTGCTATTTCCTTGTCCAGTGTGTTCCCATTTTACAGATGAGGAACTGAGGCAAATAATGGTTAAATGACCTGCCCAGCATTATGTAGCAAGGAAGTAACTAAGGCCAGTATTGAAATCTGATCTCCTTGGTTTCAAGTCCACAGTTCTTGCACCACTTAACAGTCCTATCTGGTCCCAGTTTAAAAAAATATCAATAATGCTGGGAGTATAGAAAACCAGGGAACAAGGATATCCTTGTAATCATTGCCTTCAGGAGTAGGCCTTGGATTCCAACTCTCAACCAACTAGGGGACCTTACCACTCTTTAGAGTGTAAACAGAAAGTCATCTGGAGGAATTCCAGCCCTGAAGCATTAAGTGTATGCCCTTGCTGTCCCATAGTATGATGTGGGGCAATCCATTTCATGAAGGAGAAGAACAGCCAGACTCTTCTGTGTAGACATGGATTCCTTTGTCGAGGTTGTGGTACATGGCTGAGCCTCAGGGTTAATTTTCACCCCTCAGGAGCACCGCGTCTCCAAAGGTATTTAAGCATTCAGTTATCTCCATGGTTTTGTCTTTCATTATGGAGAGAGAGTACTGACCACCAGTTTAGTGATTATCAGCTAATTAATAAGCTGATTATTAGTTACACACTAGCTGTCTCTCAGGCTTTTCATTTGTTTCATTACCTGTGAAGCATGCTATCTGTCCCCATCCAGGTGATACGTTCCATTCAGTACAAAGGCATCTTTCTCCTTTCGAACACTCCAACATCCTCAAATGTGTGGGGTTTATATTCTGTCTTCAGTCACTTTCTTGCCAGTCATTCTTTTACGGCCTTCAATGGTTCCACAGGATGATAGGATCCTAGAAATGGAAATGAGAGGCACCTCAGATGTCATATCTAGCCCAATCCTCTAATTTACAGAGTTTATTTACTCAAGGCCATACATAAGATATAATATTGAGAAATACAAGCACTTTCAGAAGTTATCTATCTAAATTATTCAATTTACAGATGAGGAACATGAGGTCCCAAGAGATGTCACTTGCTTAAAGTCAAACACAGTAATAGAGATCTGGTGCTTAAAGGGATCTCGGAGGTGATGTAATGAAACCTTATGATTTTGCTGATCTGGGAACTGAAACTGAGAGGCTTTAAGTGACTTGCTCAGGGTTACACAGGTCATCAGTGACAGAGGCAAGATTTGATCCTAGTCGTCTTTGACTGCAAATGCAAATTCCTTCCATTCTACCACAAAGTGACCAAGTTGCCAGTCTCCACTTCTTTCTGTTTCCAGATAAGGAGGTTTGTTATTTAAAAAATTGCCTAATTTGGTGAGTCCAAGTGAGAGGAAATGGGAAGGAGAAGAAAAGAGCAAGTCCTTTTAGTTCTGGGAGGTAAGTTGAGGCACTTCTCAGGGAGTGCTGTTCCCTTACTCCTCACCTGTCTCATTATCTACCTTCCTCTGTGTGCAGAGCCTAGCCCTACGCTGGAAAGGCAGTAATGGCTCAACAAATGGGGTCTTTTCTAGAGTGAGCTGACTTAAAAGCCAATGCACAAGGAACTGAAAACTCAGATTTTCTTTGACCATGAACTAATTAATGGTTTCTGAAATTTTTTGTGTCTAAGAATTCTTTGCTCATTGTTCAGCTATTTCCATAGACACAATTATTAAAAATTTCTTAATCTGCCCCTGCCAGATTAAAGCAGTATACTGTTGAAATTTCCATTAGCTCTTTTCTAAGCATAGTAGATTCACTGTCAATAGTTCTGCAGAGTTTTGAAATTGGTCACCTGGTAGAAAAGGGGAATTGGTCTCATGTGTTCCATTATTCTTTTTCCTTGGCACAGTAGCTGTAGAAAGAATATTTTCTGAGAAAAGATGATGCTGGACCAAGGTTTTATAAACAGTTTGTTTATTCGCTCTTTGATGACAATACTTGATGGATTGATACCTATAGAAATCCTCAAATAAGTGGATCTGAGTAATAAAGAGATGATGCATTCCTATCACACTCCATTAGACGGTAATTTTTCCTGAAAACCATAGACTGGTAAAACTATATTGACACTTCATGTCTCCTCTGATGCATGAGTGAGGATAATTTGATTTAATTGTTTCTGTGATGGGACATACAGGAGATTTATAATATCTTTGGTACTGAACTGATTTTTGGTTCTGTTTCTATCTCATTAACTAAGCTACTGTCTAAATCCTTTCAAATTTTTCAGATAAGCAAGAGGTAAAGCTGGAGTATAGAAAGTGCTAACTTAAAGATACAGTACTATGTAGACAGGAATTTAAAAAATTCAGTTCAGGCCAATGAGGATCTACTGAGTCCTTAATAGAGGACTCTTTCCATTGAAGGGAAGTTATTTTTCAAATTACACCAAAACCTCCAAATCTTTCCTTAAGACTCCTTTAGTCTTAGACCTTCTAGAGAGATGAATATAGCTTAATGAGATGAAGGAATAGAAGGCAGCAGAGTACAATGGATCCAGAATTGAGTTTCAAGACAGAAAAACCCTTGATCAAATTCTGCCTCAGACAGGTACTAGCTGTGTGCTCTTAGAAAAGTCACTTGAGGTGCTCAGATTCAGTCCAGCTCTTTCTCTCTCTATCTGAGACTCTATCTGGCCCACTTGACAATACAAGTGCAAGGCGCCCTAAGAGTCAACCCAATAGTGGAGCAGAGCCAAGATGGCAGAGTAGAAAGATGGACCTGTAGAAGCTCCCCCCGCATAGTCCAAAAAACATTTGTAAAAATGACTCTAAACAAATTCTAGAGCAGCAGAAGCCACAAAACGACAGAGTGAAAAATATTCCAGCCCAAGACAGCCTGAAAGGCCAAAAGGAGTACAAAGTGGAGTGGAACGCAGCTCAGCATGGACTGCATGGCATGGCAAGGACATGAGAAGAACAGGCTTCAGGGCACCATCAGCAGCAGCACTTCCCAGATTTCTCAACCCACACACACTAAAGACAGCTTCAAAGTCAGTGAGAAATCTCTTTCACCTGAGTAAGAAGGGAATGTGATCTCGATTTTCCGGAGGCAGGCACTTTAGTGGCAGCATATATTTTTGGAGCTCTCCACTTAAAGAACCTGGGAGAATTGAGTGGCTGATCTGGATCTCAGCCCTGAATAGCTCTCCTGGGTTGCAGAAGAGTGCTGGCAGTGGAGTTGGGGGTGGGTCTAGAGAGGGAAATCTGCTGGCAAATCCTAGGCAGAACAAAGTGCTTCTGGTTGCTCCCAGACCAGAGAGCAGGCCAGGAGAGGAGTGAACTCCTCTTCTTTGACTGCGCCACCTTGGAGGAACTGGGAACTTACAGGTCCCCAGAGTTTACCCTCCTCTTGACTCACAGCACAGACAGAAGCATAGTCCAGGAGAGGAGTGAACTCCTCTCCCTTGATTGTGACACCTTGAAGGAAATATGAACTTATTGGTATCCAGAGTATACCCTCCTCTTGGAAAGGACTCAAAAGTCAATGAATTGGCCGGGGAAATGCTCAAAAAAGTGAAAACAAATAAGAATATAGAAGGTTGATTTCTGGGTGAACAGGTATTTTTTCCATCCTTTCAGATGAAGAAGAACAATATATACCATCAGAGGAAGAGCTAAAAGTCAAAGCTTCTGCATCCAAAACCTCCAAAATAAGTATACAATGGTCTCAGGCAATGGGAGAGGTCAAAAAACATTTAGAAAATCAAGTAAGAGAGGTGGAGGAAAAATTGGGAAGAGAAATGAAAGCTCCATTCGTTTTCCTCTTAGCCAGGAGTAAACTGTCCCACAGCTTCAGATCCAATAAAAGTAGACTCTGGAATTTGTCTGTGTGGAATATTAGAAGTTGAACACATGAAAGAATATAACTATGAACTGATATTTTATGTCAGTAAAAGATTACATTTGAAGGATTTTTCTTCTTCCTGAATTTTAAGTAAACAGCAGTATCCTGATTGAATACGAGATATCACAGAAAGACTGGGCTGTTGTTCAATGACAATTAATTGATCAACAAACATTTATTATGCACCTACTTTCAATTCAATTCAATAAACATTCATTGATCCCCTGCTAGGGGCCAGGCACTTTGTGCAGTCATGGGGGACTATTTGAAATTAAGTTTCGTGTGTTAGGAATAGTAAGTAAGAAATTACCCTAAAGTACCAAAAAAGAATTGTATATAAAGAAACTAACCAGGCAAGATATAAATTAGAATGTTAAGGGCTTTGAGTTAGCCTGCTGGTATCCTTCACCTCTCAGATATTCACTCCCAGTCTCTGAGGTCCTCAGAGAGCCACCAGGAAAACGGACCTGGATCTGGGCAAGGTGGACCCTGGCTGTGCACCAGTGGCCGATGATGTCAGGGGTGAGTTTTGTGCGGCAGGAGGCTTCCTCCTCCGACCTCGCTCCTTCCTTCTCTGGCTAGCTTCAGGTATCCCGCTCAGGGACTCCCTGCAGTCAGCATTCCTACCCCCTCCACCCACTGGGACTCATTTTTCCTCCGCCACAGCCCTCTCAGGCCCATTTCCCCCACCAGAATACCACTGCAAGAGGCTGAAACTCCCAGCAGGATTACATGACTCTTGTTATTTCCAGAGCTGGGTACTGATGGAAAGGACACTAGGGACCAGGACTAGGGACCTCCTGCTGTGTGTCCAAGTGGCCCTCTGTCCATCTCTTCAGAATTGTTGGGATTTGTGTGCATAAGTATTGGAATATTTCCTCTGCATATTTATTGTTTATATATCTTTCGTTGTCTCTTTCTATTCCCCTTTACGAGAACTGAATGACTCTCTTACTCAAATACGTGTGTGTACATGTACATGTGTAGTGTGTGCATATGTATAAAGGTATGTGTTTGTATATATATGACCACATCATGGTATACATGGGAAATAACTCATATAGTTCACTTATTATATATCCTCTCTGTTTATCAATGCATACTCATCCGTAAGACTGCAGAGTCTCCTACAGAATACATATTAAGATAGGACATATGAGTACTGATATGAATAATTAAGCAGTATAGGAGAGAATTCATACATTCACTACATAAGGAGAACATATTAATGCTCACAGGAATGAATACACAGAGAGAAGATGTAAGTACTTGGTGAGTACTTGGTCAAGCCAGTACACAATGAAATACAGAAAACCTCATTTTTGAGGCAATATTATAAAATCTTCCATCATCCTTTTCCGTAAGACTTTCCCTAGGAGGCAAGGTTCTCTGCCTGTCTTGCCTTTGGCTGCCCTATCTCTCCATGTCCTAAGTCACTCAGATATTGCTGAAGGCACTCTTGAGGCATTCTTTTCTGTCCTCACCTGGATTTCCAATTGAAACAGATCAAAATTAATTATTGAATGATTTATTATGGGTCCACAAATGCGGATGTTGAAGATTAGGGGCAAATCTTTCTGTGCATGAGTGCATGACTACTGCTGCTCTTTTCAGATCCACAATGGGCAGAAGCTGATGGTTCCCTGGTTGATGGGAAGCATGGCCCTTTCCAATCACGACCACTCCAAGAATTTGCTGGACATCGACATGGCTGCAGGTGGATTCCAACAGAGACAGAGTCTGAAGCAATGTCTTCCACTCACTTTCTGCTCACACACTGGGCAGAGTGAGAATATGGCATTCGAAAGTGTAGAAGGCAGCAACAAATATGAGATCTTCTATCAGTGTCCAGACCAAATGGGTCAGAATCCATCAGCAATTGATATGCTTATTACAGGTGCTTCTTATTCAGAATGGTTTAACTCTTATATGCACAATGTTGTAACAAGGGCTACCCTATCATCAGAGACCAGATTTTCAGGTATGTTTATGATAAAGGATGTGTGGCAACAACTGGAGACATCACAGTGTCTGTGTGCATGTCATTTCTCCCAGAACTTAGCCCTGTTCATCTGCCTCACTATTTCTTCACTTACCGAATCAGGATTGAGATGTCTAAAGATGCTCTTCTTGAGAATAATTGTCAGTTAGACAGCAGATATTGGAAAATCACCAAGTCTAAAGGTGAAATCGAAGAGGTTCAGGGGCCTGAAGTGGTGAGAGAGTTTCCCATCCTCAGCCCTGGGCAGGTGTATGACTACACCAGATGTACCATGTTCTCCACCACATCCGGATATATGGATACTTTTCATCTCCTTTACTACAAGGACAGGATATTCAACTTGGCCATTCCCAGATTCATTATGGTGTGTTCCACCTTCAAGGCCTCCACAAGCCCAAGGAAAACCAGCCATGATGAATGTTCTGTGATCGAAGAAGATGAAGAAGATTTCACAGATTCTGATGACTATGGTGGGCATAGAGTCATTAACTACTCCCCGGTTTTCAGCCACTGCCCCCAGCACATCTGAGCCAGCTCCTCAGTGGTTCTGAAGAGCGTAAATAAATATCACCTCTCTCTGGGTGGAAAGCTGGCAATGGACCAAAGTGTGGTTTCTACCAGACATTTATCTTAGGAGCTGATTTGGGCATTTTGTGTTTTCTGTAAGGGAGAATAGGTGGAAGGAAGGCTTTTTGTTTCCTTTTGTCAAACAGGAAATTTGTTCTTGAGCGGCGGGGCTGATATTACTGCCTAGTTTAAAGTATTTCACATTTGTAATATACACAGAAATTGGGTATGTGTGGGTGGAGATGGGGAGGATCTTTTTTTTATATATATACAAGCATTGCAAATGTGGCAGCAGTAGAAAAGTAGTAGCGCAGATCTGTAAGAGCCTCTGCCATCTTCAAACCTTGGGTTATCGTTTCCTGCCACTGTGAGTTGTATACAGACTAAACACACTTGCAGTTAGTCCTTTTTAGCCCAGGAATCCATTTTAGGGGGCCCTCTTCAAGTATATCCACCTGAGACCCCAAGGACCCTTCTCCCCTTGAAGACAATCCATTCTTGAATTTAATTCTCACTGCAGTCATTTTAGAATGTGGTATATTAAATCATATGCTGTGTTGTTCGCTGCTAATGGGAGCAATCTTGGCAATGACTCCCATAGTATATATATATTTGTAAAAATTATTTCTGTTTTCTTCTCCTTTGTACACTCTTAACTTTGTGAGAAGTGACACAATTTTATGTTGAGCTAAATTTGTTTTCCTGAAACATGGGTTTTTTTTGTAATTACCAGATTCCGAATTTGGAATGAAATCTTGCAGTTGCTTAAAATCACGTTTTTAAAAGTAAAAAAATAAAAAAGAAAAGAAAAGAAATCAGCTTATCATTCTCAGCTTAGCACACACTTTTCTTTCCAAATACCCAAATATTGATGACAAGCATAAGTGCCCTGCTAATATTTTCACATATAGGAAGTAAACAATTTTGCCTGAGTCTTTTATAATTGGTCTTCAATATCTACCACATTTTTCTCCTAGATTCTATATTTTGACTTTTAAGTTCTGTAGATTTCCTTGTCACAAAAACCTGAAAGTCTTTGACGTCATTAAATATCCGTTTTTGTTCATTGCGGATTATACTTCACTTTGCTGAATATATTACCTTTGAGCATAACTCCAGCTCTTTTGCTCTACGTAATTTAATTTTTTCAATATCTAAGGTCCTTCAGTGTAGCAGCTGCTAGGTTTTTCATAATTGTGTGTATAACTCCATGATATTTAAATTGCTTTCTTCATGTTGCTTCCAAAATTTTCCCCTTTCCCTGGGAGCTTTGAAATTTGGATTTGATATGCCCATAAGTTTTCTCCTGAGATCTCTTTCAGGTGGTGATCCTTGGACTGTTTTTCTTTTTCTGCTCTGCCTTCTTGTCCTAGAAATTTAGGGTAATTTTCCTTGATGGTTACTGTGACATTACATCGAGATTCTTTTTACTGTCATACTTTTCAGGTAGTCTGACTATGTTTACGTTATTTCTCCTTGACTGGTATTCCTGAACAGTTGTTTCCCTGAGAAGATGCTTCATTTTTTTCTCCTATTTCATTCATTCTTCTGATTGTGTTTTATTATTCCTTTGTGTCTTACAAAGCCATTAGCTTCCCTTAGTCAGTTCTAGTTTTCAAAGAATTATTTTCTCCCTTGAGTTTTTGATTCTCTGTTTCCATATTGTTGTGCGGCTTTTCATAATTTTCTAGATATAATAGATAAATTTCTTGGATTGCTCTTATGTTTTCTAATATTCCTCAATCTCTTATATTTTATGGTTTAAGTCCTTTTTAAGTCCTTTCTTGCTTCGCTTCATTTGATGCTTCTGATTGAAAAAGGAGAGGATTTTTAGGCCCATTATCTTCCTCTGAAAATGAACTCAGATCTTCTCCAGCCCCATAGTAATTGTCTGTGATTAAGGTCTTTCTCCTTTGCTTACTCATTTTAAATTATTTATTTATATTTTATTTTGTTTTGCTTTTAGCAGCTATTAGTGTAACCAAGTTATAGTCCCAAGGTATGGGGAATGATACCTCAAGCCTCACGTTCGTCTTACTCTTATTTTCAGAGGTCTCTCTCTGGGCCCAACCTTGGACTCTCCACTCCTAAGTCATGGTTGGAGCTCTTTGTCAGACTGTCCTTGAACTCAACTTGTTCCCTGAGGTCCCTCCAGTGGCTGTAAACAACAACTGTCCTCTCTGTACTGGAACTGAAACTGGGGCCTCTGCTCCCCTGCCAGTGCCCACAGCTACCAGGGTCTCTGTCCCTCATTACTGACCTCACTAGGTAGGTGCTAGCTCCTTTTGCATGCAGCCACAGCCCAGGACATGTCAGCACAGCTGTGCTTGGTGGCCTTCAACGATGGACGGTCCTTCAAACTTTTCCTACTCAGATTTCAGACTCCTACCCTGTCTAGGAGATGAAAGTTTCTAAGACTGAGGCAACCTTTCCACCAAGCTGCCTCCAGGACTTATTATTTGTGTATTCAGAATAGCAGGCTTAGAGGTGTTTGCACTTAACTCAGGCCTGAAGGTCAGGTCTTTCCTGGGTCTTCTCAAACGTCTTAGCAGGACAAATCCTTCACCCTATGTTTAATTCTTACGTTCTAAGGCCATGATCTGTCCTTTTTTTTGTGGAGGAAATTTGGAGATTGAAAAGATTTTTACCTACTCTGCCATCTTCCCAGAATCTTTTTCCCTTTGTGAATTTAGTAAGAACAGATTGAAAGGCTCAGATTCAATACAGCTCAGATTCTGTGTAGCTGGGATTCTATCTGGGCCGCTTGTGAATACAAGTGTTACAAATACTTAGCTTCTTTAAAAGCCAACCCAATTTGGCGAATCTTTAATAAACTTTGTTTTCTTTGGCTTTAAGAGGCTTGAGTCGAATTCATTTGAGCAGGACCCAGCGTGTCAGTATTTCGGGGTCCCCAGCACCTCTAAACCTCATCATTCCCTGAACTGGAATAGCTCCTAATCACAACTTCTTCCTCCAAGACTGGAAGTGATCGAGAAACCCTCTTTAAAGGAGACTTCTTTTGCCATGAACTTGAGCTCTTCCCATAATCAAGAGACAGTGTGTGCGCTTGGAAAGCGAGACTTTGGAATATCACTAGGGAAATAAGATGTTCCAATGTGGCTACTCCGTGATCTTTGGAAGCCGAAACCCTTGGCTATTTGGTCTGCGCCCCAAAGTTAATGAAGTCTTGAGCTATGCAGAAGCTGCCCAGAGGTCTGCCCAGAGATTGTAGCAATCCACAGAGAACATAAAAATTTTCTCACAAAGTTAGCAGAGGAACTAAGAGGAAAAATATTGGTGGACATCAGCAACAACCTTAAAATTAATCAATATCCTGAATCTAATGTAGAATATCAATCAGAACTGGTTCCGGGAGTAAAAATCGTGAAAGCGTTTAACACAATCTCAGCCTGGGTTCTTCAGTCAGGCACCCTGGATGCAAGCAGGCAGGTATTTGTCTGTGGAGATGAGATGGAAGCTTAACAGCAAGTGATGGATATTGGCCATACCCTGGGTCTTACTCCAGTGGGTCAAGGATCTCTCAAGGGAAGGGGCGGAGCCAAGATGGTGGAGTAGAAAGACACACACGCTAGCTCCGAACCCACAGCCCATAAAATATCTGTAAAGAAGAACTCCCAACAAATTCTGGAGCAGCAGAAGCCACAGAACAATGGAGTGGAGGATATTTCTGTCCCACCCTGACCCAGAGCCAAGCCCAGCCCTGCCTTGGTCATGCTGCACCGAGAGGAGCGGATCTGAGCAGGCTTCAGGGACAGAATCTCCAGTGGCCACGCAGATCCCTCCACCCACGGACCCCAAAAGGTTGGTGAGAGGGTCTTCTCGGCTTGCCGAGAGGGAAGTGGGGTGTCCCCATAACTCAGGCCCCCTCGGGAGGCAGCAGTGGAGGTGGGAGCAGACAGGGGCTCCCCAAGCAGGCAGGAGCCTGGATCCAGTGTTGAAGGTCTCTGCATAAACCCCCTGAGGGAACTGAGCCCAAGAGGAGGCCTTGCCCCCACTTGAGCACCTGAACTTAATCTCACATTGAACAGCAGCCCTGCCCCCGCCCAAAGCCCTGAGGCTGAGAAGCAGCATTTGATTCTCATACCCCAAGCGCTGGCTGGAAAGATCTGGAAGCAAAGTGGGTGTGAAGAGAATACTCAGAAGTCAAGTCACTGGCTGGGAAAATGCCCAGAAAAGGGAAAAAAAAAATAAGACTATAGAAGGTTACTTTCTTGGTGAACAGGTATTTCCTCCCTTCCCTTCTGATGAGGAAGAACAATGCTTACCATCAGGGAAAGACACAGCAGTCAAGGCTTCTGTATCCCAGCCCACTCGATGGGCTCAGGCCATGGAAGAGCTCAAAAAGGATTTTGAAAATCAAGTTAGAGAGGTGGAGGAAAAACTGAGAAGAGAAATGAGAGAGATGAAAGAAAAGCATGAAAAGCAGGTCCACACCCTGTTAAAGGAGACCCAAAAAAATGCTGAAGAAAATAACACCTTGAAAAATAGGCTAACTCAACTGGCAAAAGAGGTTCAAAAAGCCAATGAGGAGAAGAATGCTTTCAAAAGCAGAATTAGCCAAATGGAAAAGGAGGTTCAAAAGCTCACTGAACAAAATAGTTCTTTCAAAAGTAGAATGGAACAGATGGAGGCCAATGACTTTATGAGAAACCAAGAAATCACAAAACAAGGATCTCTCAAGGGAGCCAAAGAGACTGAAAATTACCCCCTGCAGCTCTTTCCAATGTGGAAGTTCCCTCTATACCTCTCTGCTGCATTGCGTATTTTCTATTTTGTTTACTGTATGTTAAGACAAGGCATCTACTCCTACATTCATGAAGAGAAAGACAACACATTCTTACTAGCCATTGCTATTCCAAATCGTATCTTCCCAGGGTTGGCTCTCAATCTTCTTTTTTCTTCAGGTTTACCTCCCTGGGATTATTGTTGCCATTCTGCAGCTATACTGAGGTACTAAATATAGCTGTTTCCCAAACTGGTTTGACCACTGGATGCTTTGCAGAAAACAACTCGGACTTGTGGCATTGGCCTTTGTCTTCCTCCACCTCATGTACACGCTTAAGATACCCTTCCTCCATCATGTCAGATGAAAGTGGAGTAACAGTGTAATTAGTCAGATAAAAACCAGTACCACCAATCCTTTTAATGCAATCAATGCCTGGCTCAGTGATTCTTTCCTAGCCTTGGGCATACTGGGATTTTTTTTATTTGTCCTTTTGGCAATCACTTTCTTGCCATCAGTTGGCAATAGGGTCAACTGGAGAGAGTTTTGATTTGTCCAGTCCCAACTCGGTTACCTGACACTGATCTTATGTACAGGTCACACGCTTATGTTTCCTGGAAAGCGATTCCTCAGCCCTTCCATTCTCAGATGGTACCTCCCTTCAATCGATGTGCTAAGTCTCATCATCTCCTGTATGGTATTGGTCCTGAAGTTAATTCTGGAAATGCCATGCTTCGACCAGTCATTTCCATGGGTTCGGCAAGGTTGGGAAAGAAACTCCAAAGTCTCTAAAAAGGCCCAGTTAGAACATGGCGACACTGGGGTGTGAAATAGCTGACGACCAGTTCATCATGTCATTCTCATGGGGACTTCTCAGCAACGGACTTGAATGTCTCCTGTAGAGCTGCTTTTATTTCCTAAGCCTTCCTCTTCTTCCTCTCTCTAGAGTATAAAGAGCAGGAAGGGAGGAGGACTTTCTGCTAGGTGGACCCCAAGAAACCATTGGTCATCTGGAAGAAGGGATCCACTCTTCCTTGACTTCAGCTTTGATGACAAGATGTGCAAGAAGTTTGATCTCTCTCTCCTCCCCACCCCATTTACCTCATAACCTCAAAAGTTCCATGATTCTATTGAGTTCTATTGAGCCACATGGTGCAGTCTACTCTCTCCATCCCACCCACCCCCAATGCACCTTGTTGGTCTTCATAAGTTGCTATAGAAAAAAATCTAATAAGCAGCCTCTGGCATTGGTTTTCTCTAATCTTATTCTAGGCTAGTCCTCATACAATACTACTCGTCATCCATGATCAAGTCCCTACTAACTTGATAGAACCTGCCAAAGCATGTGCTCTGCTGGCTTAGCTTTTTGGAACCTAATATGACTTGAGTGTTAGGGAATATTGAAGAAAAGGCTTCATGGAAGACAGATTCCCTACCGTATATATTATTTTATAGGGAGAATCAATCGACTGTGAAGGAAGTGGCTAGAAGTAGAAAATCCGCACCATCTTCCCTCCCGCCCCCCGCAAAAACAAAAATAGAAACAAAAAAAAAGATGTGGTGGAGCCAGATAAACAATGTCATATTGTTTTATCATGAATCACATTGGACTTATTGCTTCCGTATGTTCCATTATTCGTGTGTGTCTAAGTATCACTCTGACTACATGTAGTATTATCCTATTACACATTCCAGAGGAACACCAATTTCTATAACTCATTAAGATTCATCTTTTTAGTAAACAATGAAATGTAATAAGAAAATTAAACACTGGTATATCTAAATGGGGATTGGTTGAAGGAACAGTAAGTGTTTAAGCTTACAAAAAAGAAGACAGGTGGGAGATGACAGCTGTCTTCAATTTTTGAAGAGTTATAACGTAGAAAAGGGATTGTACAGATATATTCTTGTCTCCTAAAAACAGAGGAAAATACAAGGAGCAATGTCGGGGCATAATGGTAAAAAAAAAAAAAAGTTTTAACAAACAGCTTTAGGGGGTGAGGGGAAGTGCTTTAAGGTTTAAAGTACATTGTTAACCATTTTTCACCCTTTTCCTAAATCTGGTATAATAAAACAATAAAGTATGAAAAACAAATAAACAAACAAAAATAACAGAATGGAAAAGCAAAGAGAACCTCACTGCAGGATCAGGTAGACTACATTTGCACCACACACACTCCAGATTCTGCGAGAAGTCAGGTGATAGGAAGAAGAGTGTCATCTTAATTGGCTTTGAAGGATCAAAGATCCTAGGCAACTGTATCAATAAAATTGACCTCAGTTCCACTCCTTTATTTGGAAAGTCTCTAGCACAAACTCTGGACCTTGGGCAAATTCACTTCCAGCAATGGTATTCAGTGTTCTGAGGAGAGCCACCTCCCCAACTCCTCATTCTGTAACTGAGTGCTTTCACCATCCCCAACCCCCACAATTCCCAACATACCCAGAGTGAATGGGGACTACACGATTTTTGTTGGGAAGTGAACAGTGGTTCTAGTGTCCCTTAAGTCTGGGATGTGGCCAAAAACATGCCCACATAAATACAGTTTGATACCAGATTCCCCCAGTCTGTCTGGGGCATGAGCAATCAGTATTGTCATGCTAGATTCTATATGCTGAAGTTTGTACTAAAGGAAGATTGTTTGAAGGAGGCTTCCAGGCCAACCTGCACAAAGAGCTGCTCCTGTGTGAACCAGGGCTGGGTAGGGAGCATAAAATCTAATTGAGAGTCTCTGGGAAGGGATAATTGCCTGAATGGCTTCAAAACTGGAGAGGAGGAGGGACTGGACAAGTAGAGGAGAAGATTATCAATTATCAATTATCCATTTGATGAACTCATCAATTAAAGTGATTGGTTAGTAATATCTGCTTCCTGCTTTTTCTCCTGATGGTTTCCTAGATTTACCTGATTCATGACCTGTTCCATTGTTATTGATTTAGTCTTTCCTCCTGGAAGAAGACCAATGGTATCAGGAAGGCCGTATCTTGACTTACAAGTGAATTGGATACTAACGAGACAGAGTTTGGCAAAGTCACCAGTCTCACTGTCTCCTCCAGAGTCATCTGAATCCATTGACAAGATGTGGATCAGGATGACTGAAGATCTTCCCTTATGCTGTGGAAGTCCTGTCCCATTATTTGACTCCAGGCACCTGCCCCTCACCTTACCAGGAGGATCGTATTGAGGATACGAATATGTCTGGGCCACTTGTGATCTAAGTCCTCTGGGGGCTGTGCCACAAAAACAGAATACACTAATGAGCCCGACCCTGGTGCTTGCCAAATTAGGGAACTTTATGATAAGCTGGGTTTGTGAGCCACGAGTATCTGATGGACAGATGCAGATGCAAGATGCAAGTACTCAGGGTTCTCATCTACACAGACACACTCCCAACCCCCACTCTTGCACCCGAGCAGTTTTTAAACTGTGGCTTATGATTTCTGAGTGACGAGTCAAACAAACAAGATTTCAGGCCACCATCTGAAGGCTGGCCAACAAGTCAACTGCCCTGAGGTGGAGAGACCAGTTTGGGGTGCAATTTGCTGATTCAATGGCACTGAACACACATTTTCTAAATTCTCTTATACAAATAGCATCTCCAAAGTACGAATCAGTGTCACAGACCAATGTGGAGCCTTCCCACTCATGCTTCCACCTTAGCTTTGGGAGAAGGTAGCACCAGAAATTGAATGCTGTCTTTTTGCTATACAAGCATTCTCTCCCAGCTCCAAGTCTAACATGGGTCCAGTTATATAGAGCTGGTAGGCTTAAGGGTTAATTATTTCCAGCTGTAATAGTAAGATGTGGCTGAAACTCTCCCTCAGCCCTACCAATGGGGCTAATTCTAATTCCACCTTCCTGATTGGGCCTTCTTGGTTAATACTGAGGGACCTCTCCTTTGATACAGATCTATGTTCCCATGTGACTCTATATTTGGCTGAGTTGATATTCATCTGTCCATGTCCTCTTATGAAATACTTGGTAATGAGAGTCAACAAAACATTTTGAGACATTCTGCTGTAATTGGATGCAATGTACACTTCAAATAATCACCCAAAGGCCACTCCCAATTTGTATGACGCCAGCCTCTACCTCCACCCTGGCCACTACCTCTATCCCCTGATCCCTAGTCATCTCAAACCTGTATCCAGTCAGTTGCAGAGTTTTGTCATTGTCACCTCCTCGGATTGTTTTGTATCCGTTGCCACTCGTCTCACAATACCTATTCACTTCTTACCTGGGCTATTTCTAGTAGCCTCCTCTCAATTCAGGATTTCCCATATATCTGATTTTTCATTCACTCTATAGTCTACAGAATGTAAAAAGTGCTTGACACATAGTAGGTGCTCAATAAATATTAATGAATTGAAAGCAGATACATGCCAAATGTTTGATGACCAATTAAATGTTGTTGATGCACATAGATCAGTCTTTCACAGACATCTTGTGGTCAGAAGTGAATGTACAGTTCATGTAATATGAATCCATAAATGTTTATTGAATTGAACTGAAAAGTTGGTGCATAATTAATGAGTGTTGACCAATTAATTGCCCTTGAGGGACATAGCACAGTCTTTCATTGACATTGCCTATTCAAACAGGATACTGCAGTTTACTAAATAATTTACGGGAATGAAAAATACACCAAAAGTCATCATTGAATGACATCAAAAATGATCATCATTTCGCTGTTACTTTAAGGCTGCTATCTTTTGTACAGCTCCTAATATTATAGTCAGGCAAATTCCAGAGTCTAAATTTATTGGATTTGAACTTGTAAGTCAGTATATTCCTGGTTAAGGGAAAAAGAATGAAGTTAAATGAAGTCCTGAATTTATGGCAGTGAGTAACGAATTCCTTCAGTGCAAATAGGAATTCAGGTCAAATCATTAGTATTAAAATAACCTATGAAACTCTTCATTATGACAAAGGTAATTGATATAGAATAAGAATTCATAGCAGTGGAGACACCACTGAGTTGGTTTAACCCTTCAATGTACCTGTTAATTGGGTTAAAAAGAGCAATATTTACAGTAACTGAACACAAAAGTACGAGTGATTTCCATTTCGAAGGAAATTTATGAAAGAAACATCAAATATTTGAATGAGACTTGACCATTGTGTAATCAGGCATGCAAGTAACTAGTGGAGCTGTGAGCAGGGCTAGTAAGTTCAAAAAACAATAACCCTGGGAGTATACAAAACCTGATGGTAAATGAGACTGCAACTGTAGTCATTGTGATCAGTAGTAGGGCTGGAATTCCAAAAAAGCTCCTCTACTTCCAAATGCTAAATTGGAGACCATCCATCTCCCACTGTCATATTCCATTCTAAACAAAGCCATCTCTCTCTGTCTCTACCCATCCTTCCTTCACTCTCTCCCTCTCTGTCCCTCTGTCTCTTTCACTTTCTCTCTTTCTCTCTGTCTCTCTCTATCTCCTTTCAGGCACTGCCAAGCTTATGTGGTGCATATATGTTATCTTAGCTCCCTCTGTGCTCAGTCATTCACATAACACCTTCAAGGAGTCCTTGGGATCTCGGAATGACGGATGTAGAGACACAGGAGATGTCAGGGGCTGTCTAGTTCTACGCTTCTAAATTTGTAAAGTATGAACCTGGAAACCGCAGGGGTCACGTGATTCATCTAAGAGCATACAGTTACTAAGTATCTGAGGCAGGATTTTAGCCTGACTTGAAATTCAGTGTTGCATCCACTACCTCCTGCTCTCTTCTGTTATGCTGCCTTTTATGTCACTAAGCTACTCTAGCACTAAAGTTGTAAGGAAAGATTGGGGTTATTTGATGGGAAAGGAAAAATTATTTCCCCTAAGTGGAAAAGTTCCTCTATTAAACACTCAGTAGATGCTTACAGACCTGAACTGAATTCTTTGGCTTCCTTTCTACCTAATAGTCTATCCTGAAGTTGTCACTTCCTTTATCCCTGCTTTGCCCATACAGAAATTTAGGTTATGAGATAGTAAAGATAGAAAAATATATCAAAGTCATAGTTTCATTACCAAAGATGATATGTCTCCTAAAGACATCCTAACATGGAAACAAGTGAATCCCAATAATACTCACTTAGACCTCAGGGCAGCCTGTGATGACATGTTAGCACAACCACACTGTGCTTCTCATGAAAGCATTCTGTCTAATGGGAGTCTGGTTGGAATGCATCCTCTTCTTCTCACCCAGCTCCATATATCTGAGGATTACAGTAGGGATCAGGGTTTCGAGTATTGTCATCAAAGAGCAAAATCTAAGACTGCTTATAAAAACTGCCTCCGGGGTGATCTTTTCCCAGAAAAAAAACTTCTTTCTACAGCTACTGTGCTCTTAAAGACACAGACTAATGGTACACTTGAACCCAGTTGGTTTGGTCTCAGGTGATCATTCACAAAACACCACAAAGACATTGACAATGAATCTGCTATGCTTAGAAAAGACATGATCTGAATGTCAACAGAGTATTTTGTTCAACTTCCCATTCTAAGATCTGACAGGGGACAAAAGAGCAAAGAAAATCTTGGAGAACTTTGGCTATGTGGAGGAGGTGCAATAATTAGCAAAGATTTCTTAGGCTCAAAAATGTTGAGAAAGAACTGAGCAAAAGATGGCCAAAAAAGTTCTGAGTTATCAATTCCTTGTTCATCGATTTTTAATTCAGTTCATTCGAGAAAAACCCTATTTGTTGGGCTCTTAATGCCTGCCCAGCACAGGGATAGGCTCTGTGAAGAGGGGAAGGTAGAGAATGAGACAGAGGAACAGTGAGGAGTAAAGGGACAGCACTCTCTGGAAGATGAGGTCTCAACTTTTCTCCCATAACTAAATGGGTTTGCTCTTTTGTTTTCCTTCCCCTTTTCCCTCACCTTGAAGTTACCAAATTAGACCTTGCTTTATAATAACAATGCTCCTTACCTGGACACAGAAGCAGGAAATGGGGTCAACAGGGCCACTTGGTGGTAGATTAAAAGGAGTTTGTATTTGCAGTCAAAGAGGTCCTGGCTCAAATCCTACCTTAATTTTAATTTAATGATTGGTTATTAACATAGTAGAATTGGAAATAGAAAACTGGATTCGAAGCAGAGCCTATTACAAGGCCAATGACTACCGCTGTAGCCTTGCCATCTGATATTTCATACACCCAGGGTTATTGGGTTTGGGTTTGATATTGGCTTTGTTTTGTTTTGAACTAGCCCTAGCCAGAGCACTTAGTGGAGTGGATAAAGTACAGAGCATGGAGTCAGGAAGATCTCAGTTCAAGTCTGGCTTCAGATACTTACTGTGTTGTCAATTCAGGTAACTCTTATTTGTCTTGTTTCCTCATAAGTTAACTGGAAACACATTGGAGGAAGAAATAGTAAACTACTCCAGTATCTTTGCCAAGAAAACTACATGGATAAAAATCTATTTCATCACATAAAGTCTGATACCAGCTAAAGTCTGACATCATTGAATGACTGAACAATAACACACACAAGAAACATATTTACGTGAATGCCTGGTAAAATGTCAAACAAACTTGATATTTCTTTAACAAAATCCCTTGAGAACAAAGATGTTTCTTTTGTTTGCTTTATGCACTCAAAATTTTTGACTCCTTTTGTTGGGCAACATTAAACCATTTTCCATCTAACCATATTGGAAGGTAAAATCAACCCAAAGCTGTCCACACTGCAATGAATGCATATCCTGTATCAAATGACTTCCAATATGATGGAGCATTTATTAGATAATTTTGACGGTGATGATTTCATCTGAATTTGTATTCACGTTGATTGACATTTCATTACATAAGTGAAGGATTTTTATTTAATTTCTTTCTGCCTGTTTGACAGGAAAGGAGCTGTAATGTGGGCTGTAATTGAATAAAATTGGATTTAAAATGAGTAGGGTGCTTCGACATGAGATGAAAAACTAAAAATATAATATCTGCATTGGCCACAGGCCAGGATTCTCAGTTGTATGACATATTCCTCTCTGGCCTCAGACTTTCATTATGATGCAATATAACGTCTGTCCACAAGACTGAAGAAAAAACTGCCAAATTCTGGAATGTCGATTTTGAGGAGGAGATGTCAGGAAAGACTGTGCTATAATATTCCTCAGTATCATTCTTTTGACTAGCAGAGGTCAACAAAAGACTGTTACAATTTTCAATGACACTAAATTGGTTAAAAAACATGTGTTAAAAGCCTAAAATGGGTCACACTCTGCTCTAGGTATTAGGAATCCAAAGACAAAAATGAAATGGTTCCTGCCTTGTTGACACAAAGCCTGCAGACATTAAACAGATGATGTCCCTCTAAGAAGAGAAAGGCAGAAAAGACATCTGGCAGTTGGGAGATCAAGGAGACATTACAGAAAAGGCCCCTGGGTAGCATAAAGCCCCGTTGGGAACAATCTCTGGGGCCTATCGCCAGGTTCCCTGTGGAGAAGGGATTGAATGAGGGCTTTATTGTATTTACTTTTGTAAGAGACATTGCACCTTTCTAGCACAGAAGAGCACAGAAAAGGAGATGCCCTCCCCACAAACCCATCCAAGCAGTGCCATAGCAGACAGTTCATGGGGGCCTCTAATTTTAGACCTGAAAACGACTGAGAGTCAACCTCTCATTTTCTACCTGAGACACAATGATTCCTCCCTATGAAATCCCTGACAAGAGGCCATCCATTCTCTGCTTGCAGGTCTTTCAATAATGGAGAACTCACTACCTCCCCACCTAGGTCATTCCTTTTGAAAGTGCAGTTTTTCATTATGAAGGCAAATCTGCATTCCTGCTATCGATTCATTAATAGATAAATCTCAGAAGTATTTCTTAAGCACCTACTATGTGTCAGGCACTTTATTTTTGCCTTTCTGCTTCTTTATTCTGAAGCTAGAACAAAGTTTTATCCCTTTGCCTTGGGACAGGCATTCATATGATGTCAGGACAGCAACCACTACCTCTGCTGTCTTCTATTTTCAGAGTGAAATGCCACATCCTTATACATTCATGGAATTTAGAGCTGGCAGGGTTCAGTCCCCTCTCCGTAAACTACAAGACACAAGCCTGGAGAGGCAGGTTCAGTGACTTGCCCAGGGTCTCACAGGCAGTAGGGAGTAGAGCTGGAGCTCAAAGTGAGTTTCTGATTCTACATTCAGAGCTACTTCCACTACACAACACTCCTCCTTTTATTTGTTCCTCATAGGGTGAATTGTCCAGGTCCCTCATCATCCCTGCCTGTCAATGCCCTTATTAAATGTAGATCCTAAAAGTGAACATAATACTCTAGTTGAGGTCTGACCAGGACCACAGATAATTTCACCTATGTTGGCATGATTATTTTATCCAGACCCGTGATTTCAGTGGTTTAGGGTCTTTCCCGCTTTGGAGACTCCTGCATTTCATGTCAATCAGTTACAGATTTGGGAGTTGCCTGGGAAACAGAGGGGTTAAATGATTTGCTTATGGTCATGTGGCTTAGACTGTAGGTAAGGCATGGGCCCAGGTGTTCCTAGTAGTAAGATTGGCCCTCTATTTGAATCATGTGACTCTCAAGAGGAAGAAGTTTAAACAGATTATTGAAATTGAAAGATGAAGTTATTATACTTGTAACTTAACAGAAATCTGATATTCTTAATATTTTTCATAATGACATGGCTTCCAAAACCATGTGAGTTTTGTTCTTCCAGAGGAATTTAGGAGTCTCTCTGCCAAGTCAAACCCAGGAACTATATGAACGCTATTACAAAACACTGTTCACCCAAGTAAAGACAGATCCAAATTCTTGGGAAAATGTCATTTGCTCATATTTAGGCAGAATCAATAGAATACAAATGAAAATTTAACAAAAAGTAATTTACTTATTCAATACCATACCAATCAAAGTACCAAAATCATGTTATTGCAACTAGAAAATATAATAACAAAATTCCTAGGGAAGGAGAAAGTATCCAGAATATCAAGGGAATTAAGGAAAAGGATGGGAAGGTGGTTTAGTTGTACAAGATCTTAAATTGTTTTATGAAGCAGCAATCATCAAAACTACTTGATACAGACTAAGAAATAGAGTGGTGGATCAGTGGAATAGTTGAAGTATGCGAGACAGAATAGTCAATGACAATAATAATCTACTGTTTAATAAACACAAAGACTCCAGCTTCTGGGATAAGAACTCACTATTTAACAAGAACTGCAGGGAAACTAGAAAATCTTATGGCAGAGAGTATGCATAGACCAACATATTACCATGCATACCAAGATCCAGTCAAAATGGGGACACAATTTAAATATAAAGTCTGGTACTATAATTAAACTGGGAGAGGAATAGATCTCCTGTCAGATTTATGGAAAAGAGAAGACTTTATGGCCAAATGAGATAGAGAATATTGTAAAATGCAAAATGGATGATTTTGATTACATTAAATTGAAAAGCTTTTATACAAATGACACCAATGCCACCATAATTAGAACGGAAACAGAAAGTTGGGAAACAATATTTACAACCAGTGTCTGTGATGGTCTCATCTCTAAAATATAGAGAAAACTGAGTCAAATTGATGAGTGTAAGTCATTCCCCAATTCATAAATGGTTAAAGGATGTGAACAGGCAGTTTTCAGATGAAGAAATTAAAGCTACCTACACTCATATGAAAAAAATGATCTAAATCACTATTGATTAGAGAAATGCAAGTTAAAACATCTCTGAGGTAATAACCTCACACCTATCACATTGCCTACCATGAAAAAAGAGGAAAATCGTAAATTTGGGGAAGATGTGGAAGAGTTGGAACCCTAATGCATTGTCGATGGAGTTGTGAACTGATTCAACCATTCTGGAGAGCAATTAGGAATGATGCTGGAAGCCCTATAAAACTGTGCATACCCTTTGAGCCAGCTATAACTCTTCTAGGTCTATATACCAAAGAGATCATAAAAATGGGAAAAAGACCCACATGTACGGACATATTAATAGCAGCTCATTTTGTGATGGCCAAGAATTGGACATTGAGGAGAGGTCCATTGGGGAAAGGCTGAACAAACTGTAGCATATGAATGCAATGAAATACTATTATTCCATCAGAAATAGTGAGCAGGGGGAGGAGCCAAGATGGCGGAGTAGAAAGATACGTATATGCTAGCTCCTAACCCACAGACCATAATATACCTGTAAAGAGGAACTCCCAACAAATTCTGGAGGAGCAGAAGCCACAGAACAATGGAGTGGAGGAGATTTCTTTTCCAGAGAGACCTGAAAAACTGACATGAAAGGTCCGTTGCACCCTGGACCCGGAGCAGAGCCCAGCCCTGCCTTGGCTGTGTGGCATAGAAAGGAGCAGATCCGAGCAGGTTTCAGGGACAGAATCTCCAGCATCAGTGCAGGTCCCTCCACCCACAGGCACCAAAGGTCAGTGAGAGGGCCTTTTCAGCTTGCCAAGAGGGAAGCAGGGTGTCTCCATAACTCAGGCCCCCTTGGAAGGCAGCAGCTGAGGCAAAAGGGGACAGGGGCTCCCAAAGCAGGCAGGAGCTTGGATCCATTGTTGAAGGTCTCCACATAAACCCCCTGAGGGAACTGAGCCCCTTGTGGCAGGCCCTGCCCCGACCAGAGCAGCTGAATTTAATCTCACACTGAACAGCAGCCGCACCCCTGCCGAAAGCCCTGAGGTTGGGAAGCAGCATTTGAATCTCAGCCCCCAAACACCAGATGGGCGGATCTGGAGATGAGGTGGGGGTGGAGAGGAAACACAGAAGTCAATTAACTGGCTGGGAAAATGCCCAGAAAAGGGGGAAAAAATAAGACCATAGAAGGATACTTTCTTGGTGAACAGATATTTCTTCCCATCCTTTCTGATGAGGAAGAACAATGCCTACCATCAGGGAAAGACATAAAAGTCAAGGCTTCTGTATCCCAAACATCCAAAATAAATATTCATTGGGCTCAGGCCATGGAAGAGCTCAAAAAGGATTTTGAAAATCAAGTTAGAGAGGTGGAGGAAAAAGTGGGAAGAGCAATGAGAGAGATGCAAGAAAAGCATGAAAAGCAAGTCAACACCTTCCGAAAGGAGACCTAAAAAAATGCTGAAGAAAATAACACCTTGAAAAATAGGCTAACTCAATTGGCAAAAGAAGTTCAAAAAGCCAATGAGGAGAAGAATGCTTTCAAAAGCAGAATTAGCCAAATGGAAAAGGAGGTTCAAAAGCTCACTGAAGAAAATAGTTCTTTCAAAATTAGAATGGAACAGATGGAGGCTAATGACTTTATGAGAAACCAAGAAATCACAAAACAAAACCAAAAGAATGAAAAAATGGAAGATAATGTGAAATATCTCTTTGGAAAAACAACTGACCTGGAAAATAGATCCAGGAGAGACAATTTAAAAATCATGGGACTACCTGAAAGCCATGATCAAAAAAAGAGCCTAGACATCATCTTTCATGAAATTATCAAGGAAAACTGCCCTGATATTCTAGGACCAGAGGGTGAAATAAGTATTCAAGGAATCCACAGATCACCTCCTGAAAGAGATCCAAAAAGAGAAACTCCTAGGAACATTGTGGCCAAATTCCAGAGTTCCCAGGTCAAGGAGAAAATATTGCAAGCAGCTAGAAAGAAACAATTCAAGTATTGTGGAAATACAATCAGGATAACACAAGATCTAGCAGCTTCTACATTAAGGGATTGAAGGGCTTGGAATAAGATATTCCAGAAGTCAAAGGAACTAGGACTAAAACCAAGAACCACCCACCCAGCAAAACTGAGTAGAATACTTTAGGGGAAAAAATGGTCTTTCAGTGAAATCGAGGACTTTCAATCATTCTTGATGAAAAGACCAGAGCTGAAAAGAAAATTTGACTTTCAAACACAAGAATGAAGAGAAGCATGAAAAGGTAAACAGCAAAGAGAAGCCATAAGAGACTCTACTAAAGTTGAACTGTTTACATTCCTACATGGAAAGACAATATTTGTAACTCTTGAAACTTTTCAGTATCTGGGTACTGGGTGGGATTACACACACACACACACACACACACACAGCACAGAGTGAATTGAATAGGATGGGATCATATCTTTAAAAAGTGAAAGTAAGCGGTGAGAGAGAAATATATTAGGAGGAGAAAGGGAGAAATGGAATGGGGCAAATAATCTCTCAAAAAAGAGGCAAGTAAAAGACTTTTTAGTGGAGGGAAAAAGAAGGGAGGTGAGAAAAAAAAACATGAAGTTTACTCTCATCACATTCCACTAAAGAAGGAATAAAATGCACACTCATTTTGGTATGAAAACCTATCTTACAATACAGGAAAGTAGGGGAGAAGGGGATAAGTGGGGGGGGGGGAGGATGATGAAAGGGAGGGCAATGGGAGGAGGGAGCAATTTGAAGTCAACACTCTTGGGGACGGACAGGATCAAAAGAGAGAATAGAAGCAATGGGGGGCAGGATAGGATGGAGGGAAATATAGTTAGTCTTACACAACACAACTATTATGGAAGTCATTTGCAAAACTACACAGATATGGCCTATATTGAATTGCTTGCCTTCCAAAGGGAAGGGGTGGGGAGGGAGGAATGAAGAGAAGTTGGAACTCAAAGTTTTAGGAACAACTGTCGAGTACTGTTCTTGCTACTAGGAAACAAGAAATACATGTAATGGGGTATAGAAAGATATCTTGCCCTACAGGGTGAAAGAGAAGATGGGGACCAGGGAAGAGAGGGATGTTAGAAGAGAGGGCAGACTGGTGATAGGGGCAATTAGAATACTCGGTGTTTTGGCGTGGGGAGAAGGGACAAATTGGGAGAAAATTTGGAACCCAAAATTTTGTGAAAATGAATGTTAAAAGTTAAATAAATAAATTAAAAAAATAAATAGTGAGCAGTTAGCCTTCAGAGAAGCCTGGGAAGACTTCAATGAACTGATGTCTAGTGAAGTAACCAGAAGAAGGAATAAATTGTACATAGTAGCAACAGCATTGTGAGGTGACTAGCTTTGGTAGACTTACCTCCTCTTAGCAATGCAAAGACTTAAGACAAATCCAAAAGACTCATGATGTAAAACGCTATTCACATCTAGAGAAAGAATTATGGAGTCTGAATACAGATGAAAGTACACTATTTGTTCTCTCTCTCTTTTTTTCTTGTTTCTACTTTCTCATGGTTAGTCCCATTGATTTACATTCTTCTTTACAACATGACCGAAGTGAAAATATGATTAATATGAATTCATATGCAGTGTATGTAGAGCCTATATGAGGTTGAATGCCATCTTGGGGAGGGGGGAGGAACTGGAAGTGGGGGAAATTTGGAACAGAAATTCTTATGTAAGTGAATGTTGGAAACCAAAAATTAATTATTAAATGAGTATTTTAAAGAAGTGCATTTTTGCCAGATATATTAAAAAAAATTCATTGATTTAAACAAGTTGATTCAAGAAAAGTGTAGCATATGTGTTAAACGATGAAATTGAAAGTTTTACTGAAAAAGTCAACATATGGAAGAATTGGGTGGAAAATGGTTCTTTCGAATTTTTTATAGCTACAGATGATTTCATAATTGAAAAATAACCTTCCCAAAGCTTTAATTATAAGAGTTTCAGTTGATCTCTTGAGGTCCATGGAGAAAATGTTTCAGAAATACTTCCCTTCAAATTTTGATTCTACAAAAGTTAATTTGGGTTTACAAACCATACTCAACTGAAATTAAAAAAAATAGTCATCTTGCTTTCAAAGTTCATGAAGAATTTGCCGAGTTATCAGGCGACAAATTGAAAACTTGAATTTTATAAGAAGATCATTCAATGAAATTTGTCTTGCCGTTAGTACAGGGTCTCCAACAATTTCTGAAATGGCCTTCAATATACTTCTGCGATTTTGTACTATTTATTGTGGCTGTGTGGCATTCTCAGATTTGGTGATTATGAAGTGAACATAGTGATCAACTCTAAAAAACATCGAAGCTGCTCTGTATCCTGCACTATTAAATATTCTGCAAGATTTAATTCTTTATGTAAAAATATATAAGCATAAGCCAAGATGGCAGAGTTATTGGTAACTGCTGTCTCCTTCCACTTGTTGACTGAACCAAACAAATACAGCAAAGGAAAAGAAACCCATGTTTTTTGTTGAATGTATTATTGTATGTAGAGGAAAAAGTGGGGTTTTAATTTCATAGGATTACATAGAATGTGAAATATATTTTTAATCAAGCAGTGGCCAGGAAATACAACTTAAGGCTGTATGAATTGAAGTACATCTCTCCCAGGCCTTGCCATTTAAATCAACAGCAGTGTGCCAGAAGAGAAGAAATGTTATGCACTGCAACTTAAAACTGAATATTCTCTACAAAAGCAAAATAAACCACCACAAATTATCTTTCAAATCGTTAAAATGAGAGGGAAAAAAAGGTCAATTCATCAGTCCAGGGTAATGATAATGAAAAAAGTCAGATTTTTTTTATGTGGATGTAAGGCCCCACAGCTAAGCCTTTAAAAATCAATTTATCCCTAAGTGAAAACCTCAAATTTTTAACGATGGAGTGCAATGATTTTTATGAAAATAAGTGAAAGATTTTTTGTTTTGTTTGGCCCTGGATGCTGTAAAAGGTAAAGGAAGCAGGTTTTAGCTGAAAATATGGAGCATTTCTTAACAATTATAGCTGTCAAAAATGCTTGATCAGTAAAGGTCTCCCAGCATCAGATAAGAAGCAATTCATGATTCAGGTAGGGGGATTAGATGAGAACCTTGCAGGTTCTCCCCAATTCTTCAGTTTTACGATTCTAAAATGAATTCAATGATGTTTTTAGTTTAGATCCCACTAATTTGGAATATGTGACAAATATAGCTACTATCTAGACTGAAGTTCATTTCAAGACTATGACAAAGAGATTGCTAAGCAAATGAATAGGGTAAGCAAGGGTAGGAGAGGAATGTTTAATAAAATTAAAATTTTAAGCCCTTTAAAAGCCCTTTAAGCCCTTTAAAAGCATCATTCATATCATTTTAAGCCCTTTAAAAGCCCTTTAAGCCCTTTAAAAGCATCATTCATATGTTAACCACATGACTACAAATTTTTATATATTAAATAAATATGGAAATAACTTTAGGCAACATGAGTTCATGTTGGCACATGTGACAAGATAATAACCCTGTATTTCTTTAAAATGGTTACTAATTTAATTAAGGTTAGCTTTTCCCCTCAATTGATCCAGGTTCATAAGGTTTTATTTCAGTTCCAAAAGCCACATTGTATAATGATAATACTAATGATACTAAAAATAATAATACTAATGAATTTGTTTACTATTTTATTGTAAGGCAAAGTAAAAATTTCAACTTGCTTCCATATATAACCAACATATTGTAATGCCGATTCAAAGTATTCCTTTTTTTCTTCTCTGGTTCTGTAGAAAAAGGTTGAATTTTAAAAGGATTCCATGTCACTGTTAAGGAATATTACAAATCAAACACTTAGGAAAGATTACAAATGTTAATATTACACTACTTAGAAAAGAATCAGGAATTTCACTTTCCTTTATACTATTCCTCTGTTTTTTAGTATCAAGACCAGAATTGTCATAGGGCACCTATGTTCAAATTATCCTCAACATTCATAATTCTAAAAGATCATATTAAAAGGCAGACAATTATCTTTGTATCTGTTCTAACATATTCAGAAAATGAAGCAGCTCACTGAGCAGTATATGTTTTTCTGCATTAATACACTTTCTCAGCAGCTTTTCTTGATAGAACATTTATAATTTCTCCTGTTTTATTTAATCTGATGGTGAACAATCTACTAGAAAAAGTCAAGGAGTCATGAGACCTATGTTATCCCAATTTTATATAAAGCTTGCTGATGGTTTTAAATAGATGCTGTTTATCATTTTAAATAAAACTCTGTTCTTTCCTATACTCTCTATGGTTTTAAATAGAAATGGGTTTTGTATTTTGTTGAAAGCTATTTCTGTATCTAGTGAGATAATTACATGATTTCTGCAAGCTTTTTTTATTGATATGCGCAATTATGCTGATAATTTTCCTAATCTTCCTCTAGCCCTGTGTTCCTTGTATAAATGCCACCTAGTCATAGTGTATTATCCTTGCAAAAAAGTTGCTATGACCTTTTCGCTAATATTCTATTTAACGTTTGCATCTATATTCATTGGCGAAATTCATCTAAATTTTTTCCTCTGCTTTGGATCATTTTGGTTTAGCTATCAGCACCATATTTGTGTCATGATAAAGAACTTGGTAGGACACATTTTTTTTTTTTTTTACCAATTTTTCCAAATAGTTTATGGAGAATTGGAAATCATTTTTCTTCAAATGTTTAGTGGAATTTACTTGTAAATACGTCTGATCATGGCGATTTTTCCTTAGGTAACTCACTGACATCTTGTCCAATTTCTTTTGTTGAAATGTCATTATATAAATATATTTTCTCCCTTCTCTTAGTCTAGGCAATTTATGTTTCATGTATTTAACTTTGTTCCTTATTTTCTGCTTAGATTTATGCAGTTCTGAGAGTGGAAGGTTGAGATCACCCAGTAGCATAGTGTTGGTCCCTATTTCTTCCTGTAACTCACTTGCTTTTTCCTTTAATAATTTGTTTGTTATACCATTTGGTACATGAATAAGCAAGTATGGACATTACTGTATTGTCAATAGACAATATGTCTATTGTCCTTTTAGCAGGATGTCGTTTCCTTCCTTATTCTTTTTAATTAGACCTATTTTTGCTTTTGCTTTGTTAGGATCAGGATTGCTATCTCTGCTTTTTATTTATTTTTTTTCCATCAGCTGAAGCATAATATATTTTGCTAAGGCCCTTTAGCCTTGTTCTGTGTGGATCTACCTGCTTCAAATATGTTTCTTGTAAACAACATATTGTAGGATTACGATTTTTAATCTATTCTGCTACACACTTCTATTTTATGGGGGAATTCATCCCATTCACAGTTGTGTGTGTTCATCCTTCACTGTCGAAGAAGACCATGTCATCAGAGAAATAATGACGACTTGCGCTTGATTTTTTTGAGAGACAGAGGGCTGTGCAGGTCATCAGCCTCACTTCTCCTCCACAGCTGTCTGAATCCAGTGACCAGATATTCATCAGAATGACTGGAGATGAGCCAGGACGAGGCAATTGGGGTTAAGAGACTTGCCCAAGGTGACACAACTAGTGAGTCTCAAGTGTTTGAGGTGAGATTTGAACTCAGGTCCTCCTGACTCCTGCACTGGTGCTCTATCCACTGCACCACAGAGCTGCTCCTCTAGTTCAGAGTTATGATTGCTCTGTCTTGCTCTACATCCTATTTCCCCTACTGTTTATGTTGTTTTCTGTCCTTTTCCCTTTTCCTGCTCACCAATGTTTTGCTTTTGATCACAACCTCCTTTCTTCCCTCCCTTCCATCAGCCCTGCCCCCCTTTCCCTTCTCCTTTCCCCTACTTCTCCCCTCACGTTTTCACTCCTTCTATCCATGACCTATCTTTTCTTTGCCTTTTTACCTTCCTACTTCCTGTAGTGTACTTTAGGTATACCTGATAGGTATACCTGGGTACGTTATTCTCTCTTTGAGCCAAACCTAATGAGTATAAAGTTCAAACAATGTTCACCTCCCTCTTTTCATTCCCTCTACTGTAAAATATCTTAACATCTCTTCAAAAGATGTCATTTACTCTTTTTTGCCCCTTCCTTTTTTCCTTCCACACACACAATACCTTTTTTATCTCATAACTAATATTTTATCATCACATCAAAGTCACCTTATATCCATGCTCTCTATGTATACCCCTACTAAATGTCATAAGAAGGACATAGTTCTCAAGCACTACCTATATTATCTTACCATGTAGGGATGTAAAGAGTTTAAACTTACTGAATTTTTTTTTTCTTTTCCTTTTTTATGCTTCTCTTGAGTATTGTATTTGAGCACCAAATTTTCTGTTCAGCTCTGGCTTTATCATAAAGAAAGTTTGAAAGTCCCCTATTTTATTGAATGTCCATCTCCTCCTCTGAAGGATTGTGTTAAATTTCGTATGGTAGTGGATTCTTGGTTGTATTCCATGATTTTTTGCCTCCTGGAATATCATATTCCAAGTCCTCTTATACTTGATATAGAAGCTGTTAAATCTTGTGTTATCCTGACTATGGTCTCACAATATTTAAAAAGTTTCTTTCTGGCTCCTTGTAATATTTTCTCTTTGATTTGAAAATTTTGGAATTCGACTGGAATATTCTTTGGCATTTTGATTTTGGGATCTCTTTCTGGAGGTCATTGGGTTCTTTTAATGGCTCTTTTACCTTCCTGTTTTAGGACCTGAGGGCAATTTTGCTCGACGATTTCTCAAAAGATGATGTCCAAGCTCTATTTTTGATAATAGGTTTCAGGTAGACCAATAATTCTTAAATTATGTATCCTGGATCTGTTTTCCAGGTCAGTGGTTTTTCCAATGAGGTATTTTTCATTTTCTTCTATTTTTTTCCATTTTTTGTTGTCTCACTTACTCTTGATATTGCATAGACTAGTTAGTTTCCTCTTTTCCAGTTCTAATCTTTAAGGAATTGTTATTTCAGTTAGCTTTTGTATCTCCTTGGCCATTTGGTCAATACTAATTGTTTTGGTCCCACAGGACTCCAGGCTTGTTGTACTGATTTCCTCTTATGGCCTGTTCATGGGAAACTACTCTTGTCCTGGGAAATAATTGTTTATAGTGAACCTTTCCACTTGTGATTTTTTGTGTATAAACTCTGTGATCATTTCAGAAAAGTGGAATTCTGGATGTTCAAATCTCTTCTTCACAATGAAACTATTTAAACAGTTACCAGATTACTCACCCATTATCTCTAGTCTGATGTTTTCTGACTCTCACCAATATATACTGGGTTAACAAAACCCTGATAACAAAGACAACATTGAAAGATCTTAGCAATGTGTTGGTTTGGGGGTTTGAAAGGGAAGAGTAAACAGGGTAGGAGGATAGAAAGAGTTCAGTTCTGGACACACTGAATTCAAGATGTCTACATGACATCTAGGTGGATACATTCAATAGGCAATATGCATGACTGGAGGTCGGCAGAGAGGTTTGGATGGGACAAATGTATGTGAGAATCTTGTGCATAATTGAATTCACTGGAACTGATAAGGGCAACAGGTGAAACAGTCTGGTATTAGAGGAGAAGGCAGTCCAGTAAAGAGTCCAGTGGGACACTTCTGTTTAACAGGAATGACTTGGATGAAGATCCATCTACCGGTTCTGAGGAGTGACCATGGTGACGTGCTGGAGGGCAGGTACTGCATTTTACATTTCTTTGTATTTCTCAAAGCTTAGTACAATGCCTTGCAGAAGACAGACATTTAATAAATGTTTATTAGCTGATTAAAAGGACATCCTGCAGGAAGCTACATGGTGCAGTGAATAGAGCACTGACTCTGGAGTAAGGAGGACCTGAGTTCATATTCAGTCTCAGACACCTGACATTTACTAGTTGTGTGATCTTGGACAAATCAGTGTACCCCAAATGCCTCCCTTACCACCTCAAAAAAAGGAAATCCTATAGAAAATAATGTCACAAAAACTTAGACAAAAGTACCAAAAGAAGAGTGAACAAGTGTTCCCTTCTGCAAAGTGATCAGACAAAGTGAGGATTGAGAAAAGGACATTAGATCTGGTATAAAAGAGATGGATAGCAACATCAGGGGGAGAAGTTTTAGTTGAATGATGAGGGAAGGAGCTATACTGTAGAAAGCTAAGGAGAGGAAATCAAGGAGAAGTGACAACTGTAAATGGTCTTTCAGGACATGGATCGATCCAAGGTGATATCAATTTTAGAATGGGGGAGAAATGGACATGCTTGTCTGGAGAAGCAAGGAAGCAGGAGAGAGGGAGATACTGAAGATGAGTGAGAAAATGGGGATGATAGATGGAGCAGTCTGCTGGAGGAAATGGGCTGGAAGGGACTACTTGTGGAGGTAGAGAGGAATTTGACTCAATAAGGAGTAATCAGATCTCTGTGTGAGAGACAGAAGTGAAGGAGGAGATGGTGGCTGTGTGAGAGAAAGAGGAGGAGAGAAGAAGGAACTCTTAGGAAATGAACTCAAAATTTTCAGCAAAAACTTGTGGGTAGGTATTGCAAGTAGTTATGGGAAGTTTGAGGAGGGATTAAATTTTCTGCAGAGTCATTGTGGTGAGGTGGGTAGTGAGTCAATTAGAGAAGTAAAAAAAAATTCTTTGGGGAGCCAGAAATAACTTTGCCACCTTTTGGGGAAAAATGGCTGTTTAAGTGGGGATGGAAAAGCCATAGATCAAGCCCACATGGAGGAGAAATAGTGGTGGATATTGATGCTACTACACAGAACTTGTAATTGAAATTTAAAAATATCTTGGCATATTTGACACCAGCCTTTTGCCAATTCACTGTCAATAGTTTTCAGATTAGGAAAAGAAATGAAATGACATTTTGGGTCATGCTTTTCATGATTGTGTTAACATAACAAAGCAGTTGCAGGCAGAACAAGGTTTTCTGAGAAGTGATCTCCCTGGTCCCAAGTTTTGTAGAGCATCTGTCTTTTTTCTTTGATGATGATACAGGACATATCGTTTTCCATGGTGATGTCAGATGATCAGTGTGGGTCTGGGTGTGTCTCATCACTGCTGGGTCATTTTTCAGATATGTCCAAAGTTTTGTGATCCCATTTGTGATTTACTTTGCAAAGACACTGCAGTGGTTTGGCATGTCCTTTGTAAGCTCACTTAGCAGATGAGGAACTGAGGCAAAAAAGGTAAAGTGACTTGCCCGGAGTCACAAAGCTAGTAAGTGCCTGAGGTCAGATTTGAACACAAGAAAATTTGTCCTCCTTATTTCAGGCCCAGTGCACTATCCTTTATGCCCCCTAACTACCAGTGGTTGAATTATCATGTTCCCGTACAGTCCCTCTGATTCATATGTGAGTATTACTACCTGAGGTGGTTTACTGAGAGAATACTTCAACACAAAAAAAATGAATTAAGGACTAAGTATTGTAGCAAGAAAAAAACTCCGGATTATGAGGAGAACAATTTGTATTCGAATTCCAGCTCTGACATTTATATGATACAATCTCCCAAAACCTTAGTTCTCTCATTTGAAAATTAAGCAACTGCACTAAATTCGTTCCAAGGTCACTTCCAGTTTTGACTAAAATAAAAAATTACTGTTAATGTGTGTCAAATGTTAGAGAAAACTTTTTACAAGCTTTGTTATGGTGCATGTACATATAGTATGGACAAACTAAAATAATGTTCACAATGGGCACTCAAGATAATAAATCATTTTGAGAGAAAGTAAGCATTTTAATGGAAAACATTCAGAGGCACTATTTGAGTCAGTTGACAGTAAAGCAGGAAATTCTTGCAGCTTTCAAATAAATGGTCTCCTGAACTTTAAAAAAAAAAAAACTATTCAACTACTTTTGTAAACCTCAAGGAAGGAGCCAAGACAATGGAATAGGAAGACACATATACTGTAGCGCTGTCCCCACAACCCACAAAATACCTGTAAAAAAATGTCTCCCTAGAAATTACAGAGCAGCAGAAGTCACAGAACAAGAGTGAAAGAGGTTTCCAGCCGAAGGTAACCTGGAAGGCCAAGAGGAAATGCTTATCTCACAGTTCACTGAACAGAGTGGAGCCCAAACCTGGCCATGTGGAACTGGGAAGAACAGAACCAGAAGAGACCTCCGGGGCAGAGTTTCCAGCAGGGAGGATCATAGATCCCTCACCCCACAAGTGACAAAGAAAGCTCCAAAGGTCAATGTGGGAGGACTTTCCCAGCTGGATGAGAGTGGAACAGGGTTCCTCCAGCAATAGCTCCAGGCAGGGGCAGCAGCAGCAGTAGGCTGGAGGTAGCTACAGTGGCCACAGAAGCAACCTGAGTCTATTGTCCAGGAAGCTCAGCTGATCTAAACCTCAACCCTCAGTGACAGCTCCGCCTCTAAGCAAAGCTGCAGGGAATACAGTAGCTGATTCAAATCTCAGCCTTGAACATGGTACTGGAAAGAGGAGGGGTAATAGGAGCCTCTTCTTGACAAAGGATTCAGAAGTCAAGTAACTGGCTGGGAAAATGCCCAAAAATGGGGGAAAAAAAGACCATAGAAGGTTACTTTTTTGGTGAACAGGTTTCTCTTCCTATCCTTTCAGTTGAGGAAGAAAAAGGCATACTGTCAGAGGAAGTGAAAGCCCCTGCTTCCAGTGCCTCAAAAATGAATATAAAATGGACCCAGGCAACAGAAGAGATTGAAAAGCCAGTTAGCAGCTTGCTAAAGAAGAACCAAAAAAATGGTGAAGAAAATAACACCTTTAAAAGGAGGCTAACTCAATTGAAAAAAGAGGTCCAAAAAGCCAATGAGGAGGAGACTTTAAAAAGTACAACTGGCCAGATGGAAAAGGAGGCTCAAAAGCTCACTGAAGAAAATGGTTTGTTAAAAGAGAAAATCAAATTCAGGGAAACTAATGACTACGAGATAAAGCAAGAAGTTAAGAAAAAACAAAAACAAAAGATTGAAAAAAATAGAAGATAATGTGAAACATCTCATCGCAAAACAAATTGACTTGGAAAATAGCTCCAGGAGAGACAATTTAAAATTATGGGACTACCTGAAAGCCATGATTAAAAAAAGAGCCTACGCTGTGTCTTCCATGAAATTCTCAAGGAAAACTGTCCTGATATTCAAGAACCAGAGGGCAAAATGAACATTGAAAGAATCCACTGATCACCTTCTGAAAGAGACTCGAAGAGTGCATCTCCTAGGAATATTGTGGCCAAATTTCAGAGTTCCCAGGTCAAACAGAAAACACTGCAAGCAACTACAAAGAAAGAATTTGAGTATTGTGGAAATACAATCAGGATGACACAGGATCTGGCAGCTTCCACATTAAGAGAATGAAAGACTTGGAATAGGATATTCCAGAATTCGAAGGAACTGGGATTAAAACCAAGAATCACCTACCTAGGAAAACTGAGTATAATACTTCAAAAATACATCCTTCAATGATATAGAGGACGTTCAAGCATTCATGCTGAAAAGTCCAGAACTGAAGAGAAAATTTGACTTTCAAACACAACAATCAAGAGAAGCATGAAAAGGTAAGCAGGAAATAGAAATCATAAAAGACTCTAAAGCTGAACTGTTTACATTCCAACATGGAAAGATAATATTTGTAACTCTTGAGTCTTTTCTCAGTATTTGAGTAGGTGGAGGGATTATACATGTACACACACACACACACACACACACATATATCTACATCTGTATCTCTATGTATCTATTTATATACATATACATATACATATATAGACAGAGAGTACGGGTTGAGTTGAATCAGAAGAGAAGATATCCAGAAAAGAAATAAAATAAAATAAAAGTTAAGGGGTGAGGGAGGAATATGCTGGGAGGAGAAAAGTAGAAAAGGAATGCAGCAGGCTATAACTTATCAAAGAGCTAAGAAAAATCTTATTCAGTGGAGGATAAAAGGGAGAAGGGGAGCGGGGAAAAGTGAAGCTTACTCTCTTCACACACGGTTGAAGGAGGGAATAACATGCTCACTAAGTTTGGTATAAAAATCTATCTCACACTACAGGAAAGTTGGGGAGAAGGGGACCAGTGGGGTGAGGGGAATGATAGAAGGCAGGACAAATGAGAGAAGGGAGTAACTAGAAATAAACACTTTTGGGAAGGGACAAGGTGAAATGAGGGAATAAAAAATAATGAGGGATAGGTTAGGATGGAGGGCAATATAGTTAGTATTACACATCACGATTGCTGTGGAAGTCTTTTGCAAAACGACACATACTTGATCTATACTGAATTGCTTGTCTTCTTAGTGGGGATGGGTAGGGAAGGAGGGAGAGAGGGAAGTAGGAAGTCAAACTATTAGAAACAAATGTTGAGAATTATTATTACATATAGCTGGTAAATAAGAAATACAGGTAATGAGGTACAGAAATTTATCTTGCCCTATAAAAAAAGGGAGAAGATGGGGATAAGGGAAGGGTAGGGTGTTATAGAAGGGAGGAGTCATTGAGGGAAGAAGTATTCAGAATGCAAGGTATTAAGGGTTGGGGGCAGTGGAGAGATGGGGAGAAAAATTGAACATATTAAAAAGTGATGTAAAAGCAATTAGTATTAAAAACAATTGACTGAATTAATTACTGAGACTAAATCAGAAACATCTTTAGTTTGGGGGAAAGGATTTTAGTCTAAGTTTCCTAGAGGCAGGTAACCTTGGGTAAAATTTGGCATTGATGGAAAAGTAAGGTTTCAATAGTAAATTTGATTTTATGATTGTTGTATAAGCAGGAAGTAGAACATGTATAGAAAGACATGTAAACCACTTAAGACTTGCCTCAAAAGTTGTTTCTTAGTCAATGTGAAATTATACTCATATCTGAAACCTGGCTATTGGAACTTGCAATTCTAAGATTCTATGGGACTATTTACTGACTGTTCTTCTGAGTTTGACTCCAGGTATGGACAGCAAGAAAGGTAGTCTGAGTCTCCAATCCATGATGCCAGTAAGCCTGTGAGATGCTGGTATGAAGTGGAAAAGGTGATCTCATGTGAAGTGTGGCAGAGCGGCTATTGAGCATGGGCTGAGGTAGGATTCTTCTGACTCAATTTCCCCACTGACATGTCGCAGAGTTTAAGCCTGACTGAATGCAACTTGGCAATCTACTTCTGCCTGGAAATGACATGAAATTTGGGAGATATTGTTTCCCTGAAATGTCCCTGCACTTCGTGGCAATTTCCTAAAATCAAAAGGTTTGTAAGCTTGATACTAGATCTATTAAATTATAGATTGTTGGTAGGGGAACATCCGAGGTTAAGTCTAAAATTAAGCTATTAGGCTTAGGACTTTAGACCAACAACAATTTAGGGTCCTTTAATTCTTAGTAATAATGTGGAGACAATTAGGTCAAGGGCTTGTGAAGTTAGCATGCATAGTTCTTATTTGTGTCTCAGTTGGTTAATGCTAAAAAAAAATCCATTTATGGTCTATATTGTAAATGCTTTAAAGGAAGTATCACCTGAACAAAGGTTTGGGTTGTTTTATGTGATATGAACTGTGTTAAAAATGAAAAATTTAAAAAAATTAAAAAAAAACAAACAAACCTCAAACCATGCATAGCAGGCTGTTGAAAAATAAAATGGCAAGGTATCAAGTCAGTATAAAAACAACCTTTATTCAATTAAACGGTTGTCAAACACTTGCAATTTTGACCTAAAAAGAGACCTTAAATTATGCAAGATTGGTCTGTCTAGAGTTATTTAGTGCTAGATGTCAAAAGCATTTTAAGCCCAATTATTCCCAAGGCCGGTCATTAACCAAACATTCAAAAATCACTTACAGTAAAGCTCCACAAATACTTGTCTTTCTAGTTAATGTAGATGCTATTTTCTCTTTGCTTCTTCGTTTAGAACTAGTCCTGCTGTTGCTGCTGAAGACAAAGGTTTTACTTTATCTTCTCTGGTTAGTACAAATTATTAAGACTAACTGCTAAGATTTTTCTGTAACTTTCCTTCCTCAATAACAATACACCAATTGGGCGCATACTAGTGATTTTTAAAAAAAAACGGCTTCTTGTTTTGTGAAACAACGGTCATTGTTTCCTATTCCAAATTCAGTATATAGTGACAGGAACAAATTTAGGAGATTTCTAGACAAGAAAATATCTGCATGGAAAGTAAAAGTTTATCATCTGGATATTTTCTGTTCCAGTAGAGGACTAGGACTTGGAAGATATATATTCAAAATTTCTATATTATTAAAAGTTTTTATTTTATTTCAAAATTTTGTTTTAGTGTTTTGGTGATGTTTAGACACAGCCTAGTTTTTTAAAAAACTTTCATAATCTGTTTTTTAACCTAGTATCTTCTGTGGTCTCCAAATAACACTGAAAATTTTTCTGCACAAACATTTTTAACTTTACAATAATACAAAATGCACTCAGACATACATTCTGAAACTACTAATAACGTGGCTAACTTTATTTTCCAAACAAGTTTTCCTTAGGTCAACATTAATACTGCCAACTTGGGAAGAAAAGAAGTGTCATTGCTTTGATATAAAGTGAGCCATATGTAAAGATTTTCTTCAAAAGACATTTTATTTGAGTTATTAGATATAATAGTATAATGTGACAAGATGTTAGTGTAATAAAATGTTCATAATAACAGCATAGACCAGATCGTAAAATGTAAATTGTGTTGGATTAATTTACCAATATATATTAACATATGTACAATCTTCTAAATTAGGAACATTTTAAAGAACATATCAAAATCGAAGAACCCGTATTGACTTATCAATGATTCTGAAACACTGAAGGCCTGCTTAAATGCACCAAAGAAACTGTTCAATAAAGTCAAAGAGAAAACTTGGTTTATCATACAGAAATATACGTTAAATTGAAATTGCAAAGAAATAACATGTCCCATGCTATGAGAAAGGAACTCAAATATTCCCATCTTAAACATCCAAGTTAAAAATAAGATAATTTCCTCAAATGTATGTAGTTTCATGAATATAATTAATATTTTCCCCTTTGCGAATTATCTTAGAACATAAATTATTTCAAATACCAATATAAGTATGAACTGATGTGCAAGTAGGTGATAGCTTAGCTTATCTCACATTAAATTTAGGGGAGCTTTACATCGACTTAAAACATAATTAACGATAAAAATTCTAAAATGTTAATCTCATTTAAACCTCCATATATATTCTTCATTGTCTTCTAGACTAATCCTTTCTATCATTTTTTCATTTCATGGAGTCATTTTTCAAGTTATTTCATGACAGGAAATTAACTACTATGTAGTTTAAAATAAAATACATAAAAGAATGGTTACTAGAAATAGTAATTTAAGGTTCATTGCAGTGTCTCCTTTTACAGAGTAGATGTATAAATTTTTCGAAGTGCTAAATATTTTAAAGAAAACGAGTACATGTAAGCCTTTTACAAAACTGTTATGAATAAAGTGAACTTCAATAGGTTTTTAAACACATACTGTGGTTAAATTAAACTACTTTAAATTAAATTAATAATTAAACCAGTCAATACTCAATTCTAAGCCCCACTACAACTTTTGAAAAGTTCTTTAAAATCAATTTTCATAACCGTGTAGTAATGCTGTGTTTAGAAATAAGACACTGAAAAAAACCCTTTAATTAAAAATGAGGTACAAAAAGGAAAAGCAAAATTTTAATATGCATCACTTAACCATCATATTGAGGACCATTTCATAAGTCACTACTGTTTTTGTTTCTTTAGCAAAATCTGTTGCTATTTCATACACACAGGAACAGTTTCATTTGTACAATGTTCTATGTTCACAATGGAATATCTTCAACTGGCATCTGCTCAAGAACTTTATAGAAAAAAAGAGACCATATTTGACATTAAGAATGATACATTAAGACCGGAATTTACAAACTGTAAATGTACAAATATATGCTGAAAATTAACGTTATTTAAAGCATGAAATGAAACATTTTACAATACTAACCCTGTGAAAATAACATAGCATAAATATTTCTGTTTTGTGCCCTTACTATTTGTCTGTTAATTTTAAGTCCTCAAAAGATATATTTTAAAGATCATCTTAGTATTTGATTGCATCTCCTTACTGTAAGTAAGGAAAATATTCTGGCAAACCAACGTTTTGTGTCATAGTAGCTTAACAATTCAAGTTATTCTTTTCCAAAACAGCTTTTTTTCCTGTTATAAACAGAACATAACTGCAGTAATAATAATAAAAAAGCTGTGACTTTCCAGTTATCTGTAACTTCTAGTTTGAATGTTCAATCAACAAATGATTACTGCCATATCCAAGACATTGTGCTGGGTGCTATGTAGCATAGGAAATATCAGATTTTTGTCCCAATTCTAGGGAAGTCTAAATCTAGGTAATGAGGATTACAAAAGATCATTCAAAATATTTGTGCTAGTGACTGTATTCATACCTTATGATAAACTTTCATATTCAACAAGCACGCCCAAGGGACTACTCTGCTTTCCAATTACAAAATACAGTTACAAAAATAGTTTCAGTTTAAAATATCGTAGGAGGCTTCTTAAAAAATGCTTTTAATCTATATCAACATAAGTATTTCTAAGTACTTCCCTGTAAAAAAATATGACTCTAGACTTAATATTCCAAAGAAGCTTATCAGTAGTCTTGCTATTTAAGATTAATGTGCTGCAAAAGGAAAATGTCCTGTTCCCACTCGAAGAATAAAGTAGAAACATTAGATAATAATCAACATAAAAAGATCACCTGCAAATGAAGCATCTCCCCTGTACTGTTCATAAAAATTTTATCAATTTTTTGCTTTCCTCTGGTAATGAAGGCCAGGATGAAATTATCCAGGTTACTAGAGTTGCACTTTGACTACAGTGAGAAAAGTAGATGTAAAGGAAAGACAGGCAGCTTGGCACAGGGGAGAGAATTCTAGACTTGGAGGCAGGAAAAATTGAGTTCAGAATCTGTGATGCTTGTTAATTGTGTGATTTAGGAAAATTATCTAGCTTCCTTGAGACTTCGATTCAGCATCTGGAAAAGTGTGGATAATAATATCTGAAGTACCTACCTCATACAGTTGTTGAAAAATCCCAATGAGACAATGGATACAAAGCATTGTGAATTTTGTGAATTATTATTTTTATACTCATTTTTAGCATTCCTACCAATCACACAAGATATTACCCCCAAATTAAAATTGTGATTCTAAAAATCTGAGACATTTTTTCAATTATCTAAAAGAAGTTCTAAATTTTGGTTAATTTGAAAGCTATGGAATACTAAAATTTATCTTTTACATGAATCACTTTCTAACTTTTACTTTTGTGTTTCTTTTGCCCTCTCATATGCTTTCTTTCCTCCCACATTTTCCATTGTGATTAAAGATATTAATTTTTAACCAAATTCTTATCTATTAAAAATTGACTAATCCTATCTTTTATTGCCTACATCTGAAGGAATTTGGGGTTTCAAAGGCAGTCTTAGTTAGTATAGTAATTATGAAGTGAGGTGCATCTTTTGTCTCTTTATAAAATATTTTCATCCTTATTTCAGCATCAACAATCAAGGTGAGCAGTTGGCAGGTGTTACCTACAAGTCTAACAAAGAAGATGTGCTGCTACCAAGTGTCTAAGGCATAATAGTAACAATTGAGGGGCACTTTAATTTACATCAATCATTCTTTTAAAAGTTTCACTAATTTTTATTTGTATTAGATATTTTAATCACATGAGATTACCAACAGGTACTTACATTTCCAGATTTGCTCATTATTTCAAAATTTCTTTGATATCATAACTAACTGTGCATTTATCACTCATACATAAAATGCCACAATTTGTTTTTCCTTTTGGGTAAAAATTATGTAATAGACTAGATTTTTCAACAAAAGAAAAATGCTTTTCTTAGGTGTTGAAATCAATCGTAATAAATTTAAAGCCTTTTAGAATAAACAAAGAAATATTTACTCTGCATGCTCTTAGACATTATTTTACTTACAGATAAGTAAGAGAATTGAATTACATGAACTCTACATAATAATTTATTGATCATCATTAGTCTATAACTATTTAACAGCCTCCTACATGAGAGTTAAAAGTCATCATCAGGTTCACTGAAATGCTTTAGCAAAGACACAGACTGTCATTATAATTTAAAATAATTTGTATTTGTGCTTTCCAATGAAGTATTTAATATTTGAAGAAGCTATATATATACATATGTATGTGTATATATAAATATATATATACATATATATATATATATGTATGTATATATGTATATAAATGCATGGTTTTGAGTCATTCCTAAAAGCAAATTCTTAGGGGAAGTTTTTTATCTTCGAATGCCTAGATGAATCAAATAGATAAAGAGGAGATCAATGAGTTGGGAATGCACCTGAAAAAGCTTGAAAAAGAAGAAATTGAAAGTCCTCAAGTAAATGCCAAATTAGAAATACTGAAAACCAAAGGAGAGATTAAGAAAATTGAAATTAAGAAAACTATTGAAATAATAAGTTATAATTCTGTATTATAAAAGTTTAATCCTAATTCTGTGTTCTAAGACTTTAATTGTAATTCTGTGCTGTAAGATTAATTCTAATTCTCCTTTTTAAGACTAATTCTAAATGTCTTTACTAAAAATTTATTTCTAATTCTACGCTCTAAGACTCATGGTTGTTCTGTGTTCTAAGACTTTATTTCTCATTCTCTGTTTTTAAATTTTAATTCAAATTCTGTGTCCCAAGATTAATTCTAATTCTGTGTTTGAATACTTTAATTGTAAACCTGTCTTCCAAGACTAGTTGTAACTGTGTTTTCTGACTTCTATTCTAAATCTGTCTTCTAGGATTTTATTTCTAATTCTATTCCCTAAGTATTTAATTCTAATTCTGTGCTCCGAGACTTTAAGTCTAATTCTCTCTTCTAAGAATAATTCTAATTCTGTGTTCTACGACCATTTCTAATTCTTCTAAGACTTTAATTTTGATTCTGTGTTTTTACACTATTTCTAATTCTGTATTCTAAGATTTTAGTTATAATTCTGTGTTCGAAGACTTTCATTCAAATTCAGCATTTGAACACGTTCATTCTGATTCTGTGAACCGACTATTTCTAATTGTTTTCTAAGATTTCAATTCTGTGTTACCAAAGATTTTAATTCTGATTCTGTGTTCTAAGAATTTAAATATAAATCTGTATGTTTATGACTTGAATTCTAATTCTGTGTTGGAAGATTTTAATTCTAATTCTGTGTTCTAAGACTTTAATCTTAGTTGTGTTTGAAGACATTAACTCTAATTCTGCATTCAATGACTCACTCTAATTCTGTCTTCCAACACTTTAATTCGAATTCTGTGTTATGATGCTTTTATATTAATTCTGAGTTCTAAGATTTTAATTCTAATTCTGTTTCCTAAAAATAATTCTAATTCTGGTTTCTAAGATCAATTGTAAGGTTTCTTTCTAATTCTTTAATTGCAATTCTGGGCTTTGGACTATTTCAAATACTGTGTTCTAAGACTGTAATTCAAATTCTGTGTTCTAAGGCTTTCATTTTAATTCTGAGTTTTAAGACTAATTCTAAATCTATGTTCCAAGACTAATTCTAATTCTGTATTCCAACTCTTTAATTTGAATTCTCTGTTTTAAGACTTTAATCCTAATCCTGTGTTGTAAGATTTTAATTCTGATTCTGTGTTCTAATATCTGAAACATAAATCTGTGTTTTTAAGACTTAAATTCTAATTTTGTGTTGTAAGATTTTAATTCTAATTCTGTGTTCTAAGACTTTAATTCTAATTCTGTGTTCTAAGACTTTAATCTTAATTCGGAATTTGAAGACATTAACTCTAATTCTACATTCAAGGACTCATTCTAATTCTGTGTTGCAACACTTTAAATCGAAATCTGTGTTCTGATACTTTAATACTAATTCTGAGTTCTAAGATTTTAATTCTAATTCTCTTTCCTAAGAATAATTCTAATTCTGGTTTCTAAGACAAATTCTAATGTTTCTTTCTAAGACTTTAATTGCTATTCTGGGTATTTAGACTATTTCGAATTCTGTGTTTTAAGACTGTAATTGAAATTCTGTGTTCTAAGACTTTCATTCTAATTCTGAGTTCTAAGACTAATTCTAAATCTGTGTTCCAAGTCTAGTTCTAATTTTGTATTCCAACACTTTAATTTGAATTCTCTGTTCTAAGACTTTGATCCTAATTCTGTGTTCTAAGATTTTAATTCTAATTCTGTGCTCTAAGACTTTCTTTCTAATTCTGTGTTCTAAGATTAATTCTAATTCCATGTCCCAAGATTTTTTTCTAATTGTGTTCCCTAATTCTTTAATTCTAATTCTGTACTGTGAGAGTTTTATTCTAATTCTGTCTTCTAAGAATAAATAATTATAATTCTGTATTCTAAGATAAATTCTAATTATATATAATTATAATTATATTCTAAAATATCCAAGGGGCCCTTCTTGCCAAGACAAACTCCTCTGCATTGAATAAGGGATTCCATTCCATTGCATTCCTCCATCCCTCTATCACCTCCATTGTCTCACATATCTTTAATCTCTCCCAGTCTTCTGAATGTTTCCTTATGGCTTACAGACATACCCATCCTTCAAAAAACCCTCACTAGATTCATCCATTTCCAACAGTTATCATCTTCCACTTCTCCTGTTTTATGACTAACTCCTTGACAAATCCATTTACAATCAATGTTTCCAATTCCTTTCCTCTCATCCTCTTAACCCTTTGCAGTCTGGCTTCAGACCTTTCCATCCAACTGCAACTTTTTTCTCCAAGGTTAGCAATGAAATGATAAATTGTAAAATCTTGTCTCTGTCCTTATTCTTCTTGACCTCTGTGCAACCTGTGACACTGCCAGTCTCCTTCATTTATATGATACTCTGTTCTCTCAAGGTTTAATCTCTCCTGGTTTTCCCTTTGTCTGACATCTCCTTCTGGGTCTCCTTTTGCTTCATCTTCATCCAAGTGATGATCACAAATGTTCCCCTGCCCAATGCTCTGTCTTAGGCCCTCTTCACCTTCTATCCTATTTCACCTGGTAAATCTTATTGGTTTCCATAATTTCAATCATCTCTATAAAGATGATTCTCAGGTCTAATTCTCCAGCCCTAATCTGTCTCTTGACCTTTAGTATCACATCTCCAATTGCTCACTAGATATCTCAAACTGTATGTCCTATAGATATCTTAAATTCAACATGTCCAAAATTGAATATATTATCTTTCCCCCAAGAGTTCCTTCATCCTAACTTTCCTGTTACTGTTAAAGGAACCACCAGCCTCATGATCACCTAAGCTTGAACCCATCCTCTACTCCTTTTTCTCTCACCCACTATATCCAATCAGTGTAAGGGGCGCTGACCGCCACACCATCTGGGATGCCACACTGACGGACATCAGGTAAACTGAGTCCGGTGCAGGGAAGGGTGAACAAGATGGCATTGGAAGGGATGGCCCCACCCCTGGTTTGTTTTTGTTACTATAGTTACAGCTTGTTTTCATTACTATAGTTTCAGGTTTGTTTGTGTGTGTTACCATGGTTCACTGGGCTGACTGGCAGAGACTATACAATCAGAGTGCTTGCTTGAATAAATCGGAGTTGCTTCATGACCCGCTCTCCTGCCTCATTCTTTTACTCGCGAGCTCCACAGGAGGACGAGCAGCCTGCTGGTCAAGCATAAGACTTGTTCCTCTCGGTGTGCTATGCCGATACCATAGCAAATCAGTTGCCATGTCCTGTTGTTTCTATCTCTGTAACAAGTCTTGTATACACCCTCTTTCTGCCTCTGACACTTCCACCAGGCTGGTGAAGCCCCTCATCATCTCATGCCTGGAACAGTACAAAGGTCTTTAGGTTGATCTCCCTGTCTCAAGTCTCCTGACTCCCAGTGATCCTCCACTCAACTCTCAAACTGATGTTCCCAAAGCACAAGTCTGGCTGTTCCCACTTTACTTCCATTCAATAAATTCTAGTGCTCCCTACTGCCTCTATGAGTAAATGTACAATTGTCTACTTGGTTTTTAAAGCCCCCCATAACCCAATTGAGTTCCACCTTTCCAATCTTCTTACATGTTACTCTCATCCCTCTTGCGTTGTATGATCCAATAATACCAGTCTCTTTGTTTTTCTTCATATATGACATCAATCCATCTCCCAACTTTAGGCATTTTTAGTGGCTATCCCTGAAACCGGAATTCTCCCTCTGTTCAATTCTGCCTCCTAGCTTCCCTGGCTAAACTCTTACCTAAAATAAGAACTTAATTAGTCCTTAATTTTAGTGCCTTTGCTCTGAGATTATCTCCAATACATCCTTTACATATCCTACTTACACAAAATTGTTTGCATGTTGCCTTCTCTATTAGACTGTGAGCTGGGTTGTTGTTGTTGTTTTTTTTTAACTTTTCTTTGCATCCCAGTGCTTAGCGCAATGCTTGGCACATAGGAGGTGCTTAATAAATGCTTGCTGCCTGATTGGAGGTATGGATATATAGATCTGGGATGATGACTGAACCCATGACAGCTGATGAGGTAATCAAACGAGAATATATGGACAAAGAGAAGAAGTCCCTAGGACAGGGACTTCAGTGAAGACCCGCAGCTGGTGAGGATGACATGGGTGAAAATGCAGCAAGTAAGAAGAATCTTAAGTGGTCATATAGGCGTAGTAGAAGAACTAAAAAATCTCTGTCACAAAAACCCAGAAAAGAGAAATGGTCAACTATAAAAAATGCTGTCAAGAAGAATGGGATTTTGAAAAGACTACAAGGTTTGGCAAGTAAGAAGTGTTCACTGGCTACTGTGAAGAAAGTGGTTTCAGAGGAGTGGGAGATGAGGAACCATATCACAGACAGTTGACAAGTGAATGAGAGAAGTAGTGACAAAATTCACTACTTCTAACAGATGGCTTTTTTAAGGTCAGCTGAAAAAGAAAAGGGATAAGAGATGATTATCTTCTTAGGAGAGCAAAGTCCACTAAGCACAAAAAATTATTATTCAAATGCCATTAGAATCATATAGTTTTTAGTTCATGATCCTGAAGACCTCTCTCTCTCTCTCTCTCTGTCTGTCTCTCTCTCTCTCCATATATATATATATATATATATATATATATATATATATATATATATATATATATATATATATATATATATACACACACATATGTATACATATCAAGATTATAAATACCAATTAGCACTAGTTGGTACTGTAAAAGACAAAAAGTTCTGGTTATCTAAGCATTTTGGTCTTTCATATAAACAGAAATTTACCATATTAGTATTTGTTAGTCGATTCACAGCATGAACAATAGATTATATCTGGTACCTTCAAGCTTCTGGACCTTTATACAGTGAAAATGTTAATTCAGTTTAAAATACTTTGGTTTTTCAAAAATAGAATTCAGGAAATTTAAGTCATTAGGAATAAAAATAAAGAGGGAAACTCCATGATTCAATGCCATGTTTTGACAAACAGGTGACTCTAGGTTCCCAAAAACTATTTCAGCAGGACACAACCTGGCAGATTCTTTTACGCTGAAAAGGCATTGAGTTTTGTCTGAATCATGAACTATTTCTCCTAAAACTAAAATCTACTCTAACCCTCTCTAATTGCTAATGCATGACTCCCATTCACCAATCCTCCACTTAACCTCTTGTCTCTCTTTTGCATATATGCATGTTTGCCCCATTAGACTATAAGTTTCATGAGGACAGGAGTTGTTTCACTTTTATCTTCCTATTCTCAGCACCCAGCACAGTGTTTTGCAGATAGTCATAGTCAGAGAGCAAATATTATAAAGATAAAAGTATAAGAGGATGAGTAAGAGAAAGTAAGAGACATGTACATGTTAGTGGCTTCTTCTGTAAAATTATAGATGTGGATAGTAGCTTTATAACCTTACAAGGTCCATGAAGAAGATAAATAGAATAGTGTATTTATTTTTAGAGGCACCAACCACAACCAAAGCCCCCAGTCCTAAGCAATTGGCATACCCAGAAGTTCCAAAGTATAGTCTGAGAAGAATGAAGTTGAAATAATTCTTCAAAAGAAAAGTACAAAAGGGAAGAAATAATACAGTTGGACTGTATCAATTTTTTTCTCCAAATACTTGTGCTTTTCCATCATGGCCAAGAGATGTGTCCTCTGTAACAGTAGTCAAACACAAATAGAAATGGACTCCTGTGGGTTATATGTTGACTCGGAAAAACCTCAACTTAACATTATCTATGTTGTACTGTATTTTTACTTATTTTGATAAACATTTTTCAATTACATCTTGATTTGGTTCAGAGTTTGACACCACTGCTCTGGAGAATTTGAACAGTAGACCTTGGATCATCACAGGCAACGATGACCCCTCATTAGGACAAGCCAAATATAGGACTACATTCTCACAGAGACATACCAGTCTGTCATTATTTCTGTGCTTTCTGTTTATATGGAATGCTCAGAAAAAATGGTGTCTAGCTATGGTATAGATCTCAAAAGTAACAGTGATTACCCTCTTCACCTTAGTGAAGGTAGTGCTTATCAGTAGGCAGATGCTATTAATAAGGATATTTTAAAACAAGATGGCAACCTTGGTGGAATTAATTCATTGAGGATGAGGACATGAATTTATTAGCTGCCTATATGCCAGACAATAATGACTTATGCAATGACTAGAAAGAACTAGGGATGTGTGTCTCTGTGAAACCAACAGAAATGTATCAAACAAAAAAATAGGAAAGATAATCAAAAAAGAAATTATGATCTGTTCACACATACAGTGGTTCACTCAGACATTCAAACACACACACAAACATACACACACACATATACAAGTAGTAGAGATAATACCTCAGAAGAAAAACATAAAAGCACAGTAATAGCACAGTTAGATTGTACTTTTTTCTCCAAATGGTTATACTTTTACATCAGACCCAGAAGACACGTGTGTGTGCATATGCGTACACACAGAAATCTATAGATCTATAGATATTGATATGTAAACTTAAGGAAGTATTAACAAATTCCTTTATTGCTCTATTCCTTCTGTACCTTCTCCTTCCCTATACAACTTTTTTGAAATCATGCCTGACAGTATCATTTTTGAGGTAAGAAAAAGAGGAAAGCAAATAGGATCCAAAGAATTGTTTAGGCTGGAGAATGCCAACTCAGGGCATAAGCCAAGAAGGACAAGTTAGGAGACCTCACTCTACTCAACAACTCCTAACAATTAACAGACAAGAATAATTATGGGGATGAGGTCCAGGAAGACAGAAAGAAAATGTTAACATTCTCAATATTTGCCCTCATCGTTCTTATCCTGAAGGGTTTAGATTTTTTAGATTGCCTTTATCGTTAAATAGCTCTATACAAGAACTTTCAATGCCTGCCACTGAACAAGGTTTTCATAGAAAAAAGTTACTTCTATGTGCTCTAAACCTGTTAGGTGGAACAGGGGCTAAGCATGCAGGGCCTGGAGCCAGGAAGCCCTATATTCAAATCCAGCCTCAGACTTTTACGAGCTGTGTAACCCTGGGCAAATCACTGAACCTCTGTAGGTGTCAGTTTCTTCATCTGTAAAATGAGAGTAATAATAGCGCCTACCTCAAAGGGTTATTGTGAAAAACAAATCGAGATAATAACTGTAAAGTACTTCGCAGTGACTGGCACAGAGTAAGTGCTATATAGCAATGTTAGCTATTATTAAGCATTTCACTGATGTGGGGAACTCCCCCCACCAAAGGAGATTGGCCAACTCTTTTGCAATTTATTGCCTTAAACAATTGCCTGGAAGCACCAAGTGGTTAAAGGCCATGCCTAGGGCCACACAGCTGGTACCCGTCAGAGAAGGGCCATCTTAAGTCTTCTGACTCTGAGACTGATTCTCTCTCCACCTTGCCTGGCTCCATTTCTATGGAAGTAATCTTACATCTTACAATATGTGACTTTCAATAAGGCAGCCACAAAGGAGCCCATTTAAAACTTTGATGACTTTAAAGTTGGGGAGTAGAAAAAAATGTTAGACTTGGCTGTAGAAATCTTGTTTTGAACCTCAAAACTGACATTTATTATCTATGTAACCCTGGGCAAGTCACTGAATTTTTTTAGTTCTGGTTTCCCCTTTCTGTAAAATGGGAATAATAATACCATTTCATCTGCCTTTTCTTGTGTGTGAAACTTTAAAAATTCTATGCAGATAAATGTGAGTTATTAATGCTTGAGTTTTGTTGACCTGAAAGCTTGGTTAAAGAAAAGGCAATAGGCCAAAAGCATACATTTTCTGACTTAATTAATTAAACAATTCATTCCCACAAAGTAATGGTTGCATAATATTATGGAGCCAAAAATTATCTGACTGACTCAGTACAGAAATCCACGGTCTTTTTTTTTTTCCAATTATCTGTTCATTTATTCATCATAGAAATATAAAAGTAGCACAGGAAGGGACCTGAGAGGCATACAAGGCCCAGAGAGGTTACATGACTTACCCAAGGCAACACAAATAGCAAGTGTCAGAAGCAGAAATTGATCTCAGATCTTCTCTCTCAAGGGCTGTGTTCTTTCATTGCTCGACATGGTCTCATTTTAAAAAAATTAGCCTGGCAATCACTTCATATTTAAAACAAATGTCTCTACCCTTTCTGTCTTGCCTTTCCCACTTCACCTCCTCCCCCAGAATCCCCTCCTGTCCTGCCTCAATTCTTTTTTTTTAAACTTATTTATTTGACATTCATTTTAACAAAATTTTGGGTTCCAAATTTTCTCCCCTTTTGTCCCCTCCCCTCCAAACACCGAGCATTCTAATTGCCCCTATCACCAATCTACTCTCTCTTCTATCATCCCTCTCTGCCCTTGTCTCCATCTTCTCTTTTGTCCTGCATAGCCAGATAACTTTCTATACCCCTTTACCTGTATTTCTTATTTCCCAGTGGCAAGAACAGTACTCAACAGTTGTTCCTAACACTTTGATTTCCAATTTCTTTACCTCCCTCCCTCCCCACCCCTTCCATTTGGAAGGCAAGCAATTCAATATAGGCCAAATCTGTGTAGTTTTGCAAATGACTTCCATGATAGTTGTGTTGTATAAGACTGACTATGTTTCCCTCCATCCTATCCTGTCCCCCATTACTTCTATTCTCTTTTGATCCTGTCCCTCCCCATGAGTGTCGACCTCAAATTGCTCCCTCCTCCCCATGCCCTCCCTTCCATCATCCCCCCCACCCTGCTTATCCCCTTATCCCCCACTTTCCTGTATTGTAAGATAGGTTTTCATACCAAAATGAGCGTGCATTTTATTCCTTCCTTTAGTGGGATGTGATGAGAGTAAACTTCATGTTTTTCTCTCCCCTCCCCTCTTTATCCCTCCACTAATAAGTCTTTTGCTTGCCTCTTCTATGAGAGATAATTTGCCCCATTCCATTTCTCCCTTTCTCCTCTCAATATATTTCTCTCTCACTGCTTGATTTCATTTTTTAAGATATGATCCCATCCTCTTCAAGTCACTCTGTGCACTCTGTCTCTATGTGTGTGTGCATGTGCATGTGCATGTGTGCATGTGTAATCCCACCCAGCACCCAGATACTGAAAAGTTTCAAGAGTTACAAATATTGTCTTTCCATGTAGGAATGTAAACAGTTCAACTTTAATAAGTCCTTTATGACTTCTCTTTGCTGTTCACCTTTTCATGGTTCTCTTCATTCTTGTGTTTGAAAGTCAAATTTTCTTTTCAGCTCTGGTCTTTTCATCAAGAATGATTGAAAGTCCTCAATTTCATTGAAAGACCATTTTTTCCCCTGAAGTACTATACTCAGTTTTGCTGAGTAGGTGATTCTTGGTTTTAGTCCTAGTTCCTTTGACTTCTGGAATATCCTATTCCATGCCCTTCGATCCCTTAATGTAGAGGCTGCTAGATCTTGTGTTATCCTGATTGTATTTCCACAATACTTGAATTGTTTCTTTCTAGCTGCTTGCAACATTTTCTCCTTGATCTGGGAACTCTGGAATTTGGCCACAATGTTCCTAGGAGTTTCTCTTTTTGGATCTCTTTCAGGAGGTGATCTGTGGATTCCTTGAATACTTATTTCACCCTCTGGTCCTAGAATATCAGGGCAGTTTTCCTTGATAATTTCATGAAAGATGATGTCTAGGCTCTTTTTTTGATCATGGCTTTCAGGTAGTCCCATAATTTTTAAATTGTCTCTCCTGGATCTATTTTCCAGGTCAGTTGTTTTTCCAATGAGATATTTCACATTATCTTCCATTTTTTCATTCTTTTGGTTTTCTTTTGTGATTTCTTGGTTTCTCATAAAGTCATTAGCTTCCATCTGTTCCATTCTAATTTTGAAAGAACTATTTTCTTCAGTGAGCTTTTGAATCTCCTTTTCCATTTGGCTAATTCTGCTTTTGAAAGCATTCTTCTCCTCATTGGCTTTTTGAACTTCTTTTGCCAATTGAGTTAGCCTGTTTTTCAAGGTGTTATTTTCTTCAACATTTTTTGGGGTCTCCTGTAGCAGGGTGCTGACCTGCTGTTCATGCTTTGACTGCATATCTCTCATTTCTCTTCCCAGCTTTTCCTCCACCTCTCTAAGTTGATTTTCAAAATCCTTTTTGAGCTCTTCCATGGCCTGAGCCCACAGAATATTTAGTCTGGATGTTTGGGATACAGAGGCCTTGACTTCTATGCCTTTGCCTGATGGTAAGCATTGCTCTTCCTCATCAGAAGGGAAGGGAAGAGATGCCTGTTCACCAAGAAAGTAACCTTCTATAGTCTTATTTCTTTTCCCTTTTCTGGGCATTTTCCCAGCCAGTGACTTGATCTCTGAATATTCTCCTCATACCCACCTCGCCTCCTGATCCTCCCAGCCAGAGCTTGGGGTCTGAGATTCAAATGCTGCTTCCCAGACTCATGGTTTCCCCAGGGGCAGGGCTGCTATTCAGTGTGAGATTAAGTTCAGGTACTCAGGTCAGGGCAGGGCCGCCTCTCAGGCTCAGTTCCCTCAGGGGGTTTATGCAGAGACCTTCAACAATGGATCTAGGCTCCTGCCTGTTTGGGGAACCCTGGTCTGCTGCTGTGTCAGCTACTGCCTCCCATGGGGGCACCCCACTCCCCTCTCGACCTGCCAAGAAGACCCTCTCACTGACCCCCGTCACCTGTGGGTGGAGGGTCCCGCATGGCCGCTGGAGATCCTGTTCCTGAAGCCTGCTCAGATCTGCTCCTCTCCGTGCCACGGCCACCGCAGGGCTGGGCTGGTCTCCGCGTCCGCAGCACGATGGACGTTTTGCAAGAGGTTTGCAAGTCCCTCTGGAACAGAAATCTCCTTTGCTCCACTGTGTTGTGGCCTCTACTACTCCAGAATTCGCTGTGAGTTCCTTTTTACTGATGTTCTATGGTTTGTGGGTTCGGAGCTATGTGTATATGCATCTTTCTACTCCGCCATCTTGGCTCCGCCCTCAGAAATCGACGGTCTTAAATGCATTTTACCATGAGAAAGGACCTCTCTTATTTGAACAAATCATAAATTTAGTAAGACAAGACAATTACAAAGTAGTGTCAATTGAGTTTTATGATCCCAAGCTGTGTGAATTTCCTCTCTGTAGCATATATCTCTGTGATGTAAGATAAGGAGAAAATCCCACCACTGTGATGGCAGGCATTCTGCTGACACAGGAAAGGGTAACTTTAACAAAGTTTCAGTTGAAATTACAACCCAGGATGTCTGTGTTTTTCCTTATCACTAACAGGCAATAAAAGGGTCTCCTAAGTAAATTACTAAGTCAACCCCATTTGCTTCGCTGACACCAAAAGGCATCCTCTGAGTTTACTTAAGATAACAAAGGAGATTGTAAGGTTCAGACTATTAGGTCCTTAATTTAAACTTTGGATCTTATTAAAGTCCAAAATTCATCTTAAGTATTATCAGTTTGTAATATAATATTAACATTGTAAAGAACTGACAGTATTGCTCTTTCAGTGGTGGACCGTATTAGTCCACCCAAAATGAAATAAATTGAGTTTCTTTGATAGTGGTGTTATAATTGGTGCATTTTGCTGCTCAAGTTTTATCTTTCTCTCTCTGACATTTATAAGTTTATCATATATATGATGTACAAAAATGTATACATGCGCACATATACATACTTTTACATCTAAATGTGTACAGGAAGGAGAAGGGAAGAAGAGAGGGAGGGAGGGAAGGAAGGAAAGGAGGGGTAGTATAGTAAGGAAGGAGGAAAGGAAGTAGGGAAAAGAAAGAAGGATGTAATATAAGAAGGGAGGGAGGGAAATGAGGACAAATGTGGCAGAATTTCATCAAGGTTTGGAAAGGGAACACAGAACGGAAGTATTATTGTTTGTTTATTGTTTTAGTTCTGCCTTGTTAAAGGGATTAAGCAAGATTTTGCATCTTGCTTTCTATGTTTATTTGATTACTTTAGTCAATGATCATTAGGTTTAGAATAATAATAGAAAAGGAATGGCATTATTATTTTTTTCCAGTATTTAGAGACTTAAGGATTTAGAGACTTCTATTAGGTCATAGGCATGGTTCAAATAGGGATGTGTGTTAGATTATTTTAATTGGTTTGACATGCTATTTTGTTGGGTCAGAGTGATCAGATGTATGTGTGTATGCCAGGGGTGGGGGGTGTGGGAAGATGCTAAGCACACACCAGGATGGATTTTGATGTAATGAATAAGCCTGTATGGTACAGGCATTAAAACTAGTTAGTGGAAGTGTTGTGGCTTAAGTGAGATCCTAATGTTTGGAACTGAGGGACTGGATGAAGTATTTAGTTGTTTTCTGAGACAGGAACTGTAAGTGAAATGTGCTGTTACATTGATTAATCACTTGAAATGGGGTCCCTGAACATAGGTTTTTATACCTGTTTAGAGTTTTCAAATCAGTCAATCAAGCTTTTAATCTATGGTTATGTTGAGATAGACAAGAATAAACAAGGATTACAACAAAATTTCAATGAACATTTATTAAATGCCTACTGTATATAGAACGGGGCACTAGATGGCACAGTGCATAGAGTGCTGGCCCTGGAGAAAAGAGGACCTGAATTCAAAGTTGGCTTCAGACATTTACTAGTTGTGTGACCCTGGGCAAGTCACTTAGTCCTGTTTGCCTCAGTTTTCTCATCTGTAAAATGAGCTGAAGGAGGAAATGGCAAACCACTCTAATATCTTTGCCAAGAAAACCCCAAATGGGGTCACAAAGAGTCAGACACAATAGTGTAAATAACAATAAAGACACAGAACACTGTGCTATGTCCTTTGGGAACAGAGACTAGATCTGTGATTTTACAGGTACATGGAACTCCCATGTAAGCAAGCTCCTTTTACCAAAGCAGGTAAAAATTATATAAAGTGACTTGTCGTTAGTCACACAGCCAGAAGTAGGACTTGGTCCCAGGATTATCCTGGTTTCTAGGCTCTCCTACCCATTACACTATACCACACTACTTCTCCAAGAAGAAGATTATTGAAATTAGAGAAATTCGTTGCCTCTTGGAGCCAGCAAATTGAAGCTTGGCACACTGACTTGCACAGAGTAGGCTCCTAATAAATGCTTTCTGGATTAGGTTGGATTAGTTGAATACAATAATTTGGAAATTCTGAGGTAGTCATTGCTTTCCTGTTTCAACACTGAAAACGACAATAATAACAATAGCAATAATTATATTATTATATAATAGAATATATAATTATAACATATTCTTTATTATGTTATGACATTTTACCATTATAACATTATATAATACATCATTAAATATCATTTACAATGTTTAACTATATATTATATAATACATGATATATAATATATCATAATAATATTTAAAGCTCACATTTATATGTTACATACAAGGTCTATGAAGCACATTATATACATGATCTCATTTGATCTCACTGTGTATTCTATACTTTTTGTGTAGGCAAGCATGATCCTACATTTACCTGTCTGGCCTAACTGCCGTGGGCTGCCCAGTTCATCTTACCTATCTCCAGGTCTTCAGTGGACAGCCAGATAAACGTATCGAGAGAAGAGACTTCCAGAGTGAAACAGAAGTTGTAGGCTTTATTCTGGATCTTAGCTACATAATGTCAGCATGCAGGGCGAGTTCTTCCCAAGGAGAAAGGAACCACACTCCCCCAGTATGCAGGGGTAGTGCTCCCCGCAGGAGCCCCCTTCTCCTCCCGAGGAGCAAGGAAAAAAGAGAGAAGAACCCCCAGGCTTTGCTGTCCCCATTTAAGCTGTCCCCCTGCTAGTTTGCTGGTGGACATCGTGCATGCTCTCAGCCCCTTAGACAATTAACAACAGGTATGCTCAGACCACGGACCGATCTCAAGGGTGGGATGCTCTCCCCAGCAAGTTTCCACTGAGAAGAGGTGGGAAAACAAGATAGCTCGTGTTTCACTCCTCAATACCCAGCTGTTCCCTGGGGGGCCTCGTGAGAGCTCTGCGGTTTAGAAGCCCTCACCTTTACCTGACCCGAGACGGTCACGTGAGAACCGAGATTACACCCCAACATTTACCCATGTGAGGTAAGTACAGAAGATATCAACATCCCCATTTTACAGATGAGGAAATCAAGACTGTGAGAGATTAGGTGACCTGCCCATGGTCAAACAACTAGCGAGTGGCAGATGCTGTTTCTACACCTAGACCTCTTCTGACACCAAGTCTAGCAATATTCTCACAAAAATTAGTACAAACCAATATAACAGATGAAACAGTATTGTAAAGGCAGATAAACAGATCTTTCTAAAGAGTTTCATGTTTGAGACATGATAAGCAATTCAAAATGCTTTACTTACTAAAAGTTTTCTCAAATACAAATTCAATCAAATGGAGTTGTATCCAAACTGATTGGCTTCACAGATCCCACCTCTCCTTCAAGGCTCATTCATAGGATTATAGATTTAGATCTGGAAAGGATTCTAGAGACCATGCAGTCTGAGGGTTTAAGAGATTCGCCCAGGTCACGTCTCTTCTGTGAAGTCTTCCTATGCTGGGTCATCTCTCCATCTTCTGAGTGTACAGGTTTCCTGTCTACACCCCTTCATCATTTAGTACAGTAGCTTGGCACCAAGTGCTGGGCTTTGGGCTCAGGAAGACGAGTTCAAATCCCCATTTGATATACTTACTATGTGACCTTGGGCATGTCATTGAACACTATCGGTTCCAGATTCCATATTTTAAAAATGCAGGTCATAATGGCATAATTCTCTTAGGGATTGTGGAGATGATCAAAAGAGATAATTCTCCACAAACCTTAAAAGGCTATGTAAATGCCAGCTATTATCACTAAGTATGACTCCCTCCCTATATCTCTTTTTTTCCTTATTCAGTTTCCAGAATTCTTTGGATTCTTTTATAGTGCTGCACACAGTAGTTCTTCAAGAAATATTTACTGTTTGAACACATGAACATATTACTTAGTCTCAGCAAGGTATAGATAACTTTCATTTAGCTGAAATCAAAACAACAAGAAAAGTCAAATAGCAATAGCTAACATTTATATATAGCACTTTAAAGTGTGCAACCTCAATAGGTGATGGTAACTATTATATCCCCACTTCACTGAGGAGGAAATTGAAGTTAAAAGACATTCTAATGCTTTGTCTAGGGTCTGAAGCAGGGTTCAAATTCAGGTCTTCCTGATTCTAACTCCAGTACTCTGTCCACTGTGTCACCTTGCTGCTTTTAAGTAGCTGCCTTTTTTTTTCTCTTTCCTTTTTGTTTCTGAGAAAGGTATAAGAAAGTGCATGAGTGGCTAGCAGGAATTAATTTTAAAAAAGAACTTCCAGGACTAGGGCCATTGCTCATTTGGTTCAATCTCATATACCATTTACATCTACACTAATTCAATTTATTAACACATTAACAATATTCATAATGATGACTTTTAAAACATGCAAGATCCTGAAGAAACTTCTGAATCCTCAAAGACAGATTAAATTATGTTCAGTACAGTTTCATTCAAGTCTGTTTTATTCCAATTAACTTGAAAATCCATAATCTATGATAAAAATGGGAAATCTTCAATTAATCAGAATATTCAGTGATGCAGGACACCTGTTTTTCCTTCTAAATAAGTGAGAATTTACTACTGAAATATAACAAAAGTAAGTACAAGTTTCAAGGTGTATTATTGCATTGTAAAATTATATTGGTAAAAGAGACAGTGAAGATAACCTCTTAATTCTAGTGCCTTCCCTCTTTTAATGATTTCCTATTTATCTTACATTTAGCTTGTTTGTACATATTTGTTTGCTTGCTGTCTTCCCTCTTAAATTGTGAGCTCCTTGAGGGCAAGAAGTGTCTTTTGCTTTTTTACGTCCCCAACTTAATAAATATTTACTAACTATTGATTGTCTAAAAAATTTTTAAGTGATTCCACTGTAGATCACAGTATCACAGAATTTTAGAGTTGGAAGGGACTTCAAAGTCCATTCAGTTCAACCAACCTGAATAATTCCCTCTACAAGAGAATGGACAATTGATTATACAGCCTTGACTTGAAGACTTTCAACAAAGATAAAGCCAAAACACCTGAAATGTGGCAGAATGCCTATGTCAGATGGTCTCGCATCGTCATTTTGCACATTCCCAGGCTAAAATTGGGCTCAGAAGTAACACATTTTGCTAAGACAAGCAGTTAGCAAGTATAGTGATATCTCTGCCTTGGGAAAAAAATTACATATAACCTTGTAATTAAATTTTGCAGATGCAACAATCTTACCACCATGAACCTTAAAGGAAATCTATGAAATTATCCTGATTAATTTTCTCTGGAAATTAGCTCACCTGGAGACATAAACCCACAATTTCCTCTGCCATTGTATAATGTTAATCTTTATCTTGTCAGAAATGCCAAGGCTCCCTTTGCGTTGATTAACTTGAATCTGAATGCCCCAATTCAAGCAATAGTAGAAGGCATTTCAAAAAGTCTGAACTTGGGGCCCACCTTTATAGTTATGACTTTAAGATCATAAACACAACCGAAAGTACTGCAGGGCAGAACTAATCTGCCAGAAAAGTATTACCGAGTTGTGGCAACTCAGAGGCACGTGCTGACTTGAAAATGTCACTTCTTGGGCCAAAACTTGATTTCCTTCGTAACCACATGCAGTGTCTTTATAACTGGCATTCTGAAGAACATGGTGTGCTAACACAATGCAATGGGAAGCAAGGCTTATTAGCACTATATACCATTATTTTGTTAGGAAAACTTGTGAGGAGGAAGTGTCTCTCAAATCTCCTTGGCATCAGGGGAGGGAGGAATATGAGGAAAGAGTAGACATCGGAGCAATTATTTGTCTAATATAGAAATTCTGTGTTCCACTCGACTGGTGCAGTCTATGCTCGGTATAACTGTGGGCAGGTAGTTTCTTAACTTCGGGCCCACTGTTTGTAAAAGGAGGATATTGTTTATTTATAAGAGAGCCTTGGGATCTTCATTCTTAAACACCATGATTTGAATAATCTCATATCCTTGAGGCTTTAGTCTCTCTATTTTGTTGTTTCTAATTTTTCAGGGGTGCCAGAGCTCAGAAAATTTCAAAACTTTTGGAATGCTACCTTTCTTTCCTAGCTGTTTCTATTACTGAAGTTCATGGTACTGAAGCAAAGCTCTGCTGGAAGTCGCAAAAGTCCATTGTTATTACTTGTTATTGCACAGCTCAGTTGTTTTTACATTTCTATCCATCTGTGGCCTTCTACTTTTCCACCTACCTATTTATACACACTACATTACACAAGTTTAAACATCAAAGATTGTTGTAATATAAATTCTTTCTAGACATCTGTCTACTTTGAATATGACTAATTCTTTTCAGTTAATTTCATATTTTGCATTCCTGATGATTAAAAGAGCAATCAGTATAGGTGCTATGCCTCACATAGTTATAAAGATTCAACAATGTGGAAAGTAGTCGACTGCTCCTAGGTTTCCCCTTCATTACCATCTCTTACCATCATCTTTTTTCATTGTCTCCTCCTGAACTGACTTGACCAAGAGTCTTCTAGGAGGAAGGTTTTTGGCAAACAATGGCAAACACTTTCTCCTACAGCTGTTAAACCATTGCACTTTTGATCCCCAAGGGAGAAGTTTTAGAAATTCTGATAGCATTTTTACAGTTTTCCTGAGGTTTAACAAGTTAGAGGGGTCTTGATCTGTCTTATACTTTAGTAAATACATAGTTCTTGGAAAATCTGAGTCCTAGGAGGAACTTGCAGAGAAATCAAAATGCAAGGGGAAAACAAGTCCTCATTTCTTATTGCATCTTCAGTATAAAGTTATCATGGTGATGAAAGCACTGCTATTTGGAGTTATCCGATTGCAGATGCCTTTGGAAGACTACACTTTCCAGTTTTCAGTATTAAAAAAATTTAGATGGGGAGGGGAACAAGTATTTATTAAGTACCTACAATATGCCAAGTACTGTGGCAAGTGCTTTACAAATATTATCTCAGTTGATCCTTATACAGTGTCACAACACTGTACTACTTTTTCTCCCAATCACAAAGGGCTATACTTTTAACCAGAAGAGACAGGCTTCATTTGGACTTGAAGAGGTGGAGAGGCCTCTTTCACAATGGGATACTCCAAAAGAAATCAGTCATCCTTTAGCCCCAACCTCAGATCCCACCCCGGCCTCTTGCAGCTACACTTAGCAGAGCTGTGATGATTTAGAACATGCTGTGAGTATTCACTGAAAAAAAATGAAACAAATTGGGGGGGACAAAGGGAAACAAAAGTCAAGGTTGGCTGTGTGAGTACAGCAACTGTTTCCTGGGTCTCCTTGACCTGCTGCTGAGTAGTGAGTATGTGAATGTGAATGATAACTTTTTGTTTTATTTTAGTATTTTTCCTCTCAAAGTGAAGGGATAAAACAATCTTTGAAATGCATGAAAGCTTTCTGTTTCCTACCTGGTTCATTCTAGTTTTTCTTCCTAGGATGCCAGCGTTAAATACTATTGGGAAATGGTTTTCAGTGAGGTCATGTCCCTTACCAGTACACAAAATTACCCAGTTAGCACTGCTGTGGTGGTTATCTAGTGTAATTTTTAGTTCTGGAGAGAATGAGCATGGTGCCAATTACTGAAGAGGTGCTTAATACGAATAATAGAAAGCAAATATAATTGCCACACATTCATTGCAAGGGAAATAAGCATAAGAAAGAAACCCCTTCAACACGGTCAGATTTATCATCTGTATTTGACAAAGCTTTTACAGGTGGTTCACCTTTCCGTCTTCTCGTTCTTTTGCTCTTGAATAGAGAAAGACATGCACTTGGGAGAAAAGACTGAGACACAAGAAGCAGGAAACATCAAAAAGAATTCCTTCTCTTGAATCAAGAACATTCCTTGCAACAATTAGAAAAGTCATCCAAAAACCTGGGCATATTTGAAGGAAATTCAGTTTCTGACACTTCTCTTAAGAAAAAAAACTAATTTTCTACAGGTTGTCTAGAAATATTAGAAGTTATTTCCCACTATCTGTATAATAATCTAATTAAGGGTGTACTGGTAAATATTTAAAAACTGGATCACCATATCATCCCCCCCCCCCCCAGCCAAATGTCTGCATAGTACAGTTTTACGTATTCTCCCATGCATCATTAACACATTTTCTCCATCACATTAAGTCTCAACAATCACAAAACAATAAATCAAGTCCTGATTTGTAGCATTTGCCCATTCCTGAGGGGTAAATTCTCAAACTGAAAATTTAACAAGTGGCTCTTAAAAGCTGATAAGACAAGCTGGTTCCCACACACCCCTGTTTTATAAAACTCACATTTGTGTAGTGCCTTGAGGTTTGCAAAGTGCCTTCATACAACAGTCTGAGATTAGAATGACAAGTACTGACATTTCCATTTTAAGGAGGAAATTGAAAATTCTGTAAGATTAAATTACTTGCTCAGTGTCATACAAGGAAAGGATTTGAACCCAGGTCTTCTGATTCCAAGCTCTGAAATCATTCTATGAAACCACACTGCTTCTCATAGCTGTATTCCAAAACAAAAATATTTTCTCTAGTCCAAAGTCACCCATTCATTTTCAGGTTTTTGGTTATTATCATTCTTGTTGGCTGAGGCTGTTCTTTCCATTTCCGTGGTTATACTCATTATGAATACTGTTCTCCTGGCTCTGCTCACTTCACTTTGCAACAGTTCATATAAATCTTTCCATGCTTCTCTGTATTCATCATGTTCAACATTTCTTACAGCAAATCAATATCCCATTACCTTCACCTGCCACAATTTGTGTAGCCATTTTCCAATAAATAAGCACCTACTTTGTTTTCAATTCTTTGCTAATAAAAAGTGCTATTCCGCATATTATGGGATCTTACTTTTTGTCATTGAACTCTTCAGGTATAAGAAGCCTGTCAATGCATATCTGGGCCAAAGGGCATGGACATTTTGCTTACCTTCTTAGAGTAGTTCCAAATTTCTTTCTGGAAGTGGAGCATATAGTTTAATGTGAGGATGAGCTACAGGAGGAGGTTGGCCTAAGACAGATCCATTTTCTACATTGATATAAGATCAGAGGGAGCTGCTCCTACATTTGTTCTCATCTCAACTCTCCCCACATCTTTTTTTTTTTTTACTTTGTTCCAACTTTGTGAAGAAGGTGGTTTTTCAGTATTAGCCCTGGACACCACTATTGACTTCCAAGCAGAAGTCCTCTCCATGGGGTACTTTTCACATTTATGGCACAATGGACTGTCTTCTTTTCAATACCTACTAGGTGAGGTGCTTAGGAAGACCCAGTGGTTCTTTCAGATGACTGGGGACTGTTTCATGCTGTGCAAGAATGAATTTGAGTCATTAGTCACTGAAATGAGTTATGTTCTTGGATAAGAATGAAGCAAAGTCTTATGTTTTACAAGAATGTGGGAGAGCCAGCCAGCTAAGAGCAGGCCTTTCCTTTCCCTAGTGCTTAGCTGCCTTTGTTGACAGCCTGAGGATGTATTTTTTTTTCAGTTACCACAGTTGGACTTGGCAATAGACATTTTGTCTTCTCCGATACTGATATTAAGGAAGCCATAGAATATTTATAGCTGAGAACAAAACCACATGAAGTACCTGGGAAGTAATTAGAATACTCTGGTCTACAGCTATATGGAAGATTAAAAGCACTTGGCTATATATGGTTGTTGTCCTTTGTCTTTGAAGAAGATCCAAATGACATCACCATGATCAAGTGAAATTTCAGTGTCTCCAGCTGTGGCTGATCAGACCAATTTGAGCTCGGAATGCTCTACCACAGGTTGGGCACAGATAGTCCATGTGAATATTTTGGGTGGATATCCCAAATTTGCGCATCCTGCGTTTACTTTGTGCTGTCTCAATACTGCTTTGCTCAAAGTGCACACCTCCCTTTCTGATGTGGGCACACCGCTGAGCGGTCCCGTGCCAGTGTCTCCCATGTTTCAAAGTCAAATCCAAAGTTCTTGAGAGAGACCTTGAGAGTATCCTTGTATTGTTTCTTCTGGGTAACCATGTAATCACCTGCCCCATGCAAGTTCTCCATGTGATAGCATGCCCCATGTGAGTGTTTGGCTATACACACACACACGCATATGTATGCATATATGCATATATGTATACACATGTATACACACATGTACACATATATGCATAAAATAGAACCATAGGATAGATCTTCCTTCTCTCTGTTTATTAATCCAGGTCTCTAATTACAAAAAAATACTATGAGGTCGTTCCATTTTGTAATTTCACACCACCCTTTTACTTGTGCAAAGTTTTCCTTGCAAATTTCTTTGAGATTTTTGGTAAAAACCCTTCTACTTAATGAGAGCTGCAAGAGTTCATAACTCAATTAAACTCAGTATTTACTAAGAACTTTCTGTGTACTAGATACTAGATGGGACAAAAGGTTTAAATATGACATCATAGAAAACCACAAACTATGAGTAACCTGCTTATACATAAATAGGCAGTGATCTAGGTTCTTAGCACAATGGGGTTAATAACATCAGCAGAAAAACTAGACAAGAAGGCTAATACAAGTCTTATATATAAGAAAGCTAAAAGCCAGGGAGTGACATTGCAGTTAAAAGTGATTAGACAAGTTTTGGAACAGGTTGAGGAAGTGTGCCCCTGGGTGAAGGACAGACTGCCAGTATCTACACATACTTGGCAAATAGTAGGAGAGCAGCTAACAGCATTTGGATCGGAAAAACCAGGAGTTTTGTCATCGTCCACCTTCTTTCTGTACAATATTATAAAATGTTCATTTCAGGCAGAAGAAGGAAGCTGTCACAAACAAGTAAGACAATTTACAGTATCCACACAGACCACTCCTTCAAGTTCCTCAGAGAGTTCAAGAGAGCATAGCCCAGAAAGAATATATCCAAATTTACAGAAGGAACTAACAGAGTGGAAAGAGACAGAAAAAATTAATAATTTGGAGACTGAGTTTTCAAAGTTGAGCAAAAAGTTAAAAGAGTTAGAGAAAAAAAGGACTGTCTCATTTAAAGAGGAAGTTACAGATCTTCATGTGGGAAATGAGGAACTAGCAGCAAGTCCCGTGGAAAATGAGGAGCTAGCAGTGAGCTCAAGGAAAGAGGAACCAAGGGAGTGTGAAAAAGAGGAAGGGAGACTGGGCACACAGAAGAAAGGATCAAGGGTGACATCTGGTAATAAAAATGAGGAACCACAACAGAATGCAAAAAGGGGCACTACAGTACCCTCTTATGGCTCAGAATCATGCATGCAACATGTGGCAAAAGCATTAAGAGAACAAAGAGATTGTAAAACTATGGAAGAACTAGGTATTTTGCATTTTCCTGTATTAGAGAATCTTGGTCAGCATGGTGCCCCAGCTCAGAGATCTCATGGTCCAGTACCTTCCTATGAAATTAAAGAATTAAAGAAAGCAATACATAAATATGGGCTGAAATCACCCTATGTGAAATTGAGGCTAAAAGAGTTAGCTCATCATGTACTCACCCCTAACGATTGGAGAACAGTGTTTCAAGCAATTTTAGAACCAGGAGCATGGCCAAAAACACCTTGTCCTAAATGTAGAAAGATGGGTCACTGGGCATCAGAATGTTGACGAGCCATGCCACAACAATATTTAAACACCATGGTAGGCAACCCTCCAGCCCAGGAAGAAAGGAGAAGATTTCAAATTCAGGCATCCCAATGGAGAGACAATCCCAGCAAGGAGACTCAACACCTCAGACAACAATATCAACAATTGGCCACAATGAGATCAGCAAACAAGTAGTAGGACTGCAGAGTGCAGGATACTATTTAGTATCTCCACCGACTACTGTCATGGTACCTTTAGCAAAGAAATTTCAGTTCCTTCCCAAGAAGACAGGCATCTTATTATCTGTACCTGCAAATGAATACACAGGACTAGTGCCTATATCACACATATTTCCTGCAAATCAGGAAATAACACATATACCTATGATGAATACTACTAATAATGAAAGCACCCTAGACAAAGATCAGAGGATAGCAGTAATTCTATTACTACCAAAAGAACAAAGAGATAATCAGGTTTATTGGGCACAAAGGATTACAACACATAAGCCAGAATTAACAATAAAGGTGGAAGGAAGACGAATAACTGGGTTGATAGATACAGGAGCTGATAGGACAATATTTCCTATGTCCCAATGGGATGAGTCATGGCCTTTGGATCCGGCTCATGATTTGTATGGAATTGGAGGAATACAATCAGCTGTAGAATCTTTACAACCATCAAGATGGGAACATGAAGGATGAACTGGACAGGTTTGGCCTCATGTTTTAGAAGGACTTCCAGTTGTATTATGGGGATGTGATCTCCTGTCACAACTCAATATAACTTTGCAGACAAATTTTTAGCAAGGCCCACTGGTGAAAAGGCTGCAATAGCAACACCTCGCCTACAATGGTGCTCAGATGAGCTTATTTGGGTGGACCAATGGGCCTTAAATAAGGAAAAACTCACAGCCTTGAAAAACATAATTGAAGAACAGCTTGATTCAGGACATACAGAAGAATCATTTAGTCCATGGAATTCACCTGTATTTGTGATTAAGAAAAAATCAGGGAAATGGAGGATGTTGACAGATTTAAGAAAAATTAATGAATCCATGCATACTATGGGCATTCTACAGCCCGGACTGCCTTCACCAAACATGATAACACAAGGGCATAAGTTATGAGTGATAGACATCAAAGACTGCTTTTATAGCATTCCCATACATCCTAAAGATAAAGGAAGATTTGCATTTTCTGTGCCAGCAATTAATTTACAAGAACCTGCTAAGAGATATCAATGGAAGGTATTGCCACAGGGAATGAAAAAAGGTCCTACATTGTGTCAATGGTATGTAGATAAAGCCATAAGCCCAGTAAGACAGAAATATCCAGAGGTCCATATTATCCACTATATGGATGACATCCTAGCCTCTAGTCAATCTACAGACCTTTTAGAGAGGACATTAGAGGAAATTACAGAACAGCTGAAACTGCATGGATTAATAATAGCAACTGAGAAAATACAAAAGTCGTTACCAATTGACTACTTAGGGCAAAGAATACAACAGGCTTCAGTGCAGTTGAAATCACCTATTTTAGATCCTGAGAAAATTACAACTTTAAATGAATTCCAAAAATTGATAGGAGAGATCCAATGGTGCAAACTACAGTTAGGGATCACAACATATCAGATGAAGCCACTATATGATTTATTGAAAGGTCCATCCTAATTGGATTCATGCAGAGAATGGACAGATGAGGCATTAGAATGTTTGAGATTAGGGCAAAAGAAGATTGAGGAAAGCTCTACTATTAGGATATTAGAACAACAAGAATTGGAAGTGACAATATTATTCACTGAGAAAATACCCACTGGGGTTTTACATCAATGGCAAGGAATTGTTGAGTGGATACACTTAGCTCAAATAAAGAATAGGGCTTGTGTACCTTATGCTGTGTTGGTAGCACAAACAATGCACAAGGCAGTGAAGAGAGTAAAACTGTTAGTGGGAAAAGAGCCTCAAACAATATACACTAGGTATACAAATCAACAGATAGAGAGCTGCATACAAGAGTTTGTGGAATGGCAGATAGTGTGCAATCAAAATATTCAACATGGCTGCCCAATTCCTTTTGGTCAACAATTTACCACATGGCCATGGTCTTGGGCAGAAAAGTGTTCTCCAACACTAGTTGAAGGAATTAATGTCTTTACAGATGCAACCAAAGATCATAGGGCTTCTATGTATGTTCCATCCAAAAAGAAAATGTACAAGTTCCGGACAACATTCAGTTCCACACAACAAAATGAATTATATGCAGTTTTACAGGCATTATTGCATGTTGAAGAACTATGCAATATTATCACAGATAGCAAATATGTAGCACTGCTAATACCTAGATTGGAAGCAGCTTATGTCCCTGATAGAGCAGATAATATCACACAGTTGACTATGGAAGTTCAACAAGCAATAAGGAACAGGACAACAAAATTTTACATCACACATATTTGGTCACACTCTAATTTACCAGGGCCATTAGACAATGCACTCCAAACATTTCATTCTACTGAATTGGCACGACAAGCACATTCCAAATTACATTTGTCTGCACGTTCTTTAAGGCATCTTTATGGTATTTCAAAACAGGAAGCTAGATCCATAGTTAAACAATGTATGCAATGTGTTCCATTCTTGCCTCCACCATCTTTTCACCCTAAGAACCCTAAGGGCGATGGTCCAAATTGTATATGGCAGATGGATGTTACTCATTATCCATCCTTTGGAAGAGCAAAATATATCCATGTCACTGTAGACACATTTTCAGGTTTCATTATGGCAACAGCCACATGTGGAGAGGCTGTTAAGGATGTGAGAGCACATCTCTTACATTGCTTCACACATCGTGGTGTACTGAAAAGTATCAGAACAGACAATGGTCCACCTTATACCAGCAAAGCCATTGAGCAGTTCATGGCAGAATTCTCCATTGCACATGTCACTGAAATCCCCCATAACCCCACTGGTCAAACTACAGTAGAGCGAACGAATCGCTCGTTGAAAACTTACTTGCAAAAACAAAAAGGGGAAGCTGGACCAGGAGTTGATGACAAATTACAATTGGCTGTTTATACATTAAATTATTTAAAATTAGATGATGATGGCTTATCAGCTGCCATGAAATTCTTGACATCTCCTACAAAGACTGAGTCTACAAAGACTGTCAGTGACAACGAGTGCTTTGAATGCCAAAGCCCGCAAAGTGATGTGGCACGATGTGAACAAACAATGGTTTGGTCCTCATACGGTATTAACATGGGGAAAAGGGTATGTTTGTGTTTTAACAGATGATAACAAAGAAGTGTGGGTCCCAGTGAGAAGCATTTGAGTGTTGGAAGACAGCTGCAGAAGTAAAATGTTTCATCACACTCAGCAATGCTGCACCCATCGATCCTGCACAGCGGAACAGCAGAGATGAGCGTTCATCACGGAACCACCATGGTTGAGAGTGATGTCATGGAGTGAGACAATGCCAAAATTTACTCTTCATGGCAATATCTCTCACATGTATGGAAATGATGGATTTGAATTTGAGATAAAGACTATCAATGGGACTACATTTCAGAGACATTTTAACTTTTCAGGCTTAGTTTCAAGTTTTCCATTCTGTGTACAGAAAGGTATCTCAGGGATTTGGAATGGGTTCAGTTTCAATTATACACAGGTGAAGGGGACAGAGGGGTATCCTTGGTGTGCCACCATTGTGGATGGAAGAGATGCACTGGATGAGAAAGGTCAGCGACATGCTTATTATCTGTTTACTTGGAGGATAAATGGGACAATGGTAACTTGGTCAAGTACAGATTTTGTGGGACTTTCCCATGGTATGGGTCATAGGCCATTTTGTGATTTGTTCAAAAAGAGAAATTAACCCTATGGCATCAGTACACAGGTTTTTTACCATTTGAGAATTGTCATACCCATACATGTCAGCAAACAGAATTAACAATGGGGAATTATATGGAAATGTTGTATTCATGTCACAATCTTACATATATGCCTGATGCAAGATTTGCTCCAGAGTTTCCTAGACAAATGTATATCAATTACAAGGGGTATCCTATGATAGGAAGACCTGCTCAGGGGTTAGACAAAATTATTATGGCAATGGGAGGACAAACTGTACAGGGCATGCCTGAAATATCAACAGGAGACAAAAATAATGTCATTACACTGATGGATAGAGTATGTCTTGGAAATAAATATGTATTCCTTTGGGATAGAGACAATAGATCAAAATTAGAAATGTATAGAAACATGACAGGAATTTTCAACTTTACTTGTCAGAATTGTTCTGTGCGAGAAGGTATAGGACCAAAGATTAAGGGAAGAGTATTCATTTTGACAAGACCACGTTATGCTATGACGGTGGTTAAGGCAAAAGGTTGGTATAGGACACCCAGCGATGAAGTAATGTACACATTGGATAAACAATTGGGTGGCCTGGTGATTAGAGCTAAAAGATGTATTTCGAGTGTAATGTTAGGGACTACCTTGTTAGTTGAAGCAATTTTAGCATCCACAGCATTGGCTATGTTAATTTCAAATTCACAAAATGCAGTAGTGCAAGCCTCTGAACTGCATGCTCTCATGAAGAATGTGTCAACAGGTTTTAGACAACAAGCAAAAATAGACCATGAGTTCTATGAGGCTATCCACACCCTTCAAAAGGCAACAGAAGTGATTAGAGAGGAAGTGGCCATAATATGGCTGCAAAACCAATTACAATGTGATTATAGGTATAACACATTTTGTCTGACAAAGAAAAAATATAATGAGTCACAAATGCAATGGGAAACAATTAAGGCTCAATTACATGGATTGATTGCAGAAAATATCACCTTAGAAATTCAGCAATTGACAAAACTGGCACAAGAAATTGATCAGGAAGCAGACACAGATTTCGAACCTGAAAAAACAGCTTCAAAATTATCTAGCTTCTTTCAGCACATTGATCCGTGGGGAAAGACTGAAAATTGGTTCACACCGTTATTTTTTTTTTTTTTTTTTTTTTTTTTATTTTTTTATTTTTTTAATGTTTAACAATCACTGCCATACAATTGCGATTTTATCCCTCCCCACCCACCCCCCACTACCTCCCTCCCTCCCCACGACTGCATACAATTCTGTATAGATTCTACATATACTTTCCTATTGAGTATATTTTCACTATAGTCATGCTATGTAGTCAGACTAAGATAAATGAAAGAATCCGTATAACAAATCAGAACATGATACACAAACAGATACACATACACAAACATGATCTGCTACATTATGTGAGTGACTTCCATATTTCTCTCTCTGAGTGTGGAAGGCATTTTGCCTTGAGGTCCACCATTGGGATTTTTTTTTTTTTTTTTTCAGAAGTTCTTGTGTTATTACAAAAATCTAAGTCTACCAGAAAAAGCTCTCACACACTGTGGTTGTTGCTGTGCATAAAGTTCTCCTGGTTCTGCTCCTTTCACTCAGCATCAGGTCATATAAGTCCTTCCAGGCCTCTCTGAAGTCTTCTTGTTCATCATTTCTTATGGCACAATAGTACTCCATTACATTCATATACCATAATTTATTCAGCCATTCCCCAATTGATGGACATCCCCTTGACTTCCAGTTTTTGGCAACTACATAGAGTGCTGCTATAAATATTTTTGTACATGTGGGACCCTTTCCCATTTTTATGATCTCTTGGGGATATAGTCCTAGTAGCGATATTGCTGGGTCAAAGGGTATGCACATTTTTGTAGCCCTTTGGGCGTAGTTCCAAATTGCTCTCCAGAATGGTTGGATGCGCTCACAGCTCCACCAACAATGAATTAGTGTTCCAACTCTCCCACATCCTCTCCAGCATTTATCATTTTCTTGTTCTGTCATGTTTGCCAATCTTATAGGTGTGATGTGGTACCTCAGAGTTGTTTTGATTTGCATCTCTCTAACCAATAGTGATTTAGAGCATTTTTTCATATGATTATAGATAGCTTTAATTTCTTCCTCTGAAAATTGCCTGTTCATATCCTTTGACCATTTATCAATTGGGGAATGACTTGTATGATTATACATTTGGGTCAGTTCTCTATATATTCTAGAAATGAGGCCTTTATCCCCGAGCTTAGCTGTGAAAATTTTTTCCCAGTTTACTACATCCCTCCGGATTTTGGTTGCATTGGGTTTGGTTGTGCAAAAACTTCTCAGTTTAATGTACTCAAAGTTATCCATTTTGCATTTCATAATGCATTCTATCTCTCCTTTAGTAAAGAATTCTTCCCTTCTCCATAGATCTGATAAATACACTATTCCTTGCTTCTCCAGTTTATTCATGGTATCAATCTTTATACCTAAATCATGTACCCATTTGGACTTTATTCTTGTGTACGGTGTCAGGTATGGGTCTATGCCTAATTTCCGCCACACTGTTATCCAGTTTTCCCAGCAATTTTTGTCAAACAATGAGTTCTTATCCCAGAAGCTGGGGTCCTTGGGTTTATCAAACAGAAGGTTGCTATATTCCTTGCCTACTGCATCTTGAGTGCCAAGTCTATTCCACTTGTCTACCTCTCTGTTTCTTAGCCAATACCAAGTGGTTTTGATAATTGCTGCTTTATAGTACAGTTTAAGGTCTGGTAGCGCTAGGCCACCTTCCCAAGCATTTCTTTTCATTAGTCCCTTTGATATTCTGGACCTTTTGTTTTTCCAAATGAATTTTGATATTATTTTATCCAGCTCTAGAAAGTAATTGTCTGATAGTTTAATTGGTATGGCACTAAATAAGTATATTAATTTGGGTAGAATTGTCATTTTTATTATATTGGCACGGCCTACCCATGAGCAACTAATGTTTTTCCACTTACTTAAATCTGACTTTATTTGTGCAAAAAGTGTCTTGTAATTGTGTTCATATAGTCCCTGGGTTTGTTTTGGCAGGTAGACTCCTAAGTATTTTATACTGTCTACCCTAACTTTAAATGGGATTTCTCTTTCTATCTCTTGCTGTTGAACTTTGTTGCTAATATATAGGAATGCAGAGGATTTGTGTGGGTTTATTTTGTACCCTGCAACTTTGCCAAAGTTGTTTATTAATTCAAGTAATTTTTTACTTGAATCTCTGGGATTCTCTAGGTAAATCATCATATCATCTGCAAAGAGTGATAACTTAGTTTCTTCTTTGGCTATTCTAATTCCTTGAATATCTTTATCTTGTCTAATTGCTACAGCTAACATTTCTAGTACCATATTGAATAATAGTGGTGATAATGGACAACCTTGTTTCACCCCTGATCTTATTGGGAATGCATCTAGCTTATCCCCATTGCATATAATGCTTGCTGAAGGTTTTAGATAGATACTGCTTATTATTTTATGGAAAGTTCCCTTTATTCCTACGTTCTCCAATGTTTTTAGTAGGAATGGATGTTGTATTTTGTCAAAAGCTTTTTCTGCATCTATTGAGATAATCATGTGGTTTTTGTTAGCTTTGTTGTTGATGTGGTCGATAATGCTAATAGTTTTCCTAATATTGAACCAGCCCTGTAGTCCTGGTATGAATCCTACCTGATCATAATGTATTAATCTCGTGATAAGATGCTGTATTCGTTTTGCTAAAATCTTATTTAAAATTTTTGCATCTATATTCATTAGGGAAATTGGTCTATAATTTTCTTTCTCTGTTTTGTCTCTTCCTGGTTTGGGTATCAAAACCATATTTGTATCATAGAAAGAATTTGGGAGGACTCCTTCTTCCCCAATTTTCAAGAATAGTGTATGTAATATTGGAATTAACTGTTCTTTAAATGTTTGATAGAATTCACTTGTGAATCCATCTGGCCCTGGAGATTTTTTCCTAGGGAGTTCATTGATGGCTTGTTCAATTTCTTTTTCTGAGATGGGGTTGTTTAAGTATTCAACTTCCTCTTCTGTTAATCTGGGCAATTTGTATTTTTTAAAATATTCATCCATCTCGTTTAGATTGTCGAATTTGTGGGCATAAAGTTGGGCAAAGTAGTTTCTAATTATTGTTTTAATTTCCTCCTCATTGGAGGTGAGTTCACCCCTTTCATTTTTAATGTTAGTAATTTGGTTTTCTTCTTTCTTTTTTTTGATCAGATTAACCAAAGGTTTATCAATTTTATTAGTTTTTTCATAAAACCAACTATTGGTTTTATTTATTAATTCAATAGTTTTCTTTATTTCAATTTTATTAATCTCTCCTTTGGTTTTCAGTATTTCTAATTTGGTATTTACTTGGGGATTTTCAATTTGTTCTTTTTCTAGCTTTTTCAACTGCAAGCCTAAGTCATTGATCTCCTCTTTCTCTATTTTATTTATGTAAGCATTCAGAGATATAAAACTTCCCCTAATAACTGCTTTTGCAGTGTCCCATAAGTTTTGGTACGTTGTCTCACTATTGTCATTCTCTTGAATGAAGTTGTTGATTGTTTCTATGATTTCTTCTTTAACCCAATCCTTCTTTAGAATTAGATTATTTAGTTTCCAATTGATTTTTGGTTTCTCTTTCCATGGCCTTTTATTACATGTAATTTTTAATGCATTATGATCTGAAAAGGATGCATTGATTATCTCTACCTTTCTGCACTGGATTGTGAGATTTTTATGTCCTAGTACATGGTCAATTTTTGTAAATGTTCCATGTACCGCTGAGAAAAAGGTATATTCCTTTCTATTCCCATTTAATTTTCTCCAAAGATCTATCATATCTACCTTATCCAGAGTTTTATTTACCTCCTTAACCTCTTTCTTGTTTATTTTAAGGTTGGATTTATCTAGTTCAGAGAGGGGGAGGTTGAGGTCCCCCACTAGTATAGTTTTGCTATCAATTTCTTCCTTCAACTCCCCCAACCTCTCCTCTAAGAATCTGGATGCTATACCACTTGGAGCATACATGTTTAGTAATGATATTGCTTCATTGTCTATGGTGCCTTTTAGCAGGATATAGTTTCCATCCTTATCCCTTTTGATTAGATCTATTTCTGCTTTCGCTTTGTCTGAGATTAGGATTGCTACTCCTGCCTTTCTTACATGAGCTGAAGCACAATATATTCTGCTCCATCCTTTGACCTTTATCCTATGTGTATCCCCCCGTTTCAAATGTGTTTCTTGTAAGCAGCATATTGTTGGATTATGGCTTTTAATCCATTCTGCTATCCGTCTCCGTTTTATGGGAGAGTTCATCCCATTCACATTCACAGTTATGATTACAATCTGTGTATTTCCCTCCACCCTCTTTCCCACCATTTGTGCTTTTAACTCTCCCGTCTCCCTTCCCCTCCTCAATAGTATTCACTTTTCTCCCCCTCCTCCTGCAGCCTTCCCCTCCTTCTTTTAGCCCCCCTCCCTTTTAGTCCCCTTTACTCTTATTGCTTCTTTCCTCCCTTTTAGCCACCCTCCCCTTTCTTCCCCCTTCCCCTCCTACTACCTATAGAGCTAGTTAGGCTTATCTACTTAAGATTATTGTTCCCTCCTTTGAACAAATCAGATGAGAGTACCTCTCAAACAATGCTCATCTCCCTCCCCTCCTTCCCTCTACTATAGTTTTGTACTTCTTCCTGTGATATAATTTGCCATTTTCTGCTTCCCCCTTTCCACACCTCCTATTACATTCCCTTCTCATACTTAAATCATATTTTTGACATGACATCATTTACTTTATGCCCGTTCCCTCTACATATATCCCTTTTATCATAATAGCTGCACAGTTCTCAAGATTAACAGGTATCATCTTCCCTTACAGGGAGGTAAACAGATTGCCCTAATTGAGTTGCAAGTTTTTGTTTTTGTTTTTTCCCCTCTGTTTACCTTTTTATGGTTCTCTGGAGACCTGCATTTGAAGATCAAATTGTCTATTGAGTTCTGGTGTTTTGGTCAGGAAGCTCTGGAAATCCCTTATTTCGTTGAATGACTTTCTCCTTGCCTGAAATGTTATGCTGAACTTTGCTGGGTAGTTGATCCTCGGTTGGAGTCCCAACTCCTTTGCCTTACGGAATATTGGGTTCCAATTCTTTCGATCTTTTAATGTAGAAGCTGCAAGGTCCTGTGTGATCCTGACTGTGTGACCTTGATATTTAAATTGTTTCTTTCTGGCTGCTTGTAGTATTTTCTCCTTCACTTGATAGCTCTGGAATTTGGCAACTATATTTCTTGGGGTTTTGAGTTTGGGATCCCTTTCCGGTGGGGAACGGTGGATTCTTTCGATGACTATTTTGCCCTCTGAGTCTAGTACTTCTGGGCAGTTTTCCTTGATGATTTCCTGGAAGATATTGTCCAGACTCTTTTCTTCATCATGGGTTTCTGGCAGGCCAATAATTCTTAGATTTTCTCTCCTGGATCTATTTTCCAGGTCAGTTGTTTTTCCAATTAAATATTTTAGATTTTCTTCTATCTTTTCGTTCTTTAGATTTTGTTTGACTGATTCTTGTTGCCTCATTGAGTCATTAGTTTCTACTTGCCCAATTCTAATCTTGATCGTATTGTTTTCTTCAGTTAGCTTTCGCATCTCCTTTTCCATCTGGCCAATTTTTCCCTTTAAGGAGCTATTTTCTCCATTTAATTTTTGTACTTCTTTTTCCATTCGACCAATTTTCCCAGTTAGGTTTTGGGTTTCCTTTTCCATCTGATCAATTTTCCCTATTAGGTTTTGAGTTTCCTTTTCCATTTGATTAACTCTTCCTTTTAGGGAATTATTCTCTCCAGTTAATTTTTGAACTTCCTTTTCCATTTCTTCAATTTTCTTTTTCAGATTGATGTTCTCATCAGTGAATTCTTTTTTTATGGTTTTAAAATCATTGGCCAGTTTTTCTTTTATATCCTTCTTCAGACGTTCCAGGTAATCTAGTTGTGCTTGCGGTTCACACCGTTATTGACAGGTCTTATAATAATGTTTTTGGGCTTAATGTTTGTACCTATGTGTATCAAATGCTCATTGCAAAGTTTAAAAGATGCTCTACTTTCCAGCAAGTAAAATATCTTTGTCCTTAAGGAAAGGATGCATCAAAACAAAAAGGGGGAATTGTAAGGGAATTGCCAACCCTCAGCCCTCTTGGATGGTGTACACCAGTCATGGCTCAGGTAAACTGAGGGAGATTGGTAAGGCATGGACAAGATGGTGCTGGGAGGAAGGGTTCCACCCATGTTTACTACCAGATACTTCCTGTAAAGTAGGAGTAAAAACTTGCTTAAATTGGCATAAAACTTGCTCAAGCTGCTTACGTAATTGAGACCATAAAAATGGATGAGCTTGCTGGAATAAACGGGAGTTGTTCACCATCTCGATCTTCCGCCTCATTCATTGCTCACAGTTTGCTCCGCCAAGGCCAATGGGCACTGCTGGTCAGAGTAAGACCTGTTGGCCTGGGGGTAAGGGCCCTAAACCCGTACAGTTGAGTCCACAGACTGACATCTGAAACAATGCTGGAGACCACAGTATAAATGCCTTCTTTCCCAGAAGCCAGCCTCTACCTGTCCCTCTACCCAAGGAGATAGAATCCAGAGAGCTGGGTTCTGGGTTTTTTCTGGTCTAGAGGATAGGGTGAGGTTCTTACAGTTCAGGGAGGACTCTGGACCCTAAGGGGGTCTACTGGCATACTGACTTGAAATGTAACCTGACACTTACAGGGGTCCTTTCCTACTGGATGGAGATCTATTCTTGGCATGATTCAGGGCTACAAAGGACTTTTCAAACTTGTTCCTGTCCAGTCTTGTACTTGGACAGACTTTGGTAGATAGTGGAGGACAGAAGGGTCTGGTGTGCTATGGGCTATGGAGTGGTGAAGAGCTGGATGTGACTGAGCAACACACATACAATGTATACATATAAGACATAAATATTACAACATGTAATACATACATAATACACATATAACACACATATTTATGAAGTATATGTATAGAATACATATACACATATACCCATGATATGTATATAAGATGCATACATATAAACATATTTCTATGATGCATCTATGATATATGTATACATAAAATATACACATGCATATATATGTCTATGCTATGTGTATCAACACATATCTATGACATATAAAATATATACAGACATGTACACATATTTATGATATATGATGTATAAAAATTCTATAGACACATGTGTCTATACAGTATCTATACATAAATATATCTATCTGTAATATACACACATATCTATGTATACACGTATGTATGACACATATGAATATACACACATATGTATATATTTAACTTTATTAACAAGGAAGGATGATTAAGTTCTTTCAGTCACGTTTGTTGGCAAGAAGGTGGAATATTACTTGCAAAACTGTGTTCTGTTGGTATATCAGAAGTCTCCATTTACAATCTTTGTTTCATGCCTTCCCCTGGTTATGTTTTCTATCATTCTAGCTGTATGTGTACTCACATATCCCCTTGCATATGTCAGTGCATCAATGCTGACAACTCTCAGAAGTCGGGAGTTGTATTCAGTTTTATGAATACCACATCAAGTTTTGCTCCATCCTTCACAAATACTAGTTGATAATGGTGACAGCATATTTTGCACTTATAACAGCCTTTTGCCTCCAAAGAGGTGAAAATAGCTCTTCCTATATGATCTCCTTTATTCTCAGGTTTTTTTTTACCAGTGTTTTTGTATGTATGGTGGTGCACAAATATACCAAAAAGCTTTAAAATGCTCTAAGTTTTTTCCCAGTCCTTTTGTATGAACAAGCTTACTTTTGATCAATCATCTCCTATTTAGTCTTGTAGGCATTACTTTTTTAAAAATTCATCATAAAAGAATAATTGAAGTTAAAAGGCAGCAACACAATAAAGCACCTGACTGAGTATTGGGGAGGTAGAAAGTCTCTTTTATTCTTCCTTCCTTTTTTTGGAAGCAATTGGGGTTAAGGGACTTGTTCAGGGTCACACAGCAAGTATCTCATTTGAACTCAGGTCCTCCTAACTCCAGGACTGGTGCTCTATCCACTGCACCACCTAGCTGCCCCAGTTCTAGTCTCTTTTTGGCATGAATTAGCTGTGTGGCCTTGTGCCAGTCTCTGTTTTTTCAAGTCTTCATCTTCTCATCTGGAAAACAAGGGAGCTGGACTAAGTATAATTTAAGTATTAACAATTGTTCGATTCTATATTTCTTAATCTAGTTTTTCCTTAATTCTACGTTCTCTTTCTCAATCTTTTCTCTCACTTGTTCTAGTTAAGAGCTATCTCCTCACTTTCCTTAATTTAATAGTCATAATTTGGTCCCCTCCTCAGAATGACCAGAGTTCACATCTGTGCAGACACTTATACACTATGTGAACCTGGATGAATCACTTAAGCTTCGTCTCTCCTAGTAATATTTGCTGTAAAATGGGGATAACAATAGCACTTGCCTCACAGAGTTGTTGTAAAGATCAAATGAGATAATTATAAAATGCCTGGTACATAGTAGGTGCTTAATAAATGTTTGTTTCTCCAACCCCTCTCTTTATACATGCTACAGTCTAGCCAAAGTAGACTAAAACATTCTCTGTCTTGATGATTCCAGTTAATGCTCTGGGAATGGATGTGTGGAACAATTCTTAATACGTTAATCACATGGAACTTCTGTTTAGCATTCATAGCTCTTCATAACTTAGCTCTCCTCTACCTTTCTGATTTTCTTATACCTTACTCCTTAATCTGGTGATGCTGGTCTCCTGGCTCCTCCACAAATCAAACACTCCATCTCTAGGCTCCAGGCATTTTCTCTGGCTTTCCCCATGCTTGCAATGTTTTCCTTCCTCAGCTCCACCAGCTGACTTTACCTGGCTTACTTTAAAATCCCACCTTCCAAAGGAAGCCTTCCCAAACTCCAGTGCTTTCCTTTTGTTAATTATCTCCTATTTATCCCATATATAGTTTTCTTTGTATAGTTTTGTTTGCATGTTGTCTCTTTGGTTAGACTGTTAAGCTCCTTGAGGGCAGGGATTTTATTTTTGGCCCTGTTTGTATCCCCAGTGCTTAGCATAGTGCCTGGCACATAGTAGATGCTTTAAAATGTTTGATTGATTGATCTTCCTTTTTCCATCTACAGTGGTACAATAGAAGGAGTGCTGGGCTTAGAGTCAGGAAATAGGTTCAAATCCCAGCTTTTGTAATTATTAGCTCTATGATCATGGGTAAGTCAACTAACCTCTGAGTCTCAGTTTACTTATCTGGAAAACATGAATAATAAAACTTGTACTATGTACTATCTACTTAAATCTTAAAGTATTACATATACATATTATTTATAAAACAATTAAAATATCCATTACTTATATTCCATGTATTCTATAATTCACAGATTCCTGCATCAAAGCTCTAATAGTTGACCATCATACTAACTGACCGACATATCAGTGTCTCTTCTTAGTTCACCTTAGTTTAGGGCAGGAGTGGGGAACCTGTGACCCCAAGGCTACAACATGGGGCCCTCTAGGTCCTCAAGTATGGTCCTCTACTGAGTCCAAACTTCACAGAACAAATCCTCTTAATAAAAGGATCTGTTTTGTAAAATTTGCACTCAGCCTAAGGCCACACCCAGGGACCTAGAAGGCCATCAGTACCCTAGAGTTTGCAGGTTCCCCACCCCTCCTTTAGGTCATCCTCACTTCTTACCTAGGCTACTGCAGTGACTTCTTAGTTGGCCTCCCTGACTCAAGCCTCTCCCTGTTCCAGTCCTTCTTACACATTGGTACCAAATGGATTTTCCTGAAGTACAAATCTGACCCTGTCACTTGCCTATCAAGTAAAACCCAGTGGCTCCTTATTGCTTGTAGGATTAAATATAAATGCTTCTGTTTAACCTTCAAGCACTCCACAACCTGACCTCAAACTACCTTTCCATCCTCCTTGTCTGTCACTCTCTCTCCTCAGTGAGCCAGACAAACTGGCCTTTTTTCTGTTTCTCATACCCAACCCTCCATCTCCTTTTGTACCAGCTATCCCCCATTCCTCAAATGCCAGATTCACAACTTCAACATTATCTCTGAGTCTAAATTCTTCCTTTCCTACATATCAAAGAATTTTTCAAAGAACTAGGATTTTGGAAAGACCTGGGATTCTCACTGGGGAGCTCTTGGTTGTCAGTTCTCTGCCCCATTTTACCTCCCCAACATCTCTCTGAGATGCCCCTTTTCTTTACTTAAACAGCTAACATTTTAGTTCAGGAACTCATTGTCTCTCACCTGGACTCCTGCAGTAGCAACCTCATCTCTTCTCATTCCAGGTTATCCTACACATTGCTATCAAAGCAGCAATGTATCTACTGGGCAAACAAGTCAGCCTATGTTAGGCAGCAAGGCACCCTGAGGCAGGGACAGGAGGCAGTGTGTGTGATATGAGTCAAGGTGGCACCACCATCATGACCACTGACTCCAACTACTGACCAACTGTAGTCACAGCCACTGAAGACCCAGAATATAAAATTCTGGACATCAAAGTCCTTGACATCGACAAATGGTTCTCCATCAGATATGTGGCCTTATCACTGCAAAATGATGGTAGAGAAGATGTATCAACCACTGTTTGCTGTGGAATCCTAAGGACTATGGGATCTTTCCATCTGACTTGCAGCTGAAATTTCCAATGCATGCATGCATGCGTGTGTGTGTGTGTGTCTGTGTGCACACATGTGCGCATATGCTCTCCCAGTAGAAGGTGGGCTCCATAGAAGAAGGGACCATCTTTGGTTTTCAATTGGTATGAATGTGCTTAGTACAGAGCTTTGCACATAAGTACTTGTTCATTCATTCATTCATACCCACAGCTGTAAGTCCTCATTTTACAGTAAATTCAGGGGCAGATGCAGCATTTGTGAACTTTCAGCAGTTCAGCACCTACTTAGCAAGAAGAATTTGTTAAACAGGAAGCTACCACGTAGGAACTGGAGTAAGCTGCTTCCCTGTTCTATCCTGCATAAGTCCACCCTTATCCCTGCTGGGGTCTCTGCTTCCCTACCTCTAGGGTGGTGCCCCAGAATCCTCTCAAGTGAGGGAACATTTCATGAACTTCCTCTGGACGTTATTTGTGATTCTTACCCAGGCCACAAAAATTCCTAACTGTAGCTCCTTAGATATCTTCAGCCATAGGAGGCTTTTTGGTGAGATGTCTGGCAGAGTTATTGACCAAGTAGACACTCTTGCTTTGGCATCCCCTTCTCATGCATTCTTTTCCCACATTATTTATAGGGTGAACATTCAGTGAATGTGTCCCTTTATTTTAATGGTCAGAGAGCTGACTCATTATTTTGTATTGAATCCAAGACACTGCATTTGTTTTTAAAAGAAGAACATTCCCAAGACACCTAAGATGTGTGAACAAGAACTGATTTCATCAGAAATTTGTGTGCTCAGGAAATGTAGTTTTAACACCAAATTCAACAACAGGAGAACAGCAGTAACAATGATTTTAATTCCTTTCTTTGACAAGATAGGCTGAACTTCAAATAGTTATTCCTAACAGTAGCCAGATAGGCGTGAGTGAGTTAGGGGGTTTGTTTATACAAAGTCAAGGACAAGAAAAGGGTTTAGGGGCTTGTCCAGGGCCCCAGGAGGGAATGCTTTGTACATCTTCATGACCTCACTAGCCTTCTGGGTGGTCTCCCTGCCTCAAGTCTCTCCCTAGACTAGACCATCCTACACTCAGTTGCGGCCATGATTTTTCTAAGGCACTTGTCTAACTAGGTCATCCTCCTAGCTAGTGTGCTCCAGTAACTATTACCTCAAAGATCAAACATAAAATCTACCACTTGGCTTTTCAAGCCTTTTATAATCCCCTAACTTGCCCTCTAGTCTCTTTACTCTTCATACCTTCTCAAATACTCTATGATCCTATGACTCTGGCCTATCTGTTATTTCTTCCAAAAAGAGGCTCCATCTTGTCTTTGTGGTTTTGCTAGCTCTTCTCAGTGCCTGTGAAGCTCTACCCCCTCACCTCCACTTCCTAGTTGCCAGTGAAAAACAAGTCAACAGCTTGCTAAAGGAGACTCAAAAAAATGCTGAAGAAAATAACACCTTTAAAAATAGACTAACTCAAATGGCAAAAGAGGCCCAAAAAGCCAATGAGAAGAAGAATGCTTTAAAAGTAGAATCTGGTAAATGGAAAAGGAGGTTCAAAAGCTGAATGAAGAAAATTGTTCTTTAAAAATTAGAACGCAGCAGATGGAAGTTAATGACTTTATGAGAAGCCAAGAAATTACAAAACAAAACCAGAAGAATGAAAAAATTGAAGACAATGTGTATTTCTCATTGGAAAAACAACTGACATGGAAAATAGATCCAGGAGAGACAATTTAAAAATTATGGAACTACCTGAAACCATGATCAAAAAAAGAGCCTAGATATCATCTTTGATGAAATTATCAGGGAAGACTGCCCTGGTGTTGTAGAAACAGAAGGTAAAATATATGTTGAAAGGATCCACCAATCACCTCCTGAAAGAGATCCAAAAAGGGTCCTAGGAATATTGTAGCCAAATTCCAGGGTTCCCAGATCAAGGAGAAAGAAGAAACAATTCAAGTACTGTGGAAATCCAATCAGGATAACACAAGATTTAGCAGCTTCTACATCAGGGGATAGAAGGCCTTGGAATATTATATTCTAGAAGTCAAAGGAACTAGTACTAAAACCAAGAATCACCTACTCAGCAAAACTGAGTATAATACTTCATGGTAAAAAATGGTCATTCAATGAAATGGAGGACTCTGAAACATTCCTGATGAAAAGACCAGAGCTGAATAGAAAATCTGACTTTCAAACACAAGAATTAAGAGAAGCATGAAGATGTTAACAGGAAAGAGAAATCATAATGGACATACTAAAGCTGAACAGTTTACATTCCTACATGGAAAGATAATATTTGTAACTATTGAAACATTTCTCACTACTTGGTAGTTTGAGGGATTACACACACAGAGACACACACACAGACACACGCAGACACACCCATATACATTCATACATACATATATATACATACATATATACATATATATGTATGTATATACACACACACACACACACACACATACACAGAGAGACAGAGAGAGAGACAGATAGGGTGAGTTGGATAGGAAGGGATAATATAAACAAATAAAATTATGGGGTGAGAGAGGTACATAGTGGGAAGAGAAAGGGAGAAATAGAATGGGGCAAATTGTCTCTCATAAAAGAGGGAAGAAAAAGCTTTTTCAATGGAGGGGAAAAGGGGGCAGGTGAGAGGGAAAAAGTGAAGCTTACTCTCATCACACTTGGCTTAAGGAAGGAATAGCATGCACACTCAGTTTGGTTTGAAAAATGTATCTTACACTACAGGAAAGTAGTGGAGAAGGGGATAAGTGGGGTGGGGGGAATGATAGAAGTGAGGACAAATGAGAGGAGGGAGTAATTACAAGCAACACTTTTTGGGAGGGGCAAGGTCAAAAGAGAGAACAGAATAAATGGGGGGCAGGAGAGAATGGAGGGAAATATAATTAGTCTTTCACAATATGACTATTATGGAATTCCCTTGCATAACTACATATGTATAGCCTATATTGAATGGCTTATCTTCTCAGTGGGTCTGGGTGGGGATGGAAGAAGGAAGAGAAGTTGGAACTCAAAGTGTTAGGAACAAATGTTGACAACTGTTTTTGCATGCAAGTGGGAAATAAGAAATACAAGTAGTGGGGTACAGAAATGTATCTTGTCCTACAAGAAAAGAGAGAAGATGGGGATAAGGGAAGGGAGGGGTGTTATAGAAGGGAGGGCAGATTGGAGGAGGGTGTAATCAGAACGCATGGTGTATTGGGGTGCTAGGAGGGGAGAGATGGGGAGAAAATTTGGAACTCAAAATCTTGTGGAAATGAATGTTGAAAACTAAAAATAAATAAATAAATACATAAACAAATAAGTAAGTATGTAAATAGATAGATAAATAGACAAAATATGAGAGAATGAAAAAAAAAAAAAGAGAATTCATCTCAGACCAACCTGCCCCTCCCAAAGAAACCCAGGACATAATAAAAGAAAATAAAGGGCAGATAATGAGATGTTAAAGTAAATATAAAGATGCATCTATGATACTCTATTATTTTACATAGTCAGAAGATAGTTTCTTTGAATTGAAAAAGGAAGTTGGCCAGTAGCTTAGAGAAGATTAACCGTGACAGCCCTTAAAGAAGCTGTTTTACATTCAGTCCAGGAACAAGGCGGCAGTTAAACAAGAACTGAGGTCCTGAGAGGATATAAAATCTTTGATTCTCTCTTAGAGGGGTACAAGAGGAAGGAATTCTCTCTCTCCCCCTCCCTATTTGCCTATGATACTTTGAAGTCAAGTGATTTGACTAGTAGGAGATCCCCTATTCATCAGGAAACAGAGATATATATTCTCCAGACAGACATGGAAAAAAAAAAAGAGATAGTCGTATGTGAAGAGGAGAAATGTAGCACCTTTAACAGGAAAAAGAGAGAGGTGACTATGTACTCGAGAAAAACACGCCCTGGCAATAATAATAGCTAATATTTATACAGTGTTCTAAGGTGCCCACAGTGCTTTGCTTATATTGACTCACTTGATTCTCACATTTGCCTCTAAGAAAAGCAAGTCTGAAAGAAGTTAAGTAACTTTCCCAAGATCACACAATTCATAAGTCTGAGGTAGGATTTGAACTCAGATATTTTTTATTATAACTCTAACAATTTAGTCACTGTACCATCCAGATGCCTAACCTAGCTAAGCAGCCTGCCAAGTGGAAAGGAGAAGCATAAGGACTCCAAGAGGAATGAAAGGAATTCAACTTCCTTTAGTTCTTGAAGTGAGTTGCCCTGGCTACAGGTGTTTCCTACAGGTGTGTCCCACAACAATTATGGTCTAAGTTTGTACCCACTCTTCCTTTGGATGTTATGTGTATTAACACAACCTAGATTTATTTACTTTCTTTTTCTTTCTGTGGCACATTAGTAAATGCTTCCTATCAACTAAAATGTGTCTACGGGCTGACTGTTCATAGGAAACCTATTAATTTGGGCTTGCGAGCCATAGTGTTTGGAATATAGACTCAAAAATTCCCTAGAACCTGTGAGTGGTAGGTGTCCTCTGAGGAACCAACCAAGGAGCTGGAATACAACTTGGGGAATATAACTACACCTATCTGAAGGATTTTTTCCCTCAATTAAAGGATTACTCATTATCCAAATTAGTAAAAGTTTTTATATTTCATTTTGCACCATGGCATATATAACTTTTCAAAACATGCTTTTGTTATTGTCAGAAACAAGTTCTTGAAATCATACCAGACTGAAATAGTATTAGAAGAATGAAGTCCAGATTAAAACCATATGATGAAAGAGAGAAGAGTGGTAGAGAGGAAAATTACAGGAACAATATATATATTTACAGAATGATAAGAGAAAGAAGTACAAAGGAATAGTAAATTCAGTTATATGCAACTAATCAGGACTTTTTTTTAAACAAGACTAATATTTTTCAAGAAATGCAATGAGAATTCCTGTTATATGGGCAATACAAATACAAACCACCCTAAATTAGCCAGCACCTAAACTGAGGTCCTTATAAGAAGATTTAAGGTAATGAATTGAAAAGAAAAGCTTATAATTAGTAAATCACTCTCTGTGTGTAAATGGCTGATATTTAAAGACCTTCAAAATGTTATTCTCTTAAGGGTTCTAGAAATTACTCCTGAAATCTTATTACACAGTTGATTTCCACTGTCAAGAAAATATTTGCTTACCAAAAGGATAGACTGTAGCCCAGTCCTTATTCAAATCATCACAAATCCCAATCTAGCAGAGAATTAGTAAAGTCCTACAATAGAGTAAAGGAAAATAGGAGAATAAATTTTATTGACTCTCTAATTAAGAAATAAAAAGATTATGTACAGCTCAAATACTATATGTTACTACTGTGTTAGGTGCCTTAGTTTCGGAAAGAGTCATTCAGGATGTAAATCAAACCCTTGATTCTTTTTCAATCTCATCCACCTGAATTGCTGCCTAGTAAACCATATGCAACTTTGTAAGTCCCCTAACTTAACATATCATATTATGAAATGTGGTTTGTGATGAAAGACTATTTCATTCTAAATCATATTTGCATAACATTCCTTCAGTTTAATCTCATCAACAGTCATGTATGAATTCATTATTTAAGTTCAAGAGCATTTTAACTAGAGGTGGAGGACCTGGGTTTAGATTTCCTCTTCTACTTAGTAGCTGTGTGACTGGATAAATCACTTCATCTTTCTCAGTCTCTGAAGGTACATCTAAAAAGATAAGAGTTGGACCCTCATTCTTTTCAGAGCTCTTTGTAGATCTGAATCCATGATACTAAAATCTAATTGTTTCCCACTTTCACTCAGTTCTGCATGATTACACTCAATATTCTACTTGAACCTACAAAAGCTCCTATAAAGGTGTTCATAAAAGTTCAAAAATGCAGTTTAAAAAACACAACATAAAGCAACATGAAGACTTGGAAAGCTGATTTATCATAACAAAAAAAATGATTCAAGGGCAACAGTTTGAAGAATAATTCAAATGAAAAACATAACATTTTTAGAGAAATGCCAGGGCAAGTGATCACTTCTCAAGGAATCCCATTTAGTCAGAGCTTTGGGGACATGAATCTTCAGTTTCCCCATCATGACACATCTTCCACTCACTTTGATGGTTCTTCTTTTTGACAACAAAGTGCACAGGTTAAACAATTTTAGGGCCAAATAATATTTTACAGATTGAATGGTGATGCTTTTAATTTTCTCTTCCCTTTTAAAAAATCACTATCAAGGGTCAATTTTCTTTCAGTCACTTTCCTAATAAGGATGTAATCCAGTCTGGAAAATAAATACTGTGCACTGAATAAAAAGAAAACCTTCCAAAAATCAGGGAATATGAAGAGAGACATTAAATTGCCTTTCTGTCAGGATGGACCCAAACAGAATTGTATAAAGCTAGTATTCAAACACTAAAGGAAGACCTCTAAACACACTAGTATGTTTCAGTTAGGAGAGACCTCTAGTACGTTTGTGCTAAAGCTCCGTGGGGGGGAAGGGGGGTTGTGTGCTGTGCTCCAAGTAGAATTAATACACCAGAATCACTGCAGTCATTTTGAATAATCTGATGGTAATTTTTACAAAATATCACACACTAAATTAACCTAGAAATGTCTTTATTATGTTGAGGCCATTTTTTCAGGTAGCATCACATGTTTTTTATAAGCAAACATCGAACTTTATTTTGTGATTCAAAGTTTAAAAATTCCATGTGGTCACCTCCACCAAGTAATTATGCAAACTTCAAACATATCTCCTTATAGTAACTAACAATCTTTTTTCAAGGAGCAGTAGGAAGCATCAACCAAATTGTTAAAGTCAGTGCATAGTCTTGCACCCCAAGCACCTTTATTTCACCAAGTGGTATAAAAATAGTAGCAAAAAATGAATCATGCTGATTGCTCCTTAATTTAATAGATAAATAAAGTGATCTTGCTGTAAAGGACAATAATGGCTTAGCTGTTAGGTTCTACAAATTCTAAAAACACTAGGTACATCCTGGGTTTGGAGATCAGATGTCATTACATTTTTTGAGAATTAGTCTTGAAAATCCTCTGTTTTCTCATCTTCCACATTAAAAACACATTTGAGGTACACAGAGAATGTTTTTCTTTCTAACACACACACACACACACACACACACACACACACACACAGCAGGAAGTCTCTTAAGGAGTCTACTGCTGAGAAGGTAAAAGCATTTTGCTCGTTTTTCATTTGCTAAAACAATCCAAGCCTGCTTGGTACCCAGAGGGTATTCTCAAATAAACGTGAATCTCTGGCTCCCAGCTAAGTTGATTGAAAACAGAAGGCGAACATTCCTTAAAGAATGAGTATGTTAAATTGTTAATGTCTCTCCTCTACCCCCACTCTCCCCACCCAGGGACAGAGGCACGCAGAGACGCTCAGACCCAAAATCAAGGATTTACTCGAAAGCAGCCAGTTCTGTTATCTGAGAGATCATGCAGTATTTGTATCAAATTCCTTTTTCCCACTGTTTTGCAGCTTTTAGAGAGGAAGTCAAAGCCACAGGGATATTGGAGAGTTTCTGCGAGTTGCTCCCAAACTCACAAAGAAGCAACTTTGGTGACTTGGCTCTCGCCCATCCTGCCTCGGGAGCAGTCACGTAGAAAGATATTTTGATAACAGAAGACCGCTTCAGCTACGGTGCAAGTGTCAGAAAGCACAAAGGCAGATGCGTAATAGTCAGGACCTGGCTAGCGGGTGTAATGGGAACAGTGAGAAGTAGTGGGGTGGGTGGATTGGGGAGTGTGTGTGCATCAGTAGACACGTTACTTTCCTTCTACCACCGCGGGTCAAGGTATGGGGATCCCTGAGCTAGAACTATCTGAATATCCAAAAAAAAATGTTTTTAAAGAATCGATTTCACTTTTAACCTGACCTTCCAATAAAAAAACCATTTTCTGGTATTGTCTTTTCGGGCTAGACGCGGAGTGCTTATTTTAGTTCCCGCGGGGAGTGGGAGTGGAGGGAAAGGAAGCGCACACAACCCACTTCAACGAAAGTGGGGGGAAATAATCTCCGCTCCCCGAGTAGGGGAAGGGGTGGGATCGGAGCCAAAGCGCACCTACCCTCCCACCCGCCCAGGCCATGGGGGCAAACCAAGCAGGACAGGAGGAGAGGAAGCCCGGTCCCTTTAAGGGAACCTTGGCAGACAGGAGAGGAGGCTCCGGCTTCGGGCACTGCAGGTACCTCGGGGAAGAGCGAAGCGCAGCAAAGCCACAGCCGTTACCTGCAGCGCTCACCATCACCACTACCACCTCCTCCTCCTCCTCCTTCTCTTCCTCCTCCTCCTCCCCCACCCCGCAGCCAGTCCCCGCCTCCCAAGAAGACTTCTAATCCAGAGCTTGTGTCCTTCCCTTTATCCAGGAAGGGAGGGAAGAGGGCAGGAAGAGAAATGAGAGTTTTCAAAAACTAAATGAAACGTTTGCACCAAAAAAGGTGGTGGTGGTGGTGGTGGGGTGTAGTCCAGACAGAGGTTGGAAGGAAGAGGGCTCTGCAGGTCGGCCCAGGGGTGCATACACAAGGGACTGGATTTGCACCCTGCACTGCCCGGGGGAGAGGAAACCACACGCGACCGGCTGCACACAAAAGGGAGACCTGGTCCCTCTAGCAGAAAAAAAGAAAGAAAAAAAGAAAAGAAAAGCGCCCCGGAGTCCCTTCCGCACCAGAGCCACAATGGAGCCTTTCACGGAGTTTTCGGGGGCACTGGGGAGAACGACAGAAGCCGGGGAGCAGCGCCCAGCACAAGCCAGGCGGCCTCGGACCCGGGGCCTCCCAGTGCGAGCCTGCTGGCGGGGGGAGGTGCGGACCCCGGGGGCAGATGGGACTGCCCCATGGGCCATCTCCGTGGAATTGGCAGGGGGTGTTTCGGAGCGATAGACGGGGAGGGGAGAGGAGAGGAGAGGAAGGGCTGATGGGGGGCTGGTGGAGCGAAAGCACGGCTGGGGTTTAGGTGCGGGGTGGGAAGCGGGGTAAGTGCGCGTCCAGGAGAGAGCTGCGGCCGCTTGGCACAGATAAGGTTCCCAGAGCAGCCACCGCCAGCTCCTGGGCACCACCGAGATCTAGAGGGGCATCGCAACCCACGCTCGCTGGGGCAGCCCGGCCTGCCGCCCAGCACTCCTTTCCCGCTCCTTTTCTTCTCCAGCTGGCTTCTCCTACGTTTGGTGGAGGGAGCCCAGGAAGGAACCAAGAAAGAAAGGGAAGGAAAAGGAGGGAAAAAAGGTCTGGAGGAAGTGGCAGCCGCCGCCGCTCATCGCAGAGGAATTTGCCAACCCCACCGTGGCTGGATCTGTGTGTGCGAGAGTCTGGAGCGCTCTCTCCCATGCCTGGCACGTGTGTAAAAGCCAGTTGCGCCCATAGTCCCAGCCATACCCTCCTTAGCAAATGGTAACAACCCCAAACCCTCAGATCTTACCTGAAACACTGAAGCACAAAGTCTCTCCAAGTCCCCTTCCTTTCCTCTCCCCCTTCCGATTTCTCTCCCAGCGATCTGCTCAGCTCGCTACACCAGAGAGAAATGCAATAGCTTGGCTAAGGTAGACAGAACAAAGCACAGAGAAGAGTTGCTCCAGAGCTTTGAAACCCTTCAAGGCAAGGATCAGGATACAATTAGCTCATGCTTCCACCTCCAGTCTAAATCAATCTGCAAAATAAGACTTAAGTCGAATTAACTGGTCACACGGGTTGAAAACTAATCTCCTTCACAAATAAAGTTGTAGATATACGTATTTATAAATAGACATAGAGATACAGGGATTTTTTCTTTTGCGATTTTTTTGGGGGGTGGAGAACCAGTCTCATTTCAGCCTCCATCTTGCTTTTTACTCCCTTCTTGCACAGAAAAGCTGATTTTAATAGTTGTGATTGGTTTTGAGGTAACGTTTCCTCAGGCGATTTCTGCAAACGGATGGAATGTTTCTTTGCCAAAAGAGGGAAAAGCATCAGATGATGATAATTATAAGGACTGTGAGTTGTTTCTTATTATTTGTATTTACATCTTCCTCTTCTCTTTCCCGAGTTGACCTGACATTGCCATTGCACTAAGTTCAGGCAACTTGTTGATTAATGTCACCTCCTCTGGATCAGAGGATATGTGATAATTTGGCAATAGAGCAACCCTTTTCAGTTCCCTTGGGTATATAACTTCCCAAAAGAGGTGTATTAAAATAAGCACATGGAGTCTGACTTGCCCCAATCAAGTCTCAATCAGTGCCTCAGGGCGATACATAAACTCATTTCAAATGTTCAACCACGAAGAATTGTAAAAACATTGAAGGAGTTACACTGCTGTTTTTTTTTTTTCCAAAATAGCAAATTAAAAGAGAAAATCTATGGAAATATATTCAAGCATCTACCATTCAGTTTCCTGTAATAAATGTTCCCAGAATAACTGTACCTCCTTTCTCCTTCCCCTTCCCTTTTCCTACTCAATGTCTTATCTATAGGGAAGAGTTCTCTTATACTTGCATTATTTGATGGAAAAACTCAGCTTTCCGGGATACTAAGCTAAAGGGATTTGATAATTTGAAAATGTTTTGATGGATTAATGTTACTTTAATTCTTACCTCTTCTACTCATTTTCGCTTCCCTTTCTTTGAGAAGTCTTTGTTCAAGATGATTGTGCTTGGGCTGTTGTTATCTTAATTTCTTTGTAGTTAGGATGGGATGTGTTGCTCCTTCGTTGCTAAAAAAGAACATGCCATCAGAGAAATAATGACATGACTTGCACTGAACTTTGTTTTGCGTGAGGGAGGGCTGAGCAGATCACCAGCCTCACTTCTCCCCTGGAGCCATCTGAATCCAGTGATCAGATATTCATCAGCATGAATGGAGATGACCCAGGAGGAGGCAATTGGGATTAAGTGACTTGCCCAAGGTCACACAGCTAGTGAGTGTCAAGTGTCTGAGGTGAGATTTGAACTCAGGTCCTCCTGACTCCTGCACTGGTGCTCTATCCACTGCACCACCTAGCTGCCCCAATTAGGATGGGGTATTCAGTTCATGGGTCACCTCCCGTTAGTGTCACATACTTGGAGGATATTTTTTAAAAAAATCATCCTTTGCCTTTAAGGCAAGCCACTGCTCTAATACCAACAAAAAAGGAAGGTCTGATCTTACTGCTTGAAAATATAGTCACTTTTCAGACTGTGGCCTGATTATCATAGGCAGGGGAAAGGGGGGTTGTAGGAGTCTTTATTATTTAACAGGAATACTATAACATAGCCTTCTGAGTTGAAAATATCTACAGTTTTATAATTAAGACAAGAATGATATCCAAAATAAATAGACACACACATACTACAAGTATATTACAGCCTGGGATTCTGAGTGCATACATGTAAACATATACATGTGTATAAACATACACACATGCACACACACATATATATCTGCATGTGTATACATATGCATAGGGGGCAGCTAGGTGACTCACGGAATAGAGAAATGGGCCTAGAGTTAGGAAGACGGGAGGTTAAATCCAGCCTCAGACATATACTAGCTGTATTATCCTGGGGAAGTCACTTACCATGTTGGCCTTAATCCACTAATGAAGGAAATGGCAAACCACTCCAGCATCTTTGCCAAGAAAATCTCATGGACAGTCTGGTCCATGAAGAGCTGGACATGAGTGAACCTCTACACAATAACAACATATGTGTGCATATATGTATGTCTATACACATACTAAGTAAATGTATATGCATGTGGATAGGTATGTTAGTAGATATAGACACATACTCAGAAACCCAAGCAATAGCCTGTCACTATTTACACACACTGTCTGCCCAAATGTACACACACAGACACATACATTCAAATACACATGGAAAGCTAAACTCTATATCATGATCTCCAATTGAATAAGTCCATAAATTTTGAGTTTAGGTCTAATTAAAAGTTGACCTTTCCCGTCACTGATAGAGAAGATATAGAAAGTATAAAAATGTATAAGGAGAAAAGCATCCAAAAAGGAATACCTCAAATCAATTGTAAATTTTCATTTTCATTTGGAATAATAAAATAAGATAACCGTATTAATACAAGATATGACTAAAAGTAGTGTGACATTTTAAAACTAACAATATAGAATTTATACTTTATATCCAAATGAGTGTTTGAGCTTTCTTTAAAAAAAAAAAGCCATGTCAAAAACTATACCCTTTTCTCAATGATGACAAAAACATTTTTGTCTAAAGATCATTCTATTTAAATAAACACAGACACACACACACACAGACACAGACACACATACACACACACAAAATCCCTACTCTTTAGTGGTAGTGGTTCTCCATACTTTCACAATTTAATATTTATAAACAATTGAAATGATTCAGAACCAATTTCTGTGAATAAGGTTGGGAATCAAGTTGGGAGATATCTGTTACTGCTCAAAAAAATGAGGCACAATTATAAAGGATGCAGGCATTTATTAAGCACCTACTATATGCCAGGCACTTTATACTTACTTCATTTGATCATCACAACAATCCTATAAGGTGGATACTATTAATATCCCCATTTTACAGATGATGAAACTGAGGCAGAGGTTAATTGTTTTGCCCAGGGTCAAAGAAGTCCCAGGCTTGGATCTGAACTCAGGTCTTCCTGACTCCAGACCCAGGGATCTATGTCCTAGGTCACCTAGCAGTCACTTTTTACTTAAGAAGTAACGAGAGGAAATTTCTCATCTTATTTATTAGTAGCTCTTGAAGGAATTCCCAGAAGAGAAGTTCTAAAATGGAATTTGATCTGAGAAGAGTATAGCCTCCCAGTGTGGGAACTTTGAAGGGAACAATGCTCATTTGACTGTATATGTTCTGAGAGGTTTGTTTAATATAAGCACATGCAGACCTGCCCTACAACTGTTACTTTTACTTTCTTGCTGTACCTTGAATAAACAATGCTCTCATTTTCTTTTAAAAGAACATCACTTTAAAATGATCTCTGCCTTTTCAAAATAAATCATTTTTTCTTTATCAGTCTGCAGCTGATTTTTTGGGATTCCCCATGGCAGATAGGCTGCAGGATAAGTCCTAATGTTATTGGAATAATGATCTTGGATCTCCCTCGTTTCAGTGGGTCCATAAGTTTAGGTATGTGGGACTGTAGAGGGCAAACCTGGCCTGGACTAGAGTACAATAGTGAAAAGAATGGTTTTTAAATACCTGGATTTTGCTCAATACAATGCTACAGAGATGAGCTTTAAACCCTTCAAATAAAAAGATAATGCAACTTATTTAAAATTAGGAATTATTAATGCTACTTCAAAGTATGGCATCCTTCAGAATGGGAGGAACACCATAGCCCATCTACTAACAATTTCTAAAATTAAAACTTTCATCAGCATAAATTTTTTCATATTGCAGAAAGCTTAAAAAGACCATTTGTGGATGCGATCTAAGCAATACCCGTGTATGACAAGCTACTCTTTTCTTGGGCTTTTGCTGTGTCCCTTCTCTCATCACTAAAGAAACCCACAGAGCATGTATGTGAAATATAGTGCAGTATTCTTTTTCTAATCAATAAATGAACTAATATACCAGTGGCCAGGTATTCACTAGCAATGTGAAAGACTGAGAAAGGACAACTTCAGGAAGGAAACATAGCTTTTAATATTTTAAGATCATAATGAAAATAAAATCAAGAACTGATTTTTAAAGGCATGAAAGCCATTTTTAGAGAATTTAGAATCAAACACAATGAAAATGAACAGAAGTTTAAGATGGTGGTGATTGTGAAAGAGAAACTAAAGAGATGTTCTTTAAAAAGAGCAGAGACTCAGCTGCAATGTGAACTCTAAGACAGCTCTTTTGGTAGCACTATTATCAGTGAGGCCTCAAATCACAAGTTTACACTGAATGTCAACATTTTGTCTCGGGATAACCCTGCAGTATATTAGTGGTAGCAGTGTTAGGTGATGTGTACATTAACCTCTGGAGATGAAATGTGAAATTGAGGAGGCCTCCACTGTGGGACTGAGGTGCTCAGGTCCAAGTTAAAGATTCCATTTCACTTTCCATTAAAGAAGTGCTTTGGTTTAGCCTTCTCCATTCGCTGTTGCATGCTTATTAGCTAAGTCAATCAACTCTTTCTGGTCATTGAACTACAGATATTTGCTTTTTAAGGTTTTGAAAATGATTTCTGTTTTTGTTTTGCTCTCTTTCCTCTCTGTCTGTCTTTGTCTCTCTCATAACAAAGGAAAACAGTTTAGGACTGACAGCTATGCAGCAGTCCCTACCAGCAGTTTACCACCTCTCTCCTGAGGGGAGTGAAATGTGCGTTTGACCATTAGTTTTCTGGAACCAAGGTCAGACTTGTAATTTAGTGCTGTTTTTATTCACATCAGGACACTGATTAGGTTCTGCAATTTACAATACTGAGGAATGCCCACGGAAATCAGATCCATTGAAATCTATTCTCCTATTGTGGTTTCTTTGCTCTGCATCAGCTCATCTAAGTCTTCCCATACTTCTCTGAGGTCCTCATCCTTGTGGGTTGTTGTGGCAGTCATACACCACAACTTCTTCAGACATTTCCCAGTCAATGGACACCCACTTTGTTTCCTTTTTTTTTTTTCCTAAAGAGTTCTCCTATGAATATTTTTATGTTAATGGAACCTAGGAAGTTCAACTACAGTACCTTTGGACTTGGAGGTAATTTTAACTTGTGAGACACAACAAAACAGAAAGGCAAACTGAGCTACTTTATTTTTACTTTTAAAGTCTTTTGCAGGCAAATCACCTGTTTTTTATCAGCTTACTTGAGGCCCTGCATAATGCAGTGGAATGTGAACCTTTCTTTCCCTGCACTTGAATAAGAACATTAATGAACTCAAAAATCTGCTACTTGATTCCTGAATTTTTACTCAGACTTTCACCTGTTTGTAATTAGCCTCTGAGATACCATACTAGTTTTCTAGATTTTTGTCAAAGTTAACAGGTTACAACATCACTACTTTTTGAAAAGGTAAAGAGAATGTTCATAGTTTGAAGGTGTCTATCTGCTGAGGGCAAGACTTTTGATAACAGTAATTATGATTGTAAACAATGTGGCCCTTGTGTGGCTCTTACTGAATTAATCTTACAGTCCTTTCAAAGTTTTCCAGAAAGTTATACAACTTTTATAAATACGAAAATTTCAAATGAGAAAAAAAGATAACATAGACATTAAATGAATATCATCTAACAATTGTATCTCTTGGACCACAACTAAAGGTCCTTTTTAAAAAGAGAGAAACAAGGAAATCCAAAAAGTTTAAGTACGAATCTATTGATCTATTCATCCATCCATTTTTCTATCTATCTCTTTATCTGACTGTTTCTTCCTGTCCATCCATCCATTAGTCCATCAATCTATCTATTTATGTAGTTGGATACCTAGACTTTCCCTGTAGGCAAGGAAAGATGCTAGGATCTGGCAGTATGGACTGCATACCTTCTAATAATAGGATGGAGCACCCCTATACACATTTATTCTTTTGGCAAATGCTTATTAAGTGTCTAAAATAAAAATTAGTACCCATACCATCAGCCGGATAAACATATGAGAGAAGAGACCGTCAGAGTGAAGCAGAGGTGTAGGCTTTATTCTGGATATAAGCTACATGTCAGCATGCAGGGTGAGTTCTCCCCGTGGGAGCCTCCTTCTCCTTCCCGAGGAGAAAGGAAAATACAACAACCACACCCCTCTCAGGCTTTCCTGTCTCCATTTAAGCCCTCCCAGCTGCATAGTTCACTCCTGGACCGTGCATCCTCTCAGCCCCTTAGCCAATTAACCACAGGTGTGCTCAGACCACAGACCTATCTCAAGGGTGGGATGCTCTCCCCAGCAAGTTTCCACTGAGAAGAGGTGGAAAACAAGATAACTCGAGTCTCACTCCCTCAATTCCCAGCTGTTCTCCAGGGGGCCTTGTGAGAGCTCGGCGGTTTCAAGAAGCCCTCACCTTTACCTGACGCGAGACCGTTCTCGTGAAAACTGAGCTTGAGCCTTAACACTATCTATCTATTTATCTGACTGTTTCTTCCTGTCCATCCATCCATTAGTCCATCAATCTATCTATTTGTGTAGTTGGATACCTAGATTTTCCCTGTAGGCCAGGAAAGATACTAGGATCTGGCAGTATGGACTGAATACCTTCTTATAATAGCATGGAGCACCCCTTTCCACATTTATTCTTTAGGCAAATGCTTATTAAGTGTCTAAAATAAAAATTAGTACCCATACCATACAAATTATTCTCAAAAATTGAGAAAGAAAGCACTGCACAAGAATCGTATTATGAGACAAACGGACTGCTAATACATAATCCATGGAAGGATAAAACACACATGAATTAGATGCTGATATCATTCATGAAAATTGATTCAAAACTTTAAATAAAATCCTGTAAAACAAACTGCAGTCAATCACCCAAGAAGTCATTCATTATGACCAAGTTGGATTTATACCAGGGATGCAAGGATGGATAAACATTAGGAAGACACTCAAAACACTTCATCATAGTCAAAATAAAAATAACCTAAGTCACATGATTATCTCACTACATGAAGAAAAAGGCTTTAACAAAGTACAAGACTCACGTGTGCTATAAACCCTACAGAAAAGAGGCATGGAGGGATATTTTTTAAATACCGTAAAAAGGGTCTAAAACCAAAAGCAATGATTATAAGCAATGCAGACACACCAGAACCTTTTCAAAAAGGATGGGACTAAAACAAGGATATCCACCCTCTCCTCTGTGCTGTTTGATATTGTTGTGGAATTGTTAGCAACAGCAAGAAGACAAGAAAAGGAAATTGAAAGCCTACTCTGTTATATACTATTTGTCATAATGCTTTCTGGAAGATGGGGGGGAATTGGGTTAAACCTTGATGGTGTAAAAAACTTAAGACTTCAGTGAAATTTTATTTAAAAAGGAGCTTGAGAGCCCTTATCAGAGGAACAACATGAGTAATTGTTCTCAAAAGTTTCAGTACCTTGAATGAGACATTGCCGGTCCTTGGAACTAAGAATTATTTGATTGCCGTACTGGGGTCTGTGAAAATAGACAGAAATACCAAGACATGGGCCTATTACTAGCACACTTGGAAAGACTTTTAGTGTTCATTCAATCATACACCCACTTGGTCTGTTTGCAGGCATGGGCTGTCTTCACACTTTTGACAGGTTAGTGGCAGCTGGGTGAGTCAGTGAATAAAGCCCTGAGAATGGGGTCAAATTAGGCCTCACACACTTTCAGGCTGTGTGGCCCCAGGTCACTTAACTCATCCTTTGCCTCCATGACCTCAAATTAAATTAATGGGGATAATAACAGCATCTATCTCCCTGGGTGGTTGTGAGGATCAAGTGACATGACTGATTAGCATGGTGCCAGGCACACAGTAGCTACTATAGAAGATGATGATGAGAGAGGGGCAATATTTTCACATCCTTCCATGGTGCAAGTGTGTTTTTAGGCCCAGGTTTAAACAGGTGAAGTCATGCAAATTGATTATCAACTCATGAGCCTAAGAGTGACAGTAATGAGGAGACCATGTCTCAAATATGCTGTTGTTGTAATATGTTGAATAGTATTGAACAGGCAGCAAAAAACGTCTTATATATTTCTCAGCTTGTGAATTCACCTCCATCAAAGAGATAGACACCTTTGCTCAAAAAGTATTCACATTAACACAAGGATAATTAAAGATTATAAGAACCTTCAAATTTAAAGCATTTAATTAGGAAAGAATTATTTCTTAGAGAAAGACTGGAACAGCAATTGCATGATAAAGTCTGTCTTTCTTAAATTCTTCAGTATCAGGAAATGTGAAAATGAATTAAATTATTGAAACAAGTTCAACCTGAACTTCTAGAACAAGTGGTCTTGGATTGAATATTTCTTCAAAACATCCGGTCTATAGTGACATCGTTTCACCATCATGATGACAGAGTAAGCCTGATTTGACTCTAATCTACAAAGACAAAGGTTCCTGGCAATTTATCTATCTGTGATTGGAGAGGCAGTGTAGTTCATCATTGCTCAGCACTCCTCTCCCTCAAGATAATTCTAGCTGAGTGCTTCCCTTCCTCATGTGGAAAGAGTTTCTGTACTGAAAGTGCACCAACCCTCCCACAGCTAAAGTGTAGACCAAGACTGAACACAGCACACTAGAAAAGGAGTTGTCTCCTTTCTTTCTTGTCAAAGAAATAGGGCATCTTGTTCGTGGTCCCCTCTCATCAACGGATCCTGCTTCTTCTTGCCCACATCTCAAACCCAAGTCTAAACTAGAATCTGGGTTGTTAGGGAAAGTAGCCTTGGTGGAAAGAAATTGGCTCTGGGCTGGAGCCAGAGGACTGGGTTTGAGGGCTGGTCTGACTAGGGCTTGCTCAACTGGGCAAGGCACTTAACTTTCCTGGACCTCAGCTTCTCATTTGAGAAATTGAGGGTTGGGGAGGAAGAAGTAGGCTACATGTACTCCCCTATAGTTCTGAATCTATGGTCCAGTGGGAGAGCCCCAGGCTGAGACAGCAGGGAAAGGATTGGAAACTAGGTCTTCCCTACAGCAAGTCCATTGCCACACACTGCCTTTTCATGCAGGTAAAGGGCTGCACAAATCGAAGACCAGATCTAGCTAAGGGAGAGAGGGTGAGGGTCTCAGATTCCTGGGGGTTTTGACTGTGACTACTCAGCCCAGTCACCTTGCGGGTTGCTACTCTCCTGATGCAAGTCCAATCCAGTTACCTTGAACAGCACCTGGAGGAACCCAGAAAACAGGGGGAGAGAACATAATAAAGCCTACCTTTCATAGCTCCATGTTCTGAGGAGGTGAGTCACTGGGAACTTTAAAGTCACCTTCAGAAAAGGAGATCTCTGGAGGATTCCAAATAGATCCTGACCCTCCCACTAGTTCCAACTCCATTGCCACCTACCTGTACCCAGATAGGGAAAGGCTTCATGTGATGTGGAGCCTAGAAGAAGGTCACAATTCCAGGAGGCAGGGGAATGGACTGAAAAGAGGAAAGAAGGGAGGGGGAGGAAGAGGGAGGAGAAAGAGGGAGATGAATGGAAGGGGAAAGTGGGAGTTGGAAAAGGGTACATGGAAGAGAAGGGACAAGAGGGGGAAAAGATGTAGGGAAGAGAAGGAACAGGTGGAGGGAAAAGAGGAGAAAAGGAGTGAAAATGGAGGGAAATAAAAGCAGATGGGAGGAAGGAAGAGGGATGAGGTAAGAGAAAGGGGAGGGGGAACAGAAATGGAGTGAGGGAAGGGAGATAGGAGGGAGGGAGGAGTCAGACTATCACATCCCCAGGCTCCAGGCCCCAACTTCTCACTCACCAGCTTCACAGTACCTGGGGCACATGGGCACCTGTCTCACCCATTCATTCTCTTTCTCCTGGTTCTGGCTCGTCTCTGCTCCCACTCTGCAGAGCATGCACCGTGCAGTGGCTTCCACTGCAGTCACTCATTCATCTTCCAATCAGCACCACTCCCCCTCTCCCATCCAAGACACAGGAGGAGAAGGACACAGAACTAGAGACCCTGGCAGCATCTCCTCGACAACCAGAGAAGATACATGAGTCTGTAGATGAATGGAAAGGGCTGGAGACAGAAAGACTGAAGATGATCGTAACAGTAACAGCTTGCATTGATGGAACCCCAAGGCTGGCAAACTATCCTTTCCATACCTGATATCACAGGACCCTCACAACCACCCCCTTCAATAGGAACTCCTGGTATGGTTGCCTGTCTCATTTCCCAGAAGAGAAAACTGAAGCTCGTAGACCTACCTGGGATCTCATGACTAGTAAGCCCTGGAGCTGAGATGTGAGCTTAATTCTTCCTGCCTCTGACAAGGTCAGCACTCAGAAAGGAGGGGGAAGGGGACCAAGCCAAGGTGCGAGAACCCATCTTGCACAGGTAGAGGGATTTGATAAGGTGAGGAGTCATGAGACAAGCAGGAGAGGGGAGAAAATCACTGTAGTTAATGAGAAATTTTGAGGAGTGGAGAAAGAGAACCAAAGAAAGTGCAGTTAGATGCCCTCAATCCCCTGAGTGAAGGAGGGGGCTAAGACCACAAGTGACAGTCTGTGTAGGGTGTCCCATGCCTTGGTTGAGGGCTTGAGAAGACAGGGAAAGATTTGGAACAGTCATCAGGGGAAATGACGCCTACTCAGACCTCCCCACAATTTGATTGTTTTCTTACTCTTCAGGCATCGCTTAAATAGTGACTGTACACTGTACACATACCCAATAACCTGGACAAACTCTACCAGTGTGTATGCCAGGCCTGTTTGATTTTAGATTCCCTTGCCTCTTTTACAATGTAGGAAGCACATACAAAGAGAGATCTCCATGATTTGTCAAAGCACATATTATTACACTGAAACAAAAAAATGAGTGTCATTCAGGCAAGCAACTTATTCAGCAAGGCCCGTAGTTGCAAGAACAAATCGGGCCCAAGGCTCTCAGCAGCACAAGAGGGCCTGAATCCTCTTTTCTATGGGGCTAATATACAATTTGGAGAGTGACAATCAGGATTAACGATTACGCCTCCTGGTTTCTTATTGGTAGAGGAATTCTGGAGACATTCAGGTGAAGGGTAGAGAGGTATTCTTGTGGTGGGGTGACAGTAGGGAGGGGGAGTAAACCTGTGCCATCTCCAAAATCAGGTGACTTACATGGAGTTGAAACTTAACTTCAGAAAATGGTGTTTGAAAAACAAAATATGGCTACTTATGCTATTTTTAATGTCACAATACAGGGAATACTTGGCAGAGCTGAGACTTAAGACCAAGTATGATGTGTACAAGTCCAGACTCTTCCTTTGCCTTGGACTGTCTCTTGTTAAGAAAAAGAGAGAAGAGAGCCTGAGACTCAGTTTCTTCATTTGCGAAATGCAGTAGGTCAGAATGCCAGAAATTCCTATTTAACAGGGTGGTCGTGGGGCTTCCATGAGATCAAGTACGAAAAGGACAACTTTACCAACCTTTTGACTTCCATAAATGTCAGGCTCTAGTGTTATTGTCACCTTCAGTCTTTCACTGGCATGGCTACAGTCTCAAGTGTCCCCTGTTCTTAAAAAAAGCCTTTCCTTCTACCCTGAGCAAGCCAAAATCATGAAAATCTTGTCTATGCCTGAGGCCTCTATGTAGGCAATAGCCAGAATCTCCTCATCTTGTCTATGCCTGAGGCCTCTATGTAGGCAATAGCCAGAATCTCCTCATCTCTTTGCCATCTGGGTCCCAATCCCATGACCCTAATCAAAGTGCTCTCTCCCCCATCTATAACTTCCAACTAAACAAAAGCAGTGACCTTCTTTTCTTTCTTTTTCTAAAAATAAATAAATAAATAAATAACTAATTAATTTTCAATATTCACTTCCATAAGTTTTAAATTTTCTCTGCCTCTCTCCCCTTCCCAACATGGTGTGTAATCAGAAGTGGTGGGGGCGGAGCCAAAATGGCGGAGTAGAAAGACGCACATACCCTACTTCTGAACACACTGCCCATAAAATATCTGTAAAAAAAAGAACCACTGGCGAATTCTGGAGAAGCAGAAGCCACAGAACAATGGAGCGGAGGAGATTTCTGCTCCAGAGAGCCTGAAAACCTCTCGCAAAAGGTCCCTCGTGGCCCGGACCTGGAGCAGAGCCCAAGCCTACCTCAGCGGCGTGGCGTGGAAAGGAGTGGATCCGAGCAGGCTTCAGGGATGGAATCTCCAGCAGCCACGCGGGTCCCCCACCCACAGGTGACAAGGGTCGGTGAGAGGGTCTCTTCGGGGGGTTGAGAGGGGTGTGGGGTGCCCCCATAACTCAAGCCCCCTCGAGAGGCAGCAGCGGAGGTGGGAGCAGACAGGGGCTCCCCAAGCAGGCAGGAGCCCAGATCCATTGTTGAAGGTCTCTGCATAAACCCCCTGAGGGAACTGAGTCTGTGAGGAGGCCCTGCCCTGACCTGAGCACCTGAACTTAATCTCACACTGAATAGCAGCCACGCCCCTGCCAAAAGCCCTGAGGATGGGAAGAAGCATTTGAATCTCAGACCCCAAGCCCTGGCTAGGCGTATCTAGAGGTGAGGTGGGGGTGGAGAGGACACTCAGAAGTCAAGTCATTGGCTGGGAAAATGCCTAGAAAAGGGGGAAAAAATAAGACTATAGAAGGATACTTTCTTGGTGAACAGGCATTTCTTCCCTTCCTTTCTGATGAGGAAGAACAATGCTTACCATGAGGGAAAGACACAGAAGTCAAGGCTTCCATATCCCAGCCCACTCAATGGGCTCAGGCCATGGAAGAGCTCAAAAAGGATTTTGAAAATCAAGTTAGAGAGGTGGAGGAAAAACTAGGAAGAGAAATGAGTGACATGCAAGCAAAGCATGAAAAACATGTAAACACCCTGTTAAAGGAGACCCAAAAAAAATGCTGAAGAAAATAACACCTTGAAAAATAGGCTAACTCAATTGGCAAAAGAGGTTCAAAAAGCCAATGAGGAGAAGAATGCTTTCAAAAGCAGAATTAGCCAAATGGAAAAGGAGATTCAAAAGCTCACTGAAGAAAATAGTTCTTTTCAAAATTAGAATGGAACAGATGGAGGCTAATGACTTTATGAGAAACCAAGAAATCACAAAACAAAACCAAAAGAATGAAAAAATGGAAGATAATGTGAAATATATCATTGGAAAAACACCTGACCTGGAAAATAGATCCAGGAGAGACAATTTAAAAATTATGGGGCTACCTGAAAGCCTTGATCAAAAAAAGAGCCTAGACATCATCTTTCATGAAATTATCAAGGAAAACTGCCCTAATATTCTAGAACCAGAGGGCAAAATAAATATTGAAAGCATCCACAGATCACCACCTGAAAAAGATCCAAAAAGAGAAACTCCTAGGAACATTGTGGCCAAATTCCAGAGTTCCCAGGTCAAGGAGAAAATATTGCAAGCAGCTAGACAGAAACAATTCAAGTATTGTGGAAATGCAATCAGGATAACACAAGATCTAGCAGCTTCTACATCAAGGGATCGAAGGGCATGGAAATAGGATATTCCAGAAGTCAAAGGAACTAGGACTAAAACCAAGAATCACCTACCCAGCAAAACTGAGTATAATACTTCAGGGGAAAAATTGGTCTTTCAATGGAATAGAGGACTTTCAAGCATTCTTGATGAAAAGACCAGAGCTGAAAAGAAAATTTGACTTTCAAACACAAGAATGAAGAGAAGCATGAAAAGGTGAACAGCAAAGAGAAGTCATAAGGGACTTATAAAAGTTGAATTGTTTACATTCCTACATGGAAAGACAATATTTGTAACTCTTGAAACTATTCAGTATCTGGGTACTGGGTGGGATTACACACACACACATGCACATGCACACGCACACGCACACACACATAGAGACAGAGTGTGCAGAGTGAATTGAAGAGGATGGGATCATATCTTTAAAGAAATGAAATCAAGCAGTGAGAGAGAAATATATGGGAGGAGAAAGGGAGAAATGGAATGGGGCAAATTATCTCTCATAAAAGAGGCAAGCAAAAGACTTTTTTAGTTTAGGGAAAAAGAGGGGAGGTGAGAGAAAAACATGAAGAACTTTTCCCTCATTTTGAAAAAGCCATTTCCCTGATTCAGGGATCAGTTACTGCCTGGTGCTGTGCTCCTATCCACTCCAACTGTAGCTGCTCACCCTTTTCCTGCGATGCACCCTGGAGCTGTTTGCATCTCTTCATTAAATATTTTACATCATGGATGACAAGAACAGAACTATCAGAGGATCTCAAAAATCCCACGTTTTCACTTCCCTGAATTTGATGAAATAACCAGTAATAATGGCTGTGAAAGGAAAGCAGCTTAATTCCTTCACAGAGCAGGGAAGACGAAGGACAACAACCACCACCATTCACCTGCACAGCTGGGCTGCCTCTTCATTCTTCCCCATTCAATGTCCAATCAGTTACTAATTCCTGTCATTCCAATCCTTTTACTATCTCTGCAGGGTGGGTCCCTCTTTTCAAGCCCAGTACTACCACAATTACTTCAAACTGTTTTTCTCAACTAGAAAATAATCATGTAATTCTAACTCAGTATTGGATCACTCCACCCATCCACTACCACCAGCTCTACACTCATGTTGAGCAAAGCTGGAGAAATGCAAAATGGAGAAGTGGAAAAATGAGTGTTCAATGAAACAGAGGACTTTCAAGCATTCCTGATGCGAAGACCAGAGCTGAACAGAAAATTTGACCTTCAAATGCATGACTCAAAAGAAGCATAAAAAGTCAAACAGAAAAGGGAAATCATAAGGGACTTACTAAGATTAAACTGTTTACATTCCTACATGTGAAGATGATATGTGTAACTCCTAAGGCCTTTCTCAATAGTAGGATAGTTAGAAGGAGTAGACAGAAGGCACAGGAGTGAGTTGAACACGAACGGATAATATGTAAAAAAATAAAATTAAGGGATGAGAATGGAGTGGACTGGAAGAAGGAGAAGGGGAGAGGTAGAATGGGGTAAATTACCTTACATAAAAGAAGCAAGGGAAAGCTTTTACAGTGGAGGGGAAGAGGGGGGGAATTGAGGGGGGAGTCAGCGAACCTTACTCTCATCAGAATTGACTCAAAGAGGGAATACCGTACACGCTGAACTGGGTACAGCAATCAATCTTACCCTACAGGAAAGTGTGAGGGAAAGAGGATAACAGAAGGTGGGTGGTGTGATAAAAGGAGGGCAGATTGGGGGAGGGGGTGGTCAAAAGTAAAATATTTTTGATGAGGCACAGGATGAAAAGGAGAGCAGGAATAGCATTAATGAGGAGGGAATAGGATGGAGGGAAATTCAGTTATTAACAGTAACTGTGAAAAATTGGAAGCAGTTTTCTGTGATAAAGGCCCCATTTCTCAAACGTATAGAAAACTGAGTCAAATGCATAAAAATAAGAGCCAATCCCTAATTGATAAATGATAAAAAGATATGATCACTTTTCACATGAACTATTCAAACCTATATACAGGCATATGAAAATACTTTAAAATTCACTGTTGATTAGAGAAAGGCAAATGAAAACCTCATATATATGAGTAATACCTCATAACTATCAGATTGGCTAATAAGTCAGAAAAGGGAAATGACAAATATTGGAGGGAATGGGGACAAAATGACACATCAATGGACTTCTGGTGAAGTTGTGAACTGATTCAACCATTCTGTAGAGCAATTTGGAAATATACCCAATAAAACCATGAATGCCCATTGACCTAACAATACCACTCCTAGGTCTGTATCCCAAAACAGGTGAAAAACAAAAAGAAAAAAGCACCTGTATGTACTCAAATATTTATAGCAACTCTTTCCTGGGGGCAAAGGATCAGGACCTAAGGGGATGTCTACGAACTGGGGAGTGGCTGAACAAGTTGTGGCATGTGGTTAAGATGCAATAGTATTGTACTATCAGAAATGATGAAGAAGATGCTCTCAGAAGAATATGGAAACGCTTGAATGGACTGATGGAAAGTGAAATGTACTGTGTGCAAAATTACAGCAATACTGTCAGATGATCAGGTGTCAGTGAGTTAGCTATTCTCAGCAATACAATGATCCAAGAAAACTCTGCAGGACTTATGCTGAAAAATGCTGTCCATTCCCAAAGAAAGGAATGATGGTGTCTGAATCCAGAACGAAGCATACTTATTTGTTTTATACTTTCTGTATTTTTCTTGAGTTTTTTTCCTTGTCTACGATTTTCACAACATGACTATGAGGGATACGTTTTGCATGACTACACATGCATAACCTATATAGAATTGTTTGCCTTTTCAATGAGGGGAGGTGGGGAAAGAAGAAGGGAGACAATTTGGAACACAAAGTTTTACAAACGAACGCTAAAAATTGCTTTTGCGGGTAACTGGAGGACAATAAAATGCCGAACAAAGAAAAAGAAAAAAGTTATGACATTTCACTCTTTGAAATTATTAAACCATCAAAGGAAGTTAAATAAATTTTAGGCATTGTTTTATTTTTCAGTATTAGATTACTAATAAAATGTTTAATTTTTAAAAATCTAGAGCTGAATAGAGAATTTGACTTTCAAATGCAAGACTGGAGAGACGCACATAAAGGTAAATAGGAAAGGGAAATCACAACGGACTTATTATGATTAAACTATTTACCTTCCTGCACTGGATGATGACACTTGTGACTCATAAGAAATTTCTCACCATGAGGGCACTTAGGAGTGTACACAGACAAAGAGCAGAGGTGTGAGTTCAATATGAAGGAATGACACCTAAAAAACGAAATTAAGGAGTGAGAAAGAGGAGTGCACTGGAAGAAAGAGAAAGGAAGAAGTGGAATGGGGTAAATTATCTAACATAAAAGAGTCAAGAAAGAGCTTCTACAATGGAGTGGAAGATGAAGGGGGAGGTGGTGGGTAACACTTGTACCTTTTTCTCTTCAGAATTGCCTTAAAAAGAGAATAACATACAGACACAATGGATTTAGAAATCTGTGTTAACGTACAGAAAAGTACGAGGGGAAGGGAATAAGAGAAGGAGAGGGTTGATAGAAGGGAGGGCAGATTGGGGGAGGGGGTAGTCAGAAGCAAAACCTTTTTGAAGAGTGACAGGGTGAAAGGAGAGAGAGAAACAAGGGGGGAAATAGGATGGAGAGAAATACGGTTAGCAAACATAACTGGTTAAAATATATTCTTGAAGCCAAGTTACTCTTATAAAGATATCCTTTCTCAAATATATAGAGAAATACGGCAACTGTGCATGAATAAGAACCATTCTTCACCACATAAATGATGAAGAAATATGACCAGTCAGTTTTCAGATGACATAATCAAAGCTGTGTATATCCATGAGAGAAAAAAATACTCAAAATCACTATTGCGTGGAGAAACGCAAAATAAAAACTATGAGGTACTACCTCATCTGCAATAGATTGACTCATAGGTCAGAAAAAAAAAAAAACACTTGCGGAGGGGTTGTGGGAAAACTGAGACATGAATACACTGCTGGTGGAGTTTTGAACAGATTCAACCATTCTGTAGAGTAATTTGGTACTATGCCCGATAAAACCAGGCATACCATTGATCCAGGAAAGCCACAATTAGCTCTGTATTCCAAAAGACATTTTTGAAAAAGGAAAACAAGAACGACCAAGATATATCAGAATATTTATAACACCTCTTTTTTTTTTTTTTTTTTTTTTTGGTGAGAAAATATTGGAAACGGAGGGGATGAACATCAACTGGCGAATGACTGATTAGGTTGTGGTATATGATTGTGATAGAATACAGTGATAAGAAATGATGATCAGGATGGTCTCAGAAAAACATAGAAAGATTTACGTGAACTAATGCAAAGTGAAATGAGTAATACCAGGAGAACAAGGTACACAGTAACAGCTACCTCAGGAGATGGTCATCTCTAAACGATTTAGCTATTCTCAGCAATATGAATGTTCAAGACAACTCTGAAGGACTTATGATGAAAAATGCTGTCCATCCCCAGAGAAAGAAGTGATGGTGTCTGACTAGAATTTAAGGTATACTTTTTAAACTTTATTTATCTTGAGAGATTTTTTGGTCTATGTGTTATTTACAATATGACTACTATAGAAATATGCTTTGTACGACTAAACATGTATTACCTATATTCAATCGCTCGCCTGCTCAGTTGTGGGGTGGGGGTTGAGAGGGATGAAAGGAGAGAATTTGGAACTCAAAGTTTTAAAAATGAATGTTAAAATTTTTTTTTACATGTAATTGGTGAAATATAAATTGCTAAATAAATATTAAAACAACACCAAGAACATAAGTGGACCATTCCACAGACCCTTTACATAATGTGAATTTACTCAGGGATGTGGAAAAGGACAGGAGAGAGGCAGGAGGGGACTGCACTCCTGTGGAGAGGGGATTCGTACATGGTTCAAGGACACATGGAGGTTGGGCTCAAAGAAGCAAGTGCAGGAGGAGAAACACATGGCTGGTGGGATCAGCCACATGAGGGCCTGGCTGGAACTGAAAAGAACATCCCCCCGGGGGGGTGGGGGGGGGTGGAGATGGAAACAGTCAGTAGAGGAGAGGTCACATGCAATGGAGAGCAGGGAAAGACACATAATACCCCAACAGGAATGGACAAAAACAAATAAAAAATGCTACAATGCAGTGACCAGACTCTCGGGAGGGTGGGCAGACTGAAAATAAGGTCTCCTCTCTCACCACTGGTGATCTCAAGCCAAGTCCCAATTCTGCAGTGGTGGTGGCCATCTCTTTGCAGGTCTGTTCTTCTGCTTTCACTTGGAGGATTGTTTTTTCAGCTTTTCTTTCGGGAGTGGGGTGTGTGGTAGGTGGCCACAGAGCACCAAGTTGAGGGACAGGAGCAGAAAGATATCCCAATATATTATGGTAAAGTTTACATGGGGTTTTTTGGGGGAATGCTGATAAAGTCCAATTTGTATAATGTGAATTTACAGAAAGCAACATGTGTCTGTACTCTTTTCTATTCCCATTCGGTTTTCTCCAGAGGTCTTTCACATCTAAGCTTTCTACAATTCTATTACTCTTCTTAACTTCTTTCTTAATCATTTTATCGTTAGCTTTATCTAGTTCTCAGAGGGAAAGGTGAGCTCCCCAGTACTAAAGTTTGACTATTTCTTCCTATAATTCATTTAACTTTTCCCTTAAGAATCTGAATCTTATGCCATTACCCAAATACATGCTCACTATTGATATTACTTCATTGTCTGTCGTTTCTTTGAACAAGAGGTGGTTCCCCTGCTTGCCCCTTTTAATAGGGATATTTGTGCTTTTTCTTTTTCTGATATCATGGTTGCTACCCATCCAATTTTTACTTCCACTGAGGTATAAGAGTTTCTGCTCCAGCCCCCTATTTTAACGCTCTAATTATCTCTTGGTTTCAAGTGTGTCTCTTGTTTAAAAAAAACAAATATATTTTTGGATACTGGTTTCTAATCCATTTTGCTATCTGCTTCCATTTTATGAGTGAGTTCATCCCAATTACACAATTAGGATTGCTGATTATGAATTTCCCTCCATCCCATTTCCTTCATTCTCTCCTACTCTCTCGCTCTCTCTTTTTATTTTGCCCCTAATGTATTTTCTGTTTTGCAGATGAACACTGTATTCGTTTATCAACCTATCCTCTTATCGCCACTTTTTCTTTCTCTTTTCTCATTCACTTACTTACTTCTAAAGTAAAATAGATTTTTATGACCAATTGATTAAGTATATATAGATACAGATATAAACAAAGATATAGATATTTTCCCTTTTTGAAACAATTTAGATGTGACTGAGATTGGCCACTGGCCACTCCCCCCTACCATTTTCGCTCCAGGGTAAAAGCTTTTCCTTGCACACAGATTTTATGTGAAATCGCTCCCCTCATTCTTTCTCTCCTGTCTGCCTTCTCTCTGGACATCCATATTTCTCCCCTATCCATTTATTGCACATCATCCCAAACTAACTGATTCACTTCCTAAACCTCTTTCAGTGTACCTGCTCTAAGAAGGATAATATTCTTAAAAGAGAAGAGTATCAACTTTCCTTATAAAAAAGTACAGTTTAAACTTATTGAGTTGCTTATGATTTTTCTTTCAAATTTATATATTAATGCCTGTTTTGAATCTTGTATTTGAAAGTCACATTTTCTCTTCAGCTCTTGTCTGTTCATCAGGAATACTTTAAAGGCTTCTATTTCATTAATTATCCATTTTTTTTTCCATTGATGTGTTTTCCCAGAGAGAAAACCTGTAGTAACTGGAATATTCTCAGAAAGAGTGCCCCCTGCCACAAGAATCTTTGCCTCTGAGTACTCTGCTGATACATGTGTTTCCCCAGAGAGTAAGCCCGTAGTAACTGGAATGTTCCTAGAGAGAGCGTCTCCTGCCACAATTATCTTTTCCTCTGTGTACTAATGTTGACTGTTTCCCTTCCCCCCCCCCCCCCAAAAAATACCATTTGTCACATGGCATGGCTCTCAGGAAGGAGGAGAGGGAGAAGGAGAGATACATGGGACATCATGACATAAGACACAGAAAACACCAAAAAAAAAAAAAAAAGATTTTAAATGAGGTCAGTGGTCTAAATTGTATTGATGGAGAGGTGAGAAGGGAAAAGAAAGGGTTTTGGACTTGCTAAGTGATTCCTTCCACCACTGAAGCCTGAGGATCAGGGCTTGGCCTGAGATCTCCCGTGCTGAGAGCACAGTTTTGGCTCCTCTGTCCATTTATCCCCATGTCTGGCATCCAGGCGTCTGTCTTCTGTCCATCCACTCGAGGGTACAATGTGTCTTTCTTAAGTCCATGCGTCACCTCTCCTCTTCTGTGGGTGGCCATGTCCGGCCTCCACATGTCTGTACCCTGCCTTCTCTTCCTCTCAGTTCTGGTCAGGACATCATGTGGCCGGCCTGGAGACACACTGGCTGAAAGAGGGGACCTCAGCTGCATCTTTCACTTGGAGGTGGGACTCGAGCTGACCAGGCTCCCAGGTTCCTGAGGGCAGGCTGCTAGGGCTGGGGGCAGGGGGCAGCAGCTGAACTCAGCTTGAGGTTGTGGAGGGTGGGTTCCTTTACAGAAACTGGGAGAGGGAGGACAAAGAGGGAAAGGGGAGGTCGAGGAAGGGCTGTCCTGGGCTCCACAAAAGGGAAGAAAGCACGGGAGCTGCAGGAGTCTCCCCATATTAGCAGCTCCTGAATGAGGCATGGATTCCTCCTATCCCCCAGAGCAGAGGAGGAAAGGGGGGCGGGGCCTGGGGAAGGGGCCAGGCACAGCCTCTTTTCTCCAGGCAGGAGGAGACCAAGATCAGGCCAGACTGGGAGGGACAGCACAACACCCAAGGAAGAAGTGACTCTGCTCCCCCTGTTTGTGTGTGGGTGCCCCAGTCTAAATCCTATGTCATATAAACTGGACAAGAGGCAGCCACCCTCTCCTTTCTGCCTCAGTCTCCTGTACCACGGGACTTCATACATTTCTTTCTGAAACTATTTCAGATTTGGGGCTTTATTCAATCCAACACCAGGCCTCCTGCCACTACTGAATTGGCGGACATGGCCACCCACAGAAGAGGACAGGCGACACATGGACTGAGGAAAGACACATAGCACCCCCGAGTGAATTAGCATAGTGGAGAGACACCTGGAATTTGAGTCACAAGACCTAGACTAGAGGAATCGCTGGCCTCAAAGCCACATGTAGCCTTTGGACTGAGTTCACGTTTTACAGAACAAATCCTTTTATTACAGGATTTGTTCTGTGAAGTTTCGATTAAGTGAAAGGGTCACACTTGAGGACCTAGAAGGCCACATGTGGCCTCGAGAGAGGCTGTAGGTTCCCCACCCCTGACTTACACTAAAGGTCTACACTACCCACTGCGTCACCACAGGCAAACCACTTAAACTCTGTAAACCACAGTTCTCATATCTGTAAAACAGTGGTGATAATAATACCTAGGGTAAGTGAATTACAGTGTGGTTGCACCGTTCAAAGGTGATGTTTCCAAAGGACTTTTCAAACCACGACACCACATAGAAGTGTTCATCATTACTATCATTATTATCACTCCCATTCATCTCTTAGTCTTTTTGATGGAGTTTACATTTCATGCTACTGATTCTTTTCCACTTAACGTTCTTCAGATAACTGCACAAAATTACTGTCTATTCTATCTCAATCAAAGTACTGGAATGGAAACTCACCTGCTGCAGGCTCCAGGAATATATCTTTAAGAATACTCTAGGAGACAAGACTGTGGTGTCCCATGTTCCTCATGGCGTTCGCATGTGGTTTGCAGGTCTTCCCCTAGGTCTATGTACATGTTAAGCTTTACATCCAGGCTGTTTGGACAATAGTAACACTTAGTATGCTATTAAAAATATCGTTCATGAATGTTTACGTATCACAGATAAGATAGGAAATGGGGACGATAGATTTGTTCCAAGACAATGTAACGGTTAGAGTACAATTAATTTTGGAATTCCCAAGGATATCCTGAGTTCTCCACTTGTCATATTTCACTTGTGAAAAATATAAGGCTTCTGATAGATAATTCCAACCACCAGTTCATGTCTTGCTAAGTGTTCATTAAGTACTAATACCTTTCACACTTCATTGAAGAGATGCTCAGTTTCTAACACTTCCCTCCACAGTCTGTGCTGACTGCAAAATCTGGGCTCCTGAAGCTGAATTTATAAAATCTCCTGACAACGACCTGATGTGGCATTTCCTTCAGAAAACCCCTCAATTCCTATCAACAAACACATATGACAAGCATGTTTTCGATAGTTCTCTGTGCCGGGGGGCTGTGTCTATCTCTTCGTCATCACCATCCAAGCAGACTCAAAGCTAGCAGGTAGACAAGGTTATGAAACTCCATTGCATCTGATGCTTACCTTCTTCAGGAAGGCAGACTCCACTGGGAAATCAAGTCCCATTTCCCATCAGAGAAAGCTCCTGGAAAGCCTGCAGGAAAGTACAACTGATCAGTGGGGAACTGCTTCAAGGGAAGCGAAAACTGATCCCTTGGGTCATAATCCACATTACTTCAAAAATGAACAACTTACACTTTCATGGTATTCTGCTCTCACTAAATGACTCCAATTGAAGAACAAGTCAAAAGCTTGATAGTGGCTTGTAGGAGGAGAAGAAAGGAGCCATCATCTAAACAACACGTTTGACAACCCATGGGGCAGAGAAGGACAAACTGCGAAGAGCATACCTTACTGGATAAAAGGACAAGAATTTGGCTTCACATGCTTGGAACCTCTTCTACGGCAATTGTTCTCCATCCAGCTGCCTGACAGTTAGAATTCACCACAATAATATGAGACAGAGGAACAGAAGAATAAATGCATCAAATGGTGGAATAGCTTCCTTCAGGTCTGAGAAAAACTACCACAAATTATGTGAAGTCGTGCCGAGTGACGTGAGTAGAAACAGTAGAACACTGGACACAATAACAGCAATATTGTGTGTCGACTAATTTTGAGAGGCTTAACCCTTCTTACCAATACAAGGATTTAAAGCAACTCACAAAGTCTCATGACTGAAAATGCAATTCATATCAAGCCAAAGATCTCGAGGTGGAATGAAGATCAAAATAGACTGTTGGTTCTCTCTTTCGTTTTGTTTCTCCCTTCCTTATTGACATTCCTACCATTGCTTCTAATTTTTCTTTGCAGCATGACTGATGTGCCAATATGTTTCTTCTGAAGTTATGGATGATATCACATGGCCCATCATCTTGAGGTGTGGGAGTGGGGAGCACAAAATTTAGAACTCAAAATTTTGTGGAAGTTAAAGTTGCAAAGGAAAAATGAATACCCTTAAAAAAGAAGTCAACGAGCTGTCTTCAACACAGTGTTTACTACAGGAAGGGGTGTCAGATTCCATGCCTCTGTGGAATGTAGATAGGTCACTGTGGAAAGAAAACACGATCGCACATGACCAAACATGGAGGACAGTAGGACTCTCTCTTTGCCACTGATATACACGTGAGGCCTTGGAAGGCATGCCTCTCATATCTAGCTGCTATCAAAGGAGTGGTGGAATGTCTTTCCATCTACAAGGCTCCCGACTGGGAGATTGACTGAAGTGAAGACTGCTCAGAAGACATGGTCTTGCTTCCACGCAATTTGAAGCATGCAGAGAGAGAGCTGCAAAGCTGATTTTTGTTTCCTCATGTCACAGGAAGTGTCTGGATGCTCTGAGCACAAGCCCATTTCCTTGAGCTGGCCTGTGCCTTCTGCACATTGCGATGAACTTCTCTATATTTGGGGAAGCAAAATTTTTTGAATGGCAGAAATTGGCCTTCAGTGCCATTGTATGGGAGAAGCTGCTTGGCCAGAATATGCATCAGGTGATCACCCCTCTTTCATCTTACCTTAACACGCTGTGGACACCACAGCGACCCAGAATTCAGAGCTCAACGTACATCTTCTCTGCCATCTTATGAAGGGCCCCCATTCATTTAACAAGGGGGAGAATACTCTGTCAACCGTTAGTCAATTCCAAGCGTGACAAAGATGTAAGAATTGTACAGCATGGAGAAATGCCTGTGCGTGGAAAAGAAAGGAACAAAGGATTATCAGGGCGAATGGCTTATGTTCCAGAAGATATGCATTTCTTATCATTGATATCATTTCTATCCCTATCCTTCACAGAGTGCTCAACTGAAAATACCCATATCTGTCCTTCTCCCAGATCACCACATCCTGAACTTCCAAAAGTTGTATCCTGAAGGAAGGCCTCTGGCAGGCAATCAAGCCCATAGGAAATCCCAGCTGATTCAGTCCACAGCCCTACCCAATCCATATTCTTCCATCCAAAGCAGTAGTGATTACTCTCCATCTTCCACATCTCAGCATTGAAAAAGTCCAGTGTGGGTACCCGAAGCACACATGGGTCCCTGTCTCGTGTGGATATCCTAGAGTTAATGGGCAGTCCCCAGGTCCTAATCCTCCCTCAAAGTATTCTACTCTCAGACACCTTCACATCCAAATGAGAAGCCCAGTGAAATAACTCAGATTTGCTGCATTTCGGTTGCATGGCCATACGGACCTCGTCCCCACCAATCAATTCAAGGGCACTCATTTGGCTTCCCACGGAGAAATGGGAGACCTTCTCCTCACATAAGAAGGGAAAGCTTGCCTATTGGAACCCAAGGAGATGTCAAGGAGTACGTGCTCACTGAAGGCACACACAGAAAGATGGGAGAAAAGTTTGAAAGGAGAATTGCAATCACCACTCTGCATCCAGGAGGGTTGTACCATTCTGATTTGTCTATCGCTTGGTCATCACCATCCAAGCAGACTCAACGTTAGCAGGTAGACAAGGTTCTGAAAGTCCATTCCATCTGATGCTTACCTTCTTCAGGGAGGCAGCCTCCACTGCGAAAGCAGGTCCCATTCCCCATCAGAGAACGCTTTTTGTAAACCTGGAGGAAAGTATATCTCATCAGTGGGGCATTGCTTCAAAGGAAGCGAAATCTCATCTCCTGGGGCATAATCCATATTAATTTCAAATGGAGAACCTACACTTTCATGGTATTCTTCTCTCACTAAATGACTCGAAGTGAAAGAGAAGTTAAAAGCCTGATTGTGGCTTGGAGGAGGAGAAAACGGAGCCGTAATGTCAACAAGATATTTGACAACCCATGGGGTAAAGAAGGACAAACTGTAAATAGCATAACTTACTGGATGAAAGGACAAGGCCTTGAGTTCACCTGCTTGGAACCTCATCTACGGCAATTGTTCTCTATCCAGCTGCCTCACACGTAGAATCCACCACAGTAATATTAGAGTGGGGAACAGAAGAAGAAATGCACCAAATGGTGGAAGAGCTTACTTGAGATCTGAGAAAAACTACAACAAATTTTGTGAAGTCATGACGAGTGACGTGAGTAGAAACATTAGAACACTGGACACCATAACAACAACATTGTGTGTCGACTTATTTGGATAGGCTAACCTCTTCTTACCAATACAAGGATTTAAAGCAACTCACAAAGGCTCATGACTGAAAATCCAATCCACATCAAGCCAAAGATCTCGAGTTCAATGCAGATCGCAATAGACTTTTGCTTCTCTCTTTCATTTTGTTTCTCCCTTCCTTTCTACCCTTCATCCCATTGCTTCTAATATTTCTTTGCAGTATGACTGATGTGCCAATATGTTTCTTCTGAAGTTATGGACGATATCACATGGCCCATCATATTGAGGTGTGGGATGGGGAAGCACAAAATTTACAACTCAAAATTTTATGGAAGCTAAAGTTGCAAAGGAAAAATGTATACCTTTAAAAAAGAAATGAACGAGCTGTCTTCAACACAGTGTTTACTGCTGGAAGCAGCGTCAGATTGCATGTGTTTGTGGAATGTAGATAGGTCACTGTGCAAAGAAGACACGATTGCACATGACCAAAAGTGGAGGACAGTGGGACTCTCTCTTTGCCACTGATACACACATGAGGCCTTGCCAATGCATGCCTCTCGTATCTAACTGCTATCAATGAAGTGGTGGAATACGTTTCCATTTAGAAGGTTCCCAACTGGGAGGCTGACTGAAGTGAAGACTGCTCAGATGACATGGACTTGCTTCCACGCAATTTGAAGGATGCAGAGAGAGAGTTGCAAAGCTGATTTTTGCTTCCTCATGTCACAGGGAGTCTCTGGATGCTCTGAGCTCAAGCCCATTTCCTTGAACTGGCCTGTGCCTTCTGCACATTGCAATGAACTTTTCTATGTTTGGGGAAGCAAAACTTTTTGAATGGCAGAAACTGGCCTTCAGTGCCATTGTATGGGAGAAGCTGCTTGGCCAGAATATGCATCAGGTGATCACCCCTCCTTCGTCTTACCTTAACACGCTGTGGACACCACAGCGACCCACAATTGAGAGCTCAACATACATCTTCTCTGCCATCTTATGAAGGGCCCCCATTCATTTAACAAGGGGGAGCATGCTCTGTCAACCGTTAGTCAATTCCAAGTGTGACAAAGATGTAGGAGTTGTATAGTATCGTGAAATACCTGTGCGTGGAAAAGAAAGCAACGAACGATTATCAGGGCCAATGGCTAAACTTCCAGACGATACGCATTTCTTATCGTTGGTATCACTTCTATCCCTATCCTTCACAGAGGGCTCAACAGAAAATACCCATATCTGTCCTTCTCCCAGATCAGCACAGCCTGAACTTAAAAATTTTGTCTTCTGAAGCAAGGCTTATGGCAGGTATTCAAGCCCATAGGAAATTCCAGCTGATTCAGTCCACAACCGTTCCCATTCCATATTCTTCTATTCACTGCAGTAGTGATTACTCCCCATTCCCACATCTCAGCATTGAACAAGTCCAGTGTGGGTACTCGAAGCACAGATGGGTCCTTCTCTAGTGTGGATATGCTAGAATTAATTGCGAGTCCCTTGGTTCTAATCCTCCCTCAAAGTATTATACTCTGAGACACCTTCACATCCATATTAGGAGCTCAGAAAAATAACTCAGATTTGCTGCATTTCAATTACATGGCCATATAGACCTTGCCCCCACCAGTCAATTCAAGGGCACTCATTTGGCTTCCCAGGGACAAAGTGGAGACTTTCTCCTCCCATGACAAGGAAAGGCTTGCCTATTGGAACCCAAGGAGAAGTCAAGGAGTACCTGCTCACTCAAGGCACGCACAGAAATATGGTTGAAAAGACTGAAAGGGAGAATTGCAATCAACACTCTGCATCCAAGAGGTTTGTACCAGTCTGCTTTGTCTATCCTTTGGTCATCACCATCCAAGCGACTCAACGTTAGCAGGTAGACAAGGTTCTGAAACTCCATTCCATCTGATGCTTACCTTCTTCAGGGAGGCAGCCTCCACTGCGAAAGCAGGTCCCATTC